>NC_056584.1:25727320-26073570 GCF_018340385.1 Cyprinus carpio | reverse complement strand
AGTGTCGATTATTATTCTGAGAGTAATGTATTCACACTCATTGTCTGTCATCCGTGTGTTCACCAGGAACTCCACGTCTTTATGATAGATGCTCAATGAGTGTCGATTATTATTCTGAGAGTGATGAAGACGAAGCTGATCACGCAGCTGGGAGACGCCAAGAACCTCATCGAGCAGCTGGAGCAGGACAAGGTGAGAGAGAAACAGGATATGCTTCGTTTCGCTCCTCAGAGGGGTTCAGCTATGTTGTGCATCTGCCACAGGACGGTTTTTGAGCCAGCGTGAGTAGAAGTACAAATTCCACTGGCCCTCTAAGACAAAGATGAATTATCCCAGAAAGGCTTGTTAAAATGATCGGAAAACATATTTCCTGTCGGTCGCTCACTTTGACATGTTTGAGTATAAAAGTAATTCTGGAGATAATGTCATGCTTATTATTTTAGGACGGTGGTCAAGCAGGGTGCAAAATTGTCGGTCGCTCACTTTGACATGTTTGAGTATAAAAGTAATTCTGGAGATTGCATTGACAATGATGGGTCAATTGACCTAGCAATCAATTATCCCCCAAATATATATTATGGGCCTTTTTTTTATAAGCCATAAAACAGCTTCCTTATATATATATATATATATAGATAATATATATATATTATATATATATAGATATAATATGTCCTCTCTATATATCTTCTATTATATCGCTCTATATATATATAAAAAAACAAAAACAAAGCAAAAAAAATATATATGTATGTATATATATATATATATATATATGTACTATATTTATGTATATACATTTGAAATATTATTTATTGTTATATATTTATAGAAATACATACATTTTATTATTTACAATGATAATAATAATATAATAAAGCATAAAATTGAAAATAATAATAATAAAATGTAAGGCTATGAAATAAATGTATACAATAACACATATGATGTTTAATTACATTACATAATAAATTATATAACATATAATATTTTGAAATTATATATTATATATATATATAATATATTTATATATATATATATATTTTAATATTTTTATACCTTAATTGTTTTAATATATTATTTTGTTGTGTCCACACCACCAACGTGTATAATATATATGTGTACTGTATACAGGTAATATATTCGTATTCTATATATATAATAGATATATATATATATATATATATATATCGTTTTTATTTATTTATTTTTTATTTTTTTAGTATGATATTATATAATATTATTTTATTATTATTGAAGTAATTATAATGACGTATTTAATGTGTGTGTATATATATATATAGAGAGAGAGAGAGAAATTAATATTGGTAATTTGACAATTCTATTAAATATTATTGTTATTATTATTTAAATATATTAATGTTGAAAAATGAAATTTATATTTTTAATATATAAAGTATATAAATGTCATTTTTTACTAATAACACTAAATAATAATTTATAGCAATAACAATATATACTATAACATAAAATAAATTGAAACAATATATTGTTACAGATTTTTATTCGTCTTGGTTGAAAGATGATTTTGCACCCTGTGATCAAAAACTAGTCTTTGAGATGTCATCTAGGTGAAATATGTGATTTATGGAGAGCTGTCTGTCTGCTGCGGAGTTGTGATCAAATCAGTCATGTTTTGTTGAGCCTTTGGCCTTCACTCTGCAGGATAGAGATCATTGCCACTTGGGTCATTGTATGGAATGTGAAAGAGCACAAACATACGTCAGGGACGATTAGAGGTGCGTCCTCAAACTGAGCACAGAACCTGAACCAGAAGATGAACATATAGACTGAAAATCTGGGATGAGTGCATTTCATTTTTGTGTGAACTACCCCATTAATATTCCCCTCTGGTCTCATTCTGTAGGGAATGGTCATCGCTGAAACCAAGCGTCAGATGCACGAGACTTTGGAGATGAAGGAAGAGGAGATCGCTCAGCTGCGCTCCAGACTCCAGCAGACTATCGCTCAGAAAGACGAGCTGCAGGAACAGAAAGAGAAATCGGAGAAAGCAGGTGATTGAGACTGTCTCCTCTCTCTGTTTCCCGCCCTTGTGTCTGCTTGACCTAACTGTACTTCATGTGACTCTTTCCCAGCGTTTGAAGAACTGGAACGAGCTCTCGGTGTGGCCCAGCGGGCGGAGGAGGCACGCCGCCAGCTACAGGTGAGGATGGAGGAGCAGGTGAAGCAGGTGGAGAAAACCAGCGAGGAAGAGAGGAGAAGCTTGCAACAGGAGCTGACCAGGGTCAAACAGGAAGTGGTCACCATTATGAAGGTGTGTATTAGAAAACAGGTTCAGAGAGAGGGGGGAAATGCTGTCTGTTTGTGTGCAAAAAAAATATAAGAAGTCCTTTTCTGTGTTAATAAAACATGCAGTCTGTGGCTGTGTCTCTGATGTTTTTCACTTCTTAGCATCAGTATTGTTTGAGAGCCACATGCTGGAGGATCTTGAGGAGACGCATTCATTTAGACACTAGAATCAAGAATAATCAAGCCATTTTGTGTTGCGTTTCTTTTGCCTTTTCTCTGTCCGCATTTTTTACTTGACCTGTTTAAAGTTATTTTGCCTGGAAAAGCAATTCATTCACTCACTGTTTCACATTCATCCTGAGAATTGTCTGGATGAGCGTTTAAACATTAATTACTGCACAGTTCCCACGAAGGCTGTGTGTTTTTATGGATCTGCACACCTTTAGCCTCTTCCTTTGTGCATTGGAGTATGATTCATTAACTGAAGGGCAGTAAATAAAAATTGACCAAATTGATGCCACATTTACAGCCCAACATTCTGCCTGCGTGTATCTGAGGTAGAGCATCATTTCTGACAAAGAAATTCAGTTCTGTTTCATTCATCAGGCCCCATAAACCTTGCCATAACAAAGACACATGCAGTATGTATCTGTTTCCCTTGCCAATAATTCATATAAGAGCGAAATTACCCACAATCACTGCCGTTCTTCTGCATATCCTTTTAATAAGGTTTCTAAATCCATGAGAAAATGTAAAATATACTCTGTTTAATTGCAAATTACTTTTTTTTTTTTGCTCAAATGTTAAATTCTATTTTTGTACTTTTTTTTATGATTATTAGTTTCATATGAATTTATTTATTTTTTCAAATATTAAAGTGAGATGTTTTATGTAGTTGCTTTTTTACTATTATTTGTATTTAGTGTTTTCATTTTTAAAATAAGACGATAATAAAATTGGCCATGAATTTAGCCTTTGATGCCCAAATGGCGATAATTAAAATGAATATAACTAAATAAAATAATGATAATTCTCCATCCTCTGACTGTTTAAATTAAGCAGGCTGTTCATGCTACTGTACCTACCATAACTTAGTTTTAACACATGGTCTAGATGGACTGGAAAGAGAGTTTTGCATTGTGGACATTAGAGTATACGTTTTAAAATGTCCATCAAACCTGACAAATGTTAATATTTTGCCATTATTTCTTTCTTTTTAGAAATCCTCAGAGGACAGGATTGCAGAAATGGAGCGGTTACATTCAGAAGCTATGGCTAACAAAGAACAGGAACTGAGTGCCCAGATCAAACAAGCGGTGGTATGCCCTAATTTTCATTTCTGTGGTAAACTATGATCAGTTCATGCAAATATTAGCTATTTGGATGAAGGTGTTACCTAAGCTTTTTTCACTGATGCACTTTATTTACCAAAGGAACAGTGTCGTGAGGAATTGTTACGCTCGGCACAGGAAAAAGATCAGCAGGTGTCTTTTGCTCTGGAGGAAGCCGAGCTGCAGAAAGCTGCGATTCAGTCTGAGGGAGAGAACAAAGCCAAGGAACTACAGCTCGAGTTGGAGTCGGCCAGAACGGTGAGTTTATCTCCCACCTTATCTGAGGATAGATCAACAGGATATCCTTATTGTAGTTGAATAGCCAAATTAACCCATAGACTTGAAGCCAGCATGAATGAGAATGTGAATGAAAGCAATGCCATATCTAAGCATTCCTTAATGTCTTTTTTCTTTTTTTTTACAGAGAATTCAAGAACTTGAGAGTTGTCTAGGTAGCTCCGAGAAGGATTCCCCCAACTCGGATGAACTCTGTGTGCAACTAGAAGAGCAGAGAAAGAAACATGAGGCTGAAATAGCAGCTTTAGAAGAAGCACGTAAGCAAGAGCTAGAAAAGACAAAGACAGAGCAGATAACAGCCCTCATTCAGCAGCATGATGCTGCCATGGAGGAGCTTGTGCAGAAACATAAAGCAGAAATTGAATCTATTCTGAAAGACAAGGAGGAACAGTTCCATTCTCACGTGGAAGACATGAACAAAAAGATGCTTGATAAACTGAGTGACAAACAAACTGAGATTGAGACCCTGTCTTCTGAGCTTAGTGAGGTACTAAGTAGTAAACAACAGTTAGAAGAGAGATTGTTTACTGTGGAGACCAGCAGTGAAACTACAAGACACGAGTTTGAGGAAAGACTGAAGGAAGAACGAGCAAAATATCAGGCTGAGATTGAAGCTGCGAAACACAATGAACAGTCGTTTGAAGGAGAGGAGAAAATGCTGAAAGACGAGATTAATCAACTGAAGATTGTGTTGGAGGAGAAGGAAAAAGCACTAGAGGAACATGTGCTTAGAGAAAAGACTTTGCAAGAAGGCAGTGAACAGTTCGAGGAGCTTCGACTCAGGGAACAGTCAAATAAAGAGGCCCTTGAGGAATCAAGATCTCAGATTAGCACACTTACCGAAGAACTCCAGCAAACCAAGAATCAAGTGAAAGATCTTGAGCAAACCCTTGAGGCAATGCGCAATGACGGTCGGGAGAAAGAAGTGTGTCTTGAGCAAAAGACAAGTGAACTTCAGGAACTTGTGCAGAAGATGGAGCAAGTCAAGAGGGAACTGTCGGAAAAAGAAAATCTGCACGCTGCAACCTGCAAAACAATGCAAGAGGAGCAAAACCGGTTGAGGAAGCAGCTGGAAGACCAGAAGAGTTCTCACGAGAAGAAACTTGAGAACATTAGGAAAGATGTGGATTGCAAGCTGAAATCCCAGGAAAACAAGATGGAGAAGTTCAAGCAGAAAGCCAGAGAAGCGCAGGACAAGTTGAAGAAGCAGCTTCAGGATCAAGAGGAGAATGCCAAAGCAGAGTTATCCAAGAAAGCTCAAGAGATAGAATTGAAAGACCAGCAACTGAAGGAGAAGATCCTTGACAAGGCGCAAGCAAGCACTGAGGGCCTCAGCACCGCCATGGCTGATTTGGAGGCCAATCACAAAGAACACTTAGTCAAGCTTCAGTTGACTCATAAACAGGAGCAGGAAGATCTTATTCGTGGCTGGCAGGAGAAACTCAATCAGCTTGAGGAGGAGTTGCAAGAAAAACATGCTCAGTCTTTGCAAGAGAAAGCCCAAGAGTTGGAAGAGATCTCTCAGCTGGTTTCGGCCAGCAGGGAAGAAAAGGAACAGGTTATGAAAGATGTCCAGAACCTCAGGGAGGAGCTTGCCATGAGGGAAACCACAGTGCAGAAACTACAGACAGAGCTCAGGGAGGCTGCAAGCAAGCTGGAAAGTTTATCTGAAGGGGAGGGTATACTTAAAAGACAAGCTGAAACCATGGAGAAGAATCTGAACCAGGCCTTGAATGAAAGAAACCATTTGCAGGACGAACTGAGAAAGGCTGAGGAAACCAGTAAGAAGAAATTGCAGAGCATATCTGAAGAGTTGGTAAACACCCAGCAAAAGTTGAATATGCTTGAAACGTCCAAGTGTAAAGAGGGCGAGGATCTCCAGAGGACACTAGAAGAAAAAACTGCCGAACTCCAAAATAAAGAAAAAGAGTTCCAGACAGAATTGTGTGCCATCTCGAAGGAGTTTGAGCAGTGTTGTCAGGAAGCAAAGACTAAGTTAGATGGTTTCTCTGTTGAACTGTGTAAGAAAGTTGAGGAACGTGTTGGGGAGTTACAACGGCGGGTGATAGATCATCAGAATAAGGTCATATATCTAAGAAATATTATCACGACAAAGGACAACAGAATTAGCACTTTAGAGAAAGAACTTCAGCAGACTTTGGATGAGAACCACAATCTAAAGAGCTCTCTTGATGAGGTGACTCTTCAGTTTAGTGCAAGTTCAGAAACTCTTAAAGCCTTACAAACCGAAAGGGAGTCTCTGCAATCCGATGCAGAGAATCGCTTCCAGGTACTTTCTGAGAAAGACCTTAGAATCAAGCAGCTCTGTGAGGAAAAAGAACACATATCAGGAAATCTCCAAGCAAATGTTTTGCAAATCAGCAATCTAGAATCAGTCATAAATGACTTGAAGATCCAGTTAGCAAGAAGCATAACTGAGAAAGAACAAGCCATATCTCTGCTGAATCAGCAGCACAATGAGGACAAGGAAAGGGTTGCATGCCAAATGGGAGAGACGGTGGAAAGGCTAGAAAAAGAGAAGACCTCACTTCAAGAGCAGGTAGACTCACTCAGGAATAAGTTCTCTGAGCTGAAAAAGAAGTTCAGTCAGAGTCACAGCTCTGTTAAATCTCTTCAAGATAAAGTTGCAGACTTGGAGAGGCAGATTGCGGAGAAGGACAAACAACTTCAGATGCTCACTGCCAGTGTTGACAATCACTCCCTTACTAAGTCGGAGATGGACCAGGCTCTTAGTGAGAAAGAACAAAGGGTTCATGCCTTGACCTCAGAGCTGGAAAGCTGCTCAAAGAAAGTTTGTGATCTGGAGGAGCAGATAGAGTTGCGGACAAAAGAGCGGGAACAACTCGCAGCTGATTTGCAGCAGCACCTTACCATTAAGGAGAACGAAAAGATGGAGCTGATGAAGCAGGTGCAGGAAGCTCAGGACCAAAGCTCTCAAAACGGTGCCCTAATGCAGAAAACTGAGGAAAGTCTTCGATCTTTGAGGAAAGACATCGAAACAGCCAAGCAGGAACTGGAATCCCAGCGGAATGACTTTGAGAGGGAGAAGGCTGAGATCCTGAGGGCGAAAGAAGAGGCTATGAAGGCAGCCCAAGAAAAGGCGTCTGCCGAAACCACTGGTAAAGTAGCTGAGTTGAAGAAGAAGGCAGAGCAAAAGATTGGCATGATTCGTAAACAGCTGACGTCACAAATTGAGGAAAAGGAGCAGGCTATCAAAGACCTGCAGGCACAGTTGGAAGGCATAAAGCAAACCCAGACTGAAAAAGAAGAACGGATAAAGTCTCTAGAGGAAATTGAGAAGACAATGGAGGCAGCCAACGCAAAATTAAAGGAAGAGCATGAAAAACATCTACAAGAATTGCAGCAGAAAGAAAACAAGGAAAGACAGGCCTCTCTGCAAAACCTAGAAGATATGTATGAGGAGAAGCTTGCTGCTCTTCACAAAGACATGTCTGCAAAAGAGGAGCAATCTGCTACTGCTGCTAGAGAGACTTCTTCAAGACTTGGAGAGCTTGAGACCAAACTCTCAGAATCGAATGAGCAGATTGCAAATTACCAATCCGAGGTGGGTCGCCTTAAAGCAGACCTGCTTGAACAGACAACCCGAGTGCAGGAGCTACAGCAGACATGCTTGGATCTTCAAGAACAGATCAAGGAGAGACAGATTGAAGAAGCTGAGAAGGAACGTGTTTCTGAAGTGCAAATGACCTGCAATAGCTTAGGAATGGAGCCTGCAATGTTAGCGGCCAAGGAAAACGTGGACACTGTCAGGAACCAAGATGACTGGACAAGTCAAAAGGACTTGTTGGTGAAGGAATATGAGGAGAAGCTCCACGATTTGCAGCAGAGACTAGAAGAGAAAGAAAACGAGCTAAAAGCACAACAGAGTTCACCTCAAGGAAACGGGGAGACTGTTAATGAGTGCCTAATCAACAATACAAACACCTCAGAGAGTGATCTTCAGAGAAGGCTGGTAGAGGCTGAGAATGAAAAGCAGAAGCTCCACAAAGATTACACCAGACTACTGAAAGACCTTCGGTCTCTAAGGAAAGAGCATGAGAAGGAGCTGGAATTCCTGAAAAAGGAAATGGCAGAGGAAAGTGAGAAGCAGCTCAAGTAAGATTTATGTGACGATTTTAGAAACAGTTGGGGATAAGGATGCATATGTTATGCTACAATATTGTTGCCAGGGTTTATATGGTTGATTTTTTTTTTTTTTAACAGGCTTGAAATTGAAGATATGGAAATGAAACAAAATTCTGCTCTTAAGCAGTTAATGAGGGAGTTCAACACCCAGATGGCCCTGAAAGAAAAGGAACTGGAAGGTTCAGTAAAGGAAACCATTGGTAAGAAGAACATATAACTTATTTCTAGGAGTCTCCTAGAACTATTTCCGGGCTCTACGATACAAATGTACTGTTTATTGCTAATGTTATTATGGTAGTACTGTTTAACAGACTACAAAGATGGGTATAATATAGAAGCTGATTTCTGCCACTGAATAAAAAATAATAAAGGTAGCACTTTATTTTATAGTCCTGTTCCTCATGCACATACTAAGTACTTATTATAGTAATTACAATAACTATGTAATAACTAGGTACTAACCCTGAACCTACCCCTAAACCTAACCCTAACCCATGTAGTTACCTTGTATTACCAGAACTTTCTTAGATAAATACATTGTAAGTACACTATAAGTACATGTAAGTACACGTGTAATAACTAGGTACTAAAAAAAAAAAAAAAACCATAATAAAAAAAAAAAAACAAATGTAAGTACACGGTAATAGCGACTTTTTCACACAATTCAGACTTTTTTTTTCTCTCTGTGTTATTACAATTTTTTTTGTAGTTTTTAATACGATTTATAATTTTTCTTCTTGATCAATATACCTCTCAACTTCTGACTTATTTTCTCGCAGAATTGTGAGATATAAACAATTGCGAGAAAATAAGTCAGAATTGCAGGATGTTAAGTCGCAATTGTGTGCTATAAAGTCAGAATTGTGAGATATAAATTAAGTTATGTGAAATTTGGTGGGTATTGATTGGTATTTGCTTGTTATGGAGTCAGAATTGTGAGATATAAATTCAATTCTGAGAAATAAAGTCAGAATAGCTAATTACTCGCGGTAAATCCCCATCACCTGCTTTCAAATGGAGCTGCAGTTAATACACAGAGCCGTAGTTTATTGACAAGCTACGCTATATCGAGTTCATTATCAAAGGCGATTCATCTTCAATAATGAACTCGATATGCGTAGCTTCTCAGTGAAACTACGGCTCTGTGTATTAACTGCAACTCCATTTGAAAGCAGTGTTGGGATTTATCGCTAATCATGGAACCGGCTTTACTGACGAGATGCGCATGATCATATCGTTCGATATATTGTCCAGCCCTAATATAAACTCGCAATTGCGGGTTATAAAGTCCAATTCTGAGGAAAAAAGGACTAGATGAATTTATATCTCACAATTCTGACTTTATAACTTGCAATTGCGTGTTATAAAGTCAGAATTGGTAGATATAGCAATTCTGAGAAAAAAAATCAGAATTACGAGTTAATATCTTGCAATTGCAACTTTATTTCTCAGAATTGTGACTATTTCTCAGAATTCTGACTTGTTTTCTAAGAATTACAAGTTTAAATCTCACAATTCTGACTTTTTTCTCGCAGTTGAGAGTTTATATCTCGCAATTCTGAATTCAGAATTTCTCACCCAAAAGTGAAAAATTTGGCAGCATTGGTCCTCATTTCATTTTTTTGTGTTTAAGGAGCATTGTGAACATTCTGCTTGACGTCTTTTGTATTCCAGAGAAGAAAGAAATTCATATTGCTTTTGGAGCAATGTGAGGACGTAAAAGACAGAATTTTCATTTTGGAGTGAAGTACTCCTTTGAGTACAAAAAAAAAAAAATACTGAATAAAACCAAGTACAGATAGTTCTGGAAAGCATTGAGGACATGAACAAACTGTGTTTTTTATAGTTGGTCGCATTTGCTGATTTACTGCCCTCAGGAAATATAAGATATGAAATTCATGATTGGTTTACCATGTGTTTTCAATCCTGCCATGTAATGCATCCAGTCTGGAAATGAGTGGTTTATACTCAGTAATGATAACTTTATGGTGACCTTCATGTCTTCTTACTGTACTTTCCTGTTTATTTTTCCACACAGAGAAAGCTCAGGGTGTGGAAACCGAGCTCATAAATAGCCATCGAGAAGAAGTCAGTCAACTTCAGAAAATAATCGCTCAGAAGGAAGAAGACCTGAACAGAACAGTTCAGCGTTACGAACAGGTCCTTCAGGTACAGCAAAATAACGTGACACTGTAGCTTTTGTATGTAATTGTGAGTTAATGGCCAGCAGATGCATTATACGCTCAACTTAATAGAAAGACACAGGAAGAATTTTGTGAGGAGTTTAATGCTTTTGCTAAATTCCACCACATAAAGTCAGTAAGCTCAGGTTTCAGCTAATAGTTTGCATATCATCAGGAAACACTTACCTCAGTCAACTAGCACCTTAAACTCCCCATAGAGCTGTAGGGAATGATGCAGGCCTTATGCTGCTTACATCCATCCTGACAGAGAAGTATGCTAACTGTTTATGATAGATCTTATAGATCTAATTGTTTACCCATGCATTTTAAGACCCAAGTTTATTACCTGAAAATGAATACAGTATGGCAACACTGTAAAATGGTTTGAAGAGAAAAGGCACATTTGCTCAGAGTTTGGTCTTCCTGTAGAGTCGTGAGGTGGAGATGGGCGACCGCGTGTGGGAGGTGCAGAAGGAGTTAGAGGAGCTACAGCAGAGGAGTCTCAGTGGCCCTCAGGTACAGCCACAGTTTACACACCATGTCCCGCTGGGAGCTATTTATTTTTGTGGTTTGTGTGGATATGCATGAAAATTAAGCATCGCCATGTTTAATTAAATGTTAATTTTATAGCAATTTTTTTTTTTTTTAAATAATGCAATTAAACATGCAACCCAAAATATATTGGCTTTTAATTTTTTTAAGTTTATATATATATCATATGTTGTTGTATGTTAGAGAATATCTTTTAATTTATATATAATAAATCTTAATAATATAATAACTCTATATGATAAAAATACAAATAAAAGATAAATAAAATAATCAGATTTAATTAAAACTGACAGCCATAATTAAAATAATGCATCTTAATTATTAAAAATAATGCAATTAAACATGCCCGCTGAATATAAATATATATTTAATAAAAAAAAATGAAAATTATTTGTAATTGAAAGGGATATTTTGTTTATTTAATTTTAGTTTTTATTTATTTTTGTTTAAATTGTGAGATTTAATTAGTTTCTATATATATTATTGTTATTAATTTTATTGTAATTTAATGAATTTGTTAAATTAATGAATTTTTTGGATTTTTTTTTCTTGATCTTTGCCATTAGCTTGCAGCATTAGTGTTTGCACGTTATATTTCATATTTGTTTGTTGAGCTTCGACAATAAATCTAACATACAAAATGAAATTTCCCAATTAATTTGATTTATAAATTAATTAACCATTGAACACATAGTTCTTCCAAAAAGGTGAGTAAATGATGGCAAACTCTTCATATTTGGGCGAATCGTACCTTTAAAAGAAGGTCTTTCTTTATCAGCTTCTCTTTTTTCCTTTCTGTGTATCTTTACACATTTCTTGATGTCAGACACCTGTCCTGCTGCTCCTATTCTGACCAGAAATATTTATATTTTAACATGAATTAGTTTTTTGCTCTCCTCATTTGAAAGATAAATTCATCTGCTAAGTAAATGAATATAAATGTAATTCTAAGTATGTGAATTTAGGTTAATGTGTTTGTGTTGACAGTTTTAAATTTATTGGCATTAAACATTTATTTACCTGAAAAGTTAACAGTGACAGTCAAGTCTTACAATGTAGAGTCTCACTCTTTAGTCACATAATAGACTTAATTTTCAGTGAAATAGACTCAATCCAGAATAGGACATAGGAATGAATTTCCTGAGAAGCTTTGGAATGCATCCCTGAGAAAGGGGCCTTAAACAGACAGTCTCTGTTCTCAATTAACCCCTCCGAGAGCATCCTGAGCTGTTAGATTTATGCCGTGGTGCCGCTCTCAGGCGAGCACTGCATGCTTGGAAAGAGGCAAAAAGTTGAGCCTTGTTCAGGATAAAGTGGTCCTTGTGTGTTCGGTGCGGTTACAAAGCGCTCTCTCATTTTTATAGTCTGATCTCACAAGAGTTCTGTGGGCAAACGCAACTCAGAAAAAAAATGTTTATGTTAATATTTGCATAATTATGCAGTTGTTTGACCTGCTGATTTTGTTTTGTGTTTCAGGGTCTTGAAGAGTTAAAGGTAGGTTTTACTTTTATCTATTTTTCTGATTAACTCCCATGGACACTCTAATGACTGCTCAGTATTAATATTTTTTTTTTCAGTAAGAAATGAAAATTTTTATTCTGCAATGATGCATTAAATTGATCAAAAGTGACAATAAAGACATTTATAATGTTACAAAAGATTTCTATTTCAAATAAATGCTGTTCTTTTAAACTTTTATTCGTCGAAGAATCCTGAAGAAATCTATCACTTTTTCCATAAAATAATAAAGCAACACAACTGTTTTCAACATTGATAATAATCAGAAAGTTTCTTGAGCAGCAAATCCATATATTAGAATGATTTCTGAAGATCATGTAACACTGAAGACTGGAAAGTGAAAATTCAGCTTTGCATCACAGGAATAAATTACATTTGACAATATATTCACATAGAAAATAGTTATTTTACATTGTAAAAAATATTTAACAATTTTACTGTATTTTTGATCAAAGAAATGCAGCCCTAATGAAAAAAAAAAAAAAAAATCATACTGATCCCAAACTGTTCTTAGTTTCCATTTGTTTATATTTTTGACCTCTGGTCTTTCTCTTTTTGTCCAATCAGGTTCAGCTTGCAGAAAAGACGACCATGCTGAGTGAAGCCAGGCTAAAAGAGCAGGAATACCACGACAGGGTAAGTGAAGACATATACTCACAGAAAGACAGAGCTTAGCTTGTTGAGTGTATGTGCCACTAAACAGGAAGCTAGCTATAAACATTGCTGACAGTTTAACTAACTTCAGCTAACTTGCTCTGTCATGTTCTTCTATGACAGAAGTTGTCCTGAATGAGGAAACTGACCGTAGAAGAAGCTAGAAATGCTCGCGTTTGCATGCTTAAGTTGCATATAGTATGTTTTAGGCCTAAGAAGTTTTAACAAATGACAAAACTTGAGTCGCAAACAAAGAAAATGTAGAGGACAAAGAGAAAAAATAATAAACGGAGGGTTTACCAAGCGTCACATTCCTCCAGCTGTGTAAAACCGAAATGAGATTAGATTCATTACAACACAATTTTTTTTATTTTTTTTTAAATTTTCAAAAAGTTTTAGAGAAGATCTTGCTGTTTCTCACCCCACACAAATGCAAACTCACACGGGGAGGCGCACACACTGGACATACCTTGATTTTTATAATCCGCCTTCTCTCTGGGCCATACGGTGATGTTCATTTGAGGACTAGTGTAGGGGAAGTTATTACAAAAAATGACTTGTTTAACCCTTGTGGTGTACGGAAAATCCTAACTTAATTTGCTGTTCCTTGTCAAAAATGACTGGTCTTTTAAAAATTGTGTGTAAATCTTTAATTATGCTGTATTATCACCAAATCTTTTATTCAATCTTTTTGTTAACTTGTTTTCTTTCAATTAGAAATTGTATTTATTTTTGGAACTGTTCGTAGACTTCTTTGATCTGAGTAAAAAAGGCATGAGCTCCTACGATCAGTCAGTTCAAAAAAGAAATACAAAATAATAATAATATTTGGTGATAAAATAGCATAATGATATATTCATAAGGGATTTTTTTTTTTGGTCTACAGGTAACTTTTGACTAGGAACACCACAAGTGTATCTAGATGACGGGGGTGGGACCCAAAAAGTACAAAAATATCAACTTTTTTGGGAAGATGTTATATCCTGTGTGAGCAAAGTCAATCAATTTTAGTCCAGTGCGATGATATTAACTAGTATTTTCGAGAAAATAAAATCCTATCTAGTTCCTTCGGATAAAAGGGTCTGCCAAAGGCATTCATGTAAAATGCATTATAATGCATATTTGCATTTCCACTTTCCTGTTATTTCATTTCTAAAACCTATATAGAAATGTGGACACAAGCTTGAGTTCTTAAAGATCAGTTTTGCACTATATGTGTAACTTTTATGTTTTGTTTTCAGATTCATGCTCTTGAAGACAAACTAAGACGCTCCCATAAAAACGCAGTGGTGACTCACCTGGGAAGCTCATATAGAGGTAAATAACCTTAACTATTTTCTATAAAGATGGCTTTTGAATGCTATATTGCCTAGCTGTGGGCAAGCAGACCGATGTTTCTAAAGCCAGCTGTTATCCAGATGTCATTTACTGATTTATTTATCTATTTGTAATGTGAATTTGGGAGTTTTAGCCGCCTAGTGACAGTAAAATGCTTGTCAAATCTCCTGTAACTCCCAGAGGTTAATGAATGATGTGGCACACTGACCCTTGGCAGATAAACCTAACCTTCATTCTCACTAGCTCCAAGCGATCAGTCACCGCAGGAGAGCAGCGCTTCAACACCCCGCTATCAATCACACACATATGTGGAGCTTAAACATATGGGTAGCTAGAGGAGAAAATCTTCCCTGCTGGTGTAAAAGAGCTCATCTCTGAATCTAATGCTTTTCACAGACCATGTTTCTGTTCAGCCCCAGTTCCCACGAATGACCCCAGATTCAGACAGCCGACTCAAAGATCTGCTGTGTCTTTAGTACTAGCATTGTTTGGACAAGAGCAGCATCAGCATCAAAATAAAACCTTATATGTCCCTTGGAGGAATGGATGTCATATGGGTTTTGGATGTGAAAGGAAGAAAATGCAGAAAAAAATTTTATTTTCAGGTGCACCGGTCATTGAAAGACAACATAAAATTGAATTGTAAAGCATAATATAAAGCAATTTGCATTGCATAATCATATATTTAAAGATACACTCTTGTTTTTGAAATAAATTAACACTTTTATTCATCAAGGATGCATTAAAATGCTCAAAAGAGACTTTAAAGACATGTATAATGTTAGAAAAGATTTCTGTTTCAAACAAATGCTGTTCTTTTGAACTTTTTGTTCTTAAAAGAATCTTGAAAAATAACATTTATCACAGTATCCACAAAAATATGAAGCAGCACAACTGGTTTTACCTTTGATAATATTTCTTGAGCAGCAAATCAGCATATTAGAATGATTTCTGAAGATCATGTGACACTGAAGACTGGAGTAATGATGCTGAAAATTCAGCTTTGATCACAGGGATAAATTATATTTTAAAATAGATTCAAATAGAAAACAGTTACGTGAAACTGTAATAATATTTCACAATATTACTGATTTTGAAAGCTTGAAATGAGACCGTTTAAGGAACCAATTTTGAACTAAAAGGCAGCAACGTTTAAAGCTGCAAAATGCCACACATGGGAGACTCATACAGTTGAGACAACAGTTACCAAAAAAAAAGAAAAATACATAACACATCATTATGGTTTAAATTTGTGTTCATTGTGCAATTTTAATTAAATTGAAGTGCTTTCAACTTGACAGTCTTATTGTATAAATCCTGCAATTGCTTAATCTGCAAAATATACTTGCAATGCTGAATTTGTTCCAAAGAAAGTGCTTTCTTTCTAGTGTGTCTGTGTAGCCTTACAAACTGTCTAAGTAGGTGGCTTACTAGGTTTTGGAACAGAGTCATCCTCTCTCTCTTTATAAACCAAATGAAATATTCTTCTAAATGTATTGCCAGATGAGTTTTTCCTTTGAAGATATCCATCTGGCATGCAACTAAGCAAACTTCATACATAAACAAACCCCTCTGTTCTTCAGCGTATCTGTGTGGCCTCTTCATTAAAGGGACAGTAGTCTTTTTGACCTTCTGATTAGTGATTCACAAGACACAAACTGCTTCAAAAACACCCTGAAACTACTTGTTTTTGTATATGTGTTTGATAGAGCACTGAAATGATTTATGGTACTTCTTAATGTTTTCTCTGCATTGATAGTATTTATGGATTTTGCTCATTATGCAGTCAACAGTTTAAGCATGTGCTAACAGCGGTCATAAACCAGTCCCTCTGTATCATTCAAACAGTGTTGTTCTGGAGATGAGATCGATCGGTGTGGCTCGTGTTACGTCCCTGTTGGCCCAGACTGGGCTGATTTGGGGTCAGTCAGACAGGTCGGGTTATTTATTAGCCCCTCATTTCTCCATGCTTCCTGATCAAAGACGTGTTTGTGTTTCAGCGGCACCTTGAGTCCCAGCTCTCTCTGTCAGGCTGTCTGTTCCTGGATGTTCAGCCACCCCAGTGTCTTCAGCACTGGTTAAATGGGCAGGGAGACACACGGCATCTTCTGCTAATTGCTAGTCATTCACATGTTTAATGAGGCTAGACGGCCGACTGATCGGTTGTACCTCCTGTGCTGTTTGTGCACGCTAGATACTGTAATGCAAAAGTCAGTTTCACTTATAAAACTAATTGCTTAATCCTTACATCACTTCCATGAGACATTACTGAAGATTAACTGCACATCTGGGGTGCTCGTGATGCTTATGATGTTTACCACATGTGCATATTCTTTTTAGCAAGAGCATGTACACATTGTTCAGAAGTTTGGGGTCCGTAAGATTGTTTAAATGTTTTTGACAGAATCTACTTCTGCTCACCAAGGCTGCATTTATTTGATTTAAAATACAGTAAATACAGTTTAAAAAAACCTGTTTTATATTCTAATAGATTTAAAATAAAATGCAATTTATTCCTGATGCAAAGCTGAAATTTCAATTTATTTGTTTTTTTATTTTTTAAATAACAGCATTTATTAGAAATGGTAATTTGTGACATATTAAATTTAGTATTTTCGTCTTTTATTATATGCATATAATACATCACTTTCCTTGGCCTGAGATACAAAACTGTGTTCTTCTCCCTAATTAATACATTTGTCATTTCTAAAATATGTTAGGCGTAGAGGTTGAACTGGACTGGATAATTTTGTGTTGTTCTCTTAACGTCATGTTTTCCATGTTATCAACAGCGCAGAAACCTACCCACCCATCACCGACTTTGACATGCTTTTTTTTTTTTTTTTTTTTTTTAATATAACTCAAGTTGGTTTTTGTTCATTCATGGTCTCAACGTCTCCTGTTCTGCTTCTGCTCTCACTTCTTTATCCATTAAAAGCAGGGTGGAAAACGGAAAGGCCCCCTCTTAGACTGAGCCAAAGCTTCTTGTGTTTAGCCACAGTGCTGTCATTATAGTGTTCCAGTGTTGCTGTGTGCCACTGGAAGTGTGGCGCGTCTAGCGCTCTGATTTACAGGCTGATTATTGCCACGCAAAGTTCGTGGGTGTGTGTTTAATGAATGTTTCGAGTGTATGAATTCGTGCTTATCTTATCGATGTCAAAGAAAGGGAAAATTGTCCTCAATCTCCAGCACAGGTTCTGAAAGATTAACTCTTACTATCGCCCACACTTCAGATTTGAAACAAACCCCTAAACTGTATTAAACTGTGACTCATCTTTTCTTCTGCACTCTTAAAAATAAAGGGGGATTTCACAACAGTGCCAACCTTTTTTTTTCTTCGCGTGAAGAATGTTTTAAAGATCTAAAGAACCTTTTTGTATTATGAAGGTATATATTTTGTTAAATGGAAAGAATCCATGGATGTTAAATGTTCTTCATGGAATCATCAAAGCCAATAAAGAACCTTTTTTAAAAGTGTGCGTCATAACAACACCCTGGCAACCACCAGCATCAAGTCTAGTTGCATTTGTAGCAATGCACATATTTTCTCATCCGATCATGTGATTTTCTATTTTTTACAACCTCTCTGACTCTCTCGGTTCAACTGTTAGAAGATGATGGTTGGCGTTGAGTGTTTGGAGGATTTATAAGTTCGTCATCTGGCTGCTCTGGTTTTAATTACGGCCGTGATGGAGCAGCGTTTAGCAGAACTGGAGTGAACGAGGGAACAGCCAAGATTTTGTACAGGCTGTACTTTAAAAACAGCAACTGTTTCCTCTTAAACTAAGCTTAATGTCTCTAGTTCTCTTAGATTCTCTGTGATAATGATTATGATGAATCTGCTGTTGGTTTGTCTCTACAGATATGTCACACAACAGCACGGACCCCTTCAACGAGCCGACTGAATTCGAGTACCTCAGGAAGGTCTTGTTTGAGTACATGATGGGAAGAGAGACAAAGGTACATTTTTGGTGTTATTATAACACTTTACGATGATGTCATTCAGGGAAGGACTGCCTTTGGTCATTACTGTTATACAGTATTATTTGAACAGAATTGATTAATTTTTATTAAGAGAAATATATATATATATATACTATGGAATTTTTTTGTATTTTTGTACTATGGATTTTCTGTATTTATTTTAATTTTATTAATTTATTTTTTTTTTGGTTTTTTTATTTAAATGTTTTTTAGGTTGTTAAATGTTAATCTAAATTTAGGTTGGGATCAGTGGATGTAATCATGAGGATCAGTGTCATTATTGTTAACTAAAACTATTAAAAATCATGTTTATTTAAATAAAGCTGAAATAAAATAAAATATAATACTAGATGGAAAACTTTAATGAAAAGTGGAAAGACTGCTTTGGCAACTAGAAGTTAAATTAGTTGAAGTGCTAAAATTATTAAAATAAAATAAATAAAAGCTAAACAGAAATATTTGAAAAAATTTAACTAGAACCTGAAAATATAAAAATAAAAGCTCATTTAAAATATTAATAAATGCTAAACAAATACTGAATAAATTAGTAGATATATTAAAATCATGTTGATTTGAGAGCAACAAGAAAATTTATCCATTTACTGATAAACAACTGTTTAAAATATTAATGATGTGTTTCCATGTTTTAAATCTTCCATATTATCTTTCCCACAATGCGCAGTTTTCCAACACATAATAATGCCATTTGTTAGAGGAAGGATGCAGTAAATAAGTGTGACGGGGAGTCCGGGTGGAAGCCTGTAAAATGATTCATTCCCATGAAAACTCCCAACAGCGGCAGTTTGTGTCCGTTTAGCAGGACCCTAATGAGCGAATCTCGTCAGTTAAGCCAGGACTAATTAACGGCCCGGTTGATGACGCCCTGAAGGCAGCGGGGTTCCCCCTCTTTGCTAATAAACAGTCAGGTCCTTATGACATCACAACAGGCCTCCCTGTCAGAGAGGATGTCCGGCGGGCGACCGGTGGCTCGTTCTCATCACATGACCCACTAGTGCCTATACCATTTTAAGAGAGGTGCTGGGGGTGAACGGCTACGCTGGTTCTGATTAGCGCCGCATATGGGCGCTGGCAGATCTATCTAGGGCTGATTACCCAGCAGGCTGCAGATAATGAGTGTTTTGTCTTAGCGAGATGTAATTGCTCACAGAACAGTGCAGAGCAGCAGCTCCGCTAAAGATGGGCGGCAGCGTTGTTGTAAGACTATTAAAAATTGATTCCGGTAACTGAAATAAATCTGATTTAAACGACAACAAAAAAACTTCTATTTTAAAATAACAAAAAAAGTTAGAACTGCTAAAACGAACTGAAATAGAATAAGCTGACATTGAAGTAAGTACTAAAATTATTAAAACTTTTAACCGAAGTAAAATTAATGCTAAATAGAAATTGTGTATATGTATATATAATATATATATATATATATATATATATATGTATATATATATATATATATATAATATGTGTGTGTGTGTTGTGTGTGTGTGTGTGTGTGTGTGTGTGTATATGTATATGTATATATGTATATATATATATATATATATATATATATATATACATTTATATATATAAACCAAAACCATAACAATGAAAAAAGCACATACTAAAGTTAATAACACTTCAACTAAATATATATATAATCCAAAACCATAACAATGAAAAAAGCACATACTAAAGTTAATAACACTTCAACTAAAATTAAAACGTAATTTATATAATAGTGTATATAATACTAAAATTTGTATGTTTATAATATATTTATTATATATTAAAGTAATTTTTTATTAATGGTAATGAATAAATACTATAATTGAATATAAATGTTACTAAAACAACATTGAGGGCCTGTTTTCTGTAAAAGACTCCTAATTTCCATTCTGGCACAACATTTCCTGAAACTGTATAATAGTGTAAAAACAACATTGTACATTCATGTAGAAACAGGAAACATGACAGATGAACAAATATAATCATTTTAAAGACATAGTTCACCCGAAAATACAAAATCTCTGGTCCCCACTGACTTCTATAGTATTTTTTCCTTACTCTGGAAGTCAGTGGGGACCATCAGCTGTTTGTTTACACACATTCTTAAAAACATCTTCTTACAATTTGAGGGTGAATAAATGATGACAGAATTCATATTTTTGGGTGAACTATCCCTTTAAGTTGTCATTTCTTGCTCTTATAGTGTAACATTTAATTCAGAATTTCAGTTTCATTTCTTTTTTTCTGTTGCGTCTTGTTTCTTCAGACAATGGCCAAAGTTCTAACATCCATGCTGAAGTTTCCTCCGGACCAGGCCCAGAAGGTTCTGGAGCGTGAGGATTCCCGTGTGATGGTGAGCGTGTCTTTAGTATGCAGAAGCAGCTGTGAGTTTAAGCGTAGCCTTCAAAGTCTCTCTGTAACTCTCCATATGTTAACAAACTGGCTGAAACAGGCATCCCAGATGTACAGCACTGATGCATTGATGTTCAGTTTGTGTGCCGAGAGACGCTAAATGAAGCACATATGTGTTTCTTATCAAATACTGTATGGTTTGTTATCAGGTTTCTGTTTTCTTTCCAGTGTTCCATTAAGTTATGGAATCATTATAGTATCATTATATCAGGAAACTGAATTCCTGACAATTATTTCAATTTCTCCTGTTGTTTAGTTGCTTCTTTGCTTTTTGTGAAACCACTCATTCATGGAATCACTGTTCTGTAACTACTTTTATAGCCAGTAGCCTTTAGTTTACACTAACGTTTAGATTTTTTTAATGTTTTGTTAATTTTTTTTATTGCCTTTTGTTTTAATTTTTTGCTTTTTTTTTTTTTTTAATTTAGTAAAAACAGAAATGTTATAAAATTTAAAATAACTGTTTTCAATTGTAATATAAAGTAAAATGTAATTTATTTCTGTGATGCGCAGCTGAATTTTCAGCATCATTACTCCAGTCTTCAGTGTCACACCTTCAGAAATCATTCTAATATACAGATTTGCTGCTCATAAAGCATTTCTAGTTATTATCAGTGCTGCTACATATTTTTATGGAAACTGATACATTTTATTTTCATGATTCTTTGATGACTATAGTTCAAAAGCTCCAAATGTTTCAGAAATAATTGTTTTTGTTTATGTTTTTTTTTGTATTTTTTTAATGATTGTTTTTTTAATATTATTATTAATTTCTTAAATAATAATAAAAATCAAACATAGTAAAAGTAATAGTAACTGCATAGTAACATGCTAAAAATCTCACAAACTCCTTAGGAACAGCATAGCAACACCCTGGCAACCTCCTGCAACACCCAAGCACTGGAACGGTTTTCTCTGTCTAGCGAATGAGTTGTCACTCATTTATTCAGATAGCGTCATGTTTTTGGCTGGTGATTTTAATGCGTGTGCCTGCAGCTCGGAGTTGAAGTAACTGGGCTTCTGTTCCCCATCTGTGTGTTTTACAGCCTTGGCTCCGGTAAGAACCAGAACCGTGCCTGAACCTGACTGACCGAACGACAGATTCTCCTGCTGCTGCTGAGAGATGCTACTGACATGAAAGAGCCTGCTCTACTTACCTGTGTGTGTGAGCGATAAGCGTGTGTGTGTGTGTGCAGTTAATGGTACAAGGGAACTTGGTTAGATTAAGAAATTGAGAGAAAATTTAAAGAATATTATTTGTAGCTTGTCAGAAATAACTTATTACATGGATTTTTCTTGTTTCTCTCTTTTTTTTTTTTTTTTTTTGGGTAGACGGTTCTTTTTTTAAAGCTGCGTTTGTATGATTTGGAGACTTGTGCAATAATTTTGATTGTAAGTTTCAGTTTCAGCTTGATTATCTCTATTTTTCCTGAATTGTTTAGTCTTTTTTCTGTTTTAAGGTAAGATGAAATTACTCTTGAACTATCTGCACAGCACATGTACTACATAAAGACACATAGTATGCTGATTGTTTACTATGTTTTTTGTTTGTTTTTGTAACTTAATACTGTATTTTCGGGGAAATTGACTAGTTAGAACCATGCTTCATATTGTAAATAATCATTGTTGAAAAAAAGGCTATAAATCTCTGTCATATAGGGCACTTTGAGGCGGTTAATACATTTTAAGACAGCTAATAAAGTTTTATTTACACTACATTCAAATCCTCTTTTTTTCTGTATGCAGAAGCTCTGGTAACATTGCTGTATGTTGTGGTTGTCAGGTGAGACTGGTTAAGCATCAGATTAATTCTCACTATAATATAGTCACTGTTGGCCAAATAATGTATAAATATGCAAAGATTTTGTACAAGAGATATCGTGTTGCTGAATGATCTACCTTGATATTTACAGGGACCACCAAAAACCATAAGCAATAAACATTATCATTGTATTTTTAGTGTCTGCATTCAGATATGCTCCTGAGAATGAGCAAATTTATATTATTGTATTACACAGTGTATAAAGTATGTGTGTGTGTGTGTGTGTGTGTGTGTATAAATATGTAAATAGTTTAATACACAGCAGAATATACATCTAAAATAAAAAACATGATCGCAGTTTTTAGTGTCAGTATTCAGATGCTTAAAAAAATTCTATATAGTATGTTTATATGTAATCATTATATATATATACACACACACACTGTTGTTCAAAAGTTTGTGATCAGTAAGATTTTTTATGTTTTTTAAAGAAGTCTCTTCTGGTCACCAAAGCTGCAGTTATTTGATCAGAAATACAGAAGAAGAAAAAACAGTAATATTATGAAATATTATTATAATTTAAAATAATGGTTTTCTATTTTAATATATCTTAAAATATAATTTATTCCTGTGATGTAAAGCTGAATTTTCATCATTATCATTACTCCAGTCTTCAGTGTCACATGATCCTTCAGAAATCATTCTGATATGCTGATTTATTATCAATGTTGGAAACAGTTGTGCTGCTTTATTTATTTTTTTTATTTTTTTTTTTTCAAACCTGTGATGCTTTTTTCAGGATTATTTGATGAATAAAGTTAAACAGCATTTATTTAAAATAAAAATATTTTCTAACATTACAAGTCTTTATTAACACTTTTTTTAATCAATTTAATGCATCCTTGCTGAATAAAAGCATTTCTTTCTTTAAAAAAAAATAAAAATAATATAATAAATAAATACTGACCCCAAACTATTGAATGTTTGTGGATATTGTTACAAATTAATAATAACATTTATATTCAATTATTTCTTCTCGAAAATAATTCTTAACTTTTTATACATCAAAGAATCCTGAAAAAAGTATTACAAATTAATAATAACATTTATATTATTAAAATAAAATGCTTTCTACAACATTAATCTAAAAAAAAAAAACATGATCGCAAATTTTTAGTGTCAGTATTCAGATGCTTAAAAAAAAATTTATATGTATGTTTATATAAATCATTATATATATACACACACACTGTTTGTAGTTTTTTACATGTTAATAATGTTCTATGTTCACTATTGAGAAGTCTCTTCTGGTCCACCAAAGCTGCAGTTATTGATCAGAAATACAGAAGAAGAAAAACAGTAATATTATGAAATATTAAGTTACAATTTTAAATAATGGTTTTCTATTTTAATATATCTTAAAATATAATTTATTCCTGTGATGTAAAAGCTGAATTTTTCATCTTATCATTACTCCAGTCTTCAGTGGTCACATGATCCTTCCATAAATCATTCTGATATGCTGATTTTTTATCAATGTTGGAAACAGTTGTGCTGCTTTATTTATTTATTTATTTATTTTTTAAACCTGTGATACAGCATTTAGCATTTATTTAAAATAAAAATATTGTTCTAACAATACAGGTCTTTATTATTACTTTTTTAAATCAATTTAATGCATCCTTGCTGAATAAAAGCATTTTTTTCTCTTTAAAAAAATAAAATCTAAAATATAAATAAATAAATACTGACCCCCAAACTATTGAATGTTCGTGGATATTGTTACAAATTTATAATAACATTTATATTCAATTATTTCTTCTCGAAAATAATTCTTAACTTTTTATACATCAAAGAATCCTGAAAAAAGTATCACAGGTTCCCAAAAAACATCAAGCAGCAAAATTTCCAATATTGATAATAAATAAGCATTTAAGAATGATTTCTGAAGGATCATGTGACACTGAAGACTGCTGATGAAAATTCAGCTTTGCATCACAGGAATAAATTACATTTTAAAGTATATTAAAATAGAAAACCTTTATTTTAAATTGCAATAATATTTCACAATATTACTGTTTTTTTTTCTGTATTTGTGATCAAATAAATGCAGCCTGAATGAGCAGAAGAGACTATTAAAAAAAAAAAAGCATTACAAATCTAAAAATAAATAGAATAATTATGATTTAATTATGTACTTTACAGTTTCAACAGTTTTAGGAAAAAACAATGATCTCCTTTTTAATCAGACTATTGAGCAAACCTTTGCCACAGTATGTAAAACTTTTACAGTTTGTAAAATTTGCTCATGTTGTGCTGTAGCGCGCCAGTAATGAGCTGCAGTACTGCGCGCTGGCGGTAGGTGTCGCCACTGGACGCGGCGCGGCGCCTGTAACGTGAAACGTGATGCTCGCGCGCAACAACGCACGCGTCATCTCGAGCGCAGCGCTTTAATGCCAAGAGAAACTCCAGAGACGCAGCAGAAGAGAAGAAGAGCCATGCAATGAGCGCGCTATCCTGACCCAAACCCTGTTTGCATGCGTTTAATTCACACATTTAAGAAAAGGAAGACGTGTTGTGATCGTATAAATGTAGTTTTTCCATTAATTCTGGAACTCTATAAAAAGATTGAATAGCTTTTATAAAGTTCTCATCAGGTTGACTTCAGCACTGAGGATGCGCGACAGAATGACGGAATCTTCTACACGGAAAAGAAGAAGCGCTTTGGATGTTTTAGTGTGTTTGTGTTTGATTTCTTTGGCGTATTCCTTCAACATTGACTTACAACATCCCGTGGTGTTCCGAGGACCAGAGGCGACGTTTTTTGGGTATTCGGTCCTGGAGCACGTCCATGACAACACACGCTGGTCAGTAACTTACTTGGTCTGGAACGGAATAAACATACAGTCAGTTTTGCGTCTTTTTAGTTGTTTTAAGGGTGAAAATCAGTATTAGTTACGTCTCTTTAGTCTGTTGAGGTTTGACTTAAATTGTCTTTTGGCGCCCCGGTACAGTAAGCCAAAGGTAAACTGTCTTAAAGACTTAAAAAAAACAAATATAACGTTTTTGTATTATGTATAAGCAGTACATTTTGTCGTTATTTTCCTAACGGTAAGCGCTCGAGCGCTCTTCGGTTGCCAAGGTTACCTCCTCAGGTAACGTTAAATGTCAGTTTTCTCTGAAAATAATCGCGCTGACTAACTTGTGAACACTGAAATGTTCTTAATGACAAAAAATAGAAATAAGAACACCGATAAATGTCATAACATTGACGCCGCTGGCATAGTAAGTTATGTCAAATTTAAACCTAAATGAATTTTTAACGTTTTTTTTTTTAAATAAATTTAAATAAATGATGACATCACTCACTTTTTGCGAAAGCGCCGCTCCGTCGTTATTGTAACCTCAGGCGAACGCTAATATTGGTTTAGCGCTGGGTAAATTATTTACGTTTTACGTGTAAATCGTCTTTTTTAACGTATTATCTTGGTGTAGGGTTACTCGAGGATAAGGTGTTTATATTAAGGCTTTTCAGTCCGATTGAGCCACCAATCCGATAACTAACGGATTATTTGGGTACATGTAAATAATAAAAAACCGAAACAAGTTGCATAGATTTTGAAGTCCATTTCATGACAGGTTAATTAAAAGTGTCTGAGCAAAAATGAACAAGCGAGTTAGCATAATTCTGGGAAAAGCTCCTTCTGCATTTGGAGAATGACATTTTGTTGTCTATTCTTTATACTGTGATTACAAGCGGCACCACAAAATAATTGCATTCATGTTCATGCAATTATTTTACATTATTCAGCTCATGCTAACAGAAGTACAATGTTCTCCCTTACTTTTATGACTCTTGCCATTCATTTCAGACATGCAACTTTTTTTTGCAAAGTCTCTTATGACTGTACAGATGTTAAGTCTTTCTTCCAAGGGCTGTCCTAAAGTTTAAAGGGAAACACTGGCCAGCGCCCAAATCATTGCCTTTGCTTCAGTGGAGATGATGATGTAGTTCTTGCATCACTGAATTGTAGAGCCAAACCATGACAGTATGACGAGGCAAATCCACCTCCAGGGCTAATTCATTTATTAGGCATCCCTATTATTAATTACAGACAAATAAACAGACCTATAAAGGATGGTTTTGTTTAACATTTTATAATGATAACAAACTTCTGTCCCAGGCATCCCAGGTTTTGTGTGTAGTTGTGTTGAGATGTTCACTGTTTCTCCTGATGTCTGTAGGATCGTGGTTGGGGCTCCCAGAGCAAACTCATCATTCAGCAGTTCGGTTCAGTCACCTGGAGCTGTGTACAAGTGCCGGATCCGCAACAACCCTGAGCAACGCTGCACTGAGATGGACCTCGGCAGAGGTGTGTATCTCACAAACATCCAGAGTGCACATGCAGTAGTATGTTTATACTAGTATGTTTATATAACACAGTGCATCTCAGCTGCTTGATTGTTTATATCATCAAAAATGGGACTATATTATTGTCAGACTCTAAATATAAAGTTGATGTATTATGTTCAACTTTATCCGCAAACATATGCTCACACAAAGTGATAGGCCTATAGACTAAATAGCAAATCTTATATGCCTTTTTTTTTTTTTTGCACAAAAATTAACTATATTATCATCTGGCTCTTTATATAAAGTTGGATATAAAAGTATGTCCATATAAAATAATAAGTATATGAAGCATATAACTTATATAAAAAGTATAACTTTCTCCAGATGCATACAGTATACTTGACCGTACAGCAAATCTGAGCTGTGTGATTGTTTATATCATCACAAAAAAAAGAATGTAAAAAGTAGCTATATTATTGCACAGCTCTCTATGTAAAGATGTCTAAACATTTCTAAAGATCTTTTGTAAAAAGGGAAGTGAAAATGTGTTGATCTATTATCATTATATCTTTTGTGAGTGTCAGATGTGCTTGGTTTGACAGCAGCAGATTAAATGAAAAACAGTAAGACGATTTCGTCTGCACAGTCAAATCAGCCTATAAAAGAGCAGAACTTTTTTACACGGGTAGTTTAACCCAAAACCACTGTACCACTGAAATCACTCATGAAGTTAAACAAGGATTTTGGACCGGTCAATATTTGAAAACCTGCCTGGATGATTGTTTTAGCAGCCTTGTGTTTGTCACTTTTAACAACTTTTCTGCGAGTTGTAATCATAAACACAGTTGTTATCTTATCCTGTTATTTTTACATTACCCCTGCTGTACTAACACTCATATTCAGCGCTGATAGTTTTGTAAACACACATCACACTATGAGCTTGTTTATGTGATGGATGTGTTATCTTTTTAACATTATTACTGTTACTGTGTGAGATCAGTTAAAATGTCTGTAGTCTGGCTCCTGAAGTATTTTGATAGAAATGATGAATGGTTTGGCTCATATTTTCCGAACGGCCTTGCCAAGGATCCAATGTGTAGAGATCTCTTGAAGCTCTTTTCTTGTGGTGGAGAGATGAGAGCGGTTTGTGTGGCTTTAATGCGCACAGTCCTGCTTGCGCTGTGTCTTACTGACAGAACACACATGAGCAAATGAGGCGTGTCCTGGGGCCCCAGCTTTGAGTTTACATGAATCATTTGGGATAAGATCCCTCAGGGGCCCCCCTTGAGACATATTGCTACTGATATAGTGAACTAGTGTCCGTTTCTCTGAAGTGCTGTTAAAGGATTAGTTCACCCAAAAAAGTGAAAATTTGCTGAAAATGTACTCACCCTCAGGCCATCAAAGATGTAGATGAGTTTGTTTCTTCATCAGGTGAACTAGTGTCCGTTTCTCTGGCATTGGATCACTTGCTCACCATTGGATCCTCTGCAGTGAATGGGTGCCGTCAGAATGAGAGGGTCCCTTTTATCAGCTGTTTGGAAGTTAAAACATCTTGATAAATTTGTTTTTTTACACAAACACAGCTTTCACTTCCAAAAGTCATTACCATGGGACGGAGTCATTCTGATGGACTCTCATTCTGACGGCACCCATTCACTGCAGAAGATCCATTGGTGAGCAAGTGATGTAACGCTACTGTACATTTTTTCACATCTGTTCCCATGAAGAAACAAACTCATCTACATCCTGGATGGCCTGAGGGTGAGTACATTTTCACCCAGTTTTCATTTTTGGGTGAACTATTCCTTAAACTTACGTGTCTTTATTTCTTCTGTGGAACAAGAACATTCTGCTAAATATCATATATTATGTTCCACTGTAGAAGAAAAGTCCTACTGCTTTGGGAATTACATTAGGGTGAGTAAATTATGGCAGAATGAACTATTTCTTTAAACCTTCCGTCTGTTGTCAATGTACTGTATGAAGAATATTTTGTGACTCTTGTGGACGGGGGTCAGATGTTATCGCAGTACCATTTACTCATCTGCTTGCAGACATGAAACTATTTATTGATTACGAAATGGTCTTGATCTTGATAATTGCAAGCATATTTTTAGCAATTCTTTAGCTGTGTACTGCAGATCCTTTCTTCTATTTTTACAGCCTTCATTGAAGTTCTTTACTGATAAAGTGAAATGGATTGTCCTCAGTTGTTATGGGACGTAATTCTAAACTTTCTAGTATGGATCCGCTTCATCAAATACAGTAATAATCCTATTTCCTTCTAAGTAACACAGAGCCTTTTCAAATCCATATTTAGATTGAGCAATTACAATCTTTATTTAGAGTAATAGAGCCAGTTGATTGTCTGGGGGATGAGGTTACTGAAGGATGTGTTTTATAGTGTACTATAGGAATAGATCTGTTCCAAAACCTAGTGTGCTGACTACCTAGACTTCATAGGTGCAATTTCAGGACAAAATTTTGGCCATGAAACATGGCATGTGTTCCTCAAGGAAAAGGAAAAGCAATTGCAAGTTAAGTGAAAGATCTGGCCTAAAAGATGAGAGAAATGTTTATTAAAAATATATAGAAATGTTGTCAACCCAGGCTCATTGGGAAAACATTTCTGCAAAATGATATTATTTTGTTTTGTGCACGTTGTGAAGTAAAATGTCCAGTTTGTGGCTCTAAAATGCATTCAGTTTTATCCAACAAATGTGAATCTAATAATGTTTTAATACGTTGATCGTTGTACGCATCACAGCAGTTCGGAAAATAAATGCTATCTACACTAAACCTAAACAATCGTGTTAACAAAAGCAAACATGAGATGATAAAAGCATTTGCAACCATTCATTTTAGCATGCTTGTAAGAGGCTTTGATCTCTTTTGTGGGGTTTTTTTGACTCGTGTTTTAAGTGATTTGTACCCACCTGTACCGGGTGATCTAATGAGCAAGTTTACTATGGAATAAAAGACATGCATATGGAGTTGTTTGTGTGATAAAAACATTAAAATGGATTAGTTTGCAAACATTTGTACTATGGTTAAAGTGTCTTAATATAGTATTGTGCAAGGAACTGCCAAAACTAAATCTTGATTTTTCAATAGTCTGTCTCTGTAATCATAATTTGTGTGGAAAGGAATAAAAGTACTTTGTGGTTTACTACCATTAGTGCTCATTTCAACCGGAAACTTGTATAGGTACGTTTTTGGAGCAAAAATGTAAGAACAGGCACATTTTTCCAATGAGCCTCGGTTGAATTCATTACATACAATACTGCGAATTGTACAGTGAAATCTAATTAAAATTGTTTGTGTGTGTGTTAGTGTTGCATTGCTAGCTGAGCAACATGCTATTGCCATCCACTGTACTGAACTGTTATTGGTTGATCAGGTTTGTTTCCACAGTGTTAAAAAGATCCTTACCTGACAAATCTTTCACCACATTCACTGTTGACCATCCCTCTATCATAGTAGCCCTTGATGATCAAAGTAGCATGCGCATTTGTTTTCTTTCAGTTATCTGTTAACCGACCGGCACACTCCGGGCTCGCGCTCGCTCACTACATGCGTCCAGATCTCATCCTTCTTCTCATCCCCTCACTAAGCATTTCACAACCAGAAGAATGTGGCACTCAGGACCCACACAGATGCGAAAACAAACACGTCTGTTACGGAGATTGCCGGGGGGAACCGGGGTCGCTGATTTGATGATATGTTTATAGTCAGAGGAACATTCCTTGCGCCTTCTTATTTGAAGTGATGGCCAAGGTTTTTAAGAAGGGAATTCTTCTCTCGGTTTGCCTGCAGTTTTGACCCTGTGAAATATATTTGTGTTCAATGAGTAGTGTTTTTTGGATGGTGCTTTGCTGCTAATTGCTGGAAATAATGTTTCGTCCGTATCCCAAGCAAACTTCATCTTGGTTTTTGACAGTTTTTTTTTCTTGTTTCCCTCCTAACTTGAGATCTGGCGCTCGTCTTTGTGTGCTTTGGACGCTTTGCTGCTTTGGGGGAAAAAGCATTAACTTCAAACAAGACATGATTAGAACAAGTTGTCCCACCTTTAACAAGCTGGTGTTTAGGAGGTAAAAGGTTATTTCCTGACAGAAATAATTTGTGTAATAGCTGCTATAAAAGACTGGTTTATGAATTTCCATCAAAGTTCATGCTAGGTTATCCTGGTTAGTGCTCGTCTTACTGGTGGACCAGGATCACCAAAACTTGCTACATGACACTGCTGCTCAAAAGTTTGGGTTCAGTAAGATTCTTATAAGTTTTAATCAGCAAAGATGCACTCAATTGATCAAAAGTGAAGTTTTGCATATGGCACACTATTTCCTTGACACTTGTAGGGCATTTCAAATCACTTTTGAGTGTTACACTTAGGATGTTGTCTTTGTAGGAAGTAGATGCCAGAACAATTTACTAGTTTTTGAGCTGGTGTACGTGAAGATTTCTGGTTATGCATTGATTCATTCAAAACTGGGTGGGAGTAGAATAGGAATCCTAGTTCAGTTGGGCATTTTGCAAGTCTTCGCACCAATGTTGTCAGTCTGCTGAGAAGGAGGAGACCTGAACCAGAGCCAAAGAAAACAGTTGCTGTCCCGGGAGCCATCACTCTTTCTCCTTCAGACAATCACAGTTTGCCCCTCAGAGGGCCGCTGTAGCTCAACGCTCATAGATAAACATTAAAGCCGACCCTTATGCTTAGATAAACTCCCTGCAGGAATAACACGCCTTGCTCATAAATCCTCCATTTTTGTGCAGTTAAATACCCCTAATAGACAATAGAATACCTCCAAAATAGACCATGTCTGATTCAAGAAGCTGATATCTCATGGTTTATATTTTTTAGGGTCATCAGTTAAGCCATTTTTAATCCTAAACTTTTGAGGTAAATGAACTGCGATCATGCTTCGAGTTTTTTTTAATGGCTTACATTTTAGTAAACAGACTGGGCTGTGTTTCCCAAAAGGATCACAAGCATAAGTAGAAATGGTCACCACAGTCTGCTTAGTTTTACTATGCTTTTGGGAAATGCAGCCCTGGTGTATTTCTCTATTGTATTCCCTAGAACTATTTTACAGCAGAACTGAATTTGCTTGATAACTGATGAATTTTACAGCATTGACACATTTTTTGAACTGAAATGAATCGAGTTGAACTCACTTGAGCTGAATGACAGTATTGTCTTCTGTAGAAAGTATTAAAATGTTATTGCAACCATAATACTGTTGCTACTGCTGCTGATATGGTGTTAATTCTTAAGTAAATAAATTGTCTTCTGTAGAGCTGATTATAGCTAAACTGAATTAGTTTCATAATTGAACTAAATTGAATCAACACCGAATACACACATTTTAAACTAACACCGTTATTTTCCTGTTATTACCATGAAGCTGCCTTAAAAGAATCTTTATTAGATGTAGTGCTATATATATATATATATATATATTATATATGCTATATATATATGTGTGTATATATAGTCTATATATATATATATATACTATATATATATATATATATATATATATATATTTGTATGTATTTATGTATGTATGTATATGTATGCATGTATGTTTATATATATATATATATATATATATATATATATATATATATATATATATTATATATATATATATAAAAATGTGACATGACTTGGCTATGTACCATGGTACTGAATGTTCACCATATTAATGTACTGTGATATTTATGACGATGGTCATATCATGGTACTTTTTGTAGAGCGGTGTATACAACATCCTTCAATAATAGTCTAGATGTGATTTGCATGGCTTTGATGATCATTTTAGGAAATCAAAGTTCATTAATCAGTGTTTAGTAGGTTGTACGCATCTTTCTGCTACTGTATTGTGAGATTGGAAGTTGATTTGGTCGATAGAAATAAAAATAGAGCTTCTAGACTTTAATTCTCCAAATAGAGCAGTTGCCCACTAGCATTGTGAACATTGGAATAAGTTCATACACTTTAATATATTTGCATTTGGTACAAATGAGTTTTACATTTCAAATATTTTGTGTTCTCATCTTACTAACACAAAGCAGTATTGTCTGTATTTAAGCAAATTGAACAGTCTCAAACATTGACTGTCTGACTTTTGCTTCAGGCTGTCTGGTCTCGGAGTGGTTTTATTGTCTCTTTTTGGTATACAGTAACGTTCTCATTCTGTACTCTAGGAAATAAGCAAAGGGAGTCCTGTGGGAAGACGTGTCAAGGCGACAGGAATGATGAGTGGATGGGGGTCAGTCTGGCTCGACAGGACAAACCTAACGGCAAAATTCTGGTATGTTACCTTTTGATTTAGTAAACAAGCAATCTTTCCCAACTGTGACTCTAAATTCTGATTGGATTAAATGTTTTGAAGCCAAATTGCTTATAGTGTGATGCAGAGATGACATCATTTTGTAGGCCAACCTGGAAGTCATCATCACCCTGGTTGCTTCGACAAAAAGCCAATAGTATTTTTCCATTTGATTTTGGATTGGATTGAATAGATTTTGCAGAAAATAAATTCTGTGGCCAGCAAAAGTTGTGAATTTATAGCAATGTTTTGCCATCTTTTGCCTTTGGTATCCACTATTTTTGAAGTAATATTATAGCTATCAATAAAATAAAATGTGAGTATATTAAGAGCTTATGTTAAATACTAGTTAAATAATAGTGCTCCTGTAGCTCAAATGGTAGAGCATTGCGTTAAGAAGCGCAAGGTTGGGGGTTCGATTCCTCGGGAACACATGATAGGTAAAAATTGATAACCTGAATGCACTTTAAGTTGCTTTGGATAAAAGCTTCTTTTAGATGCGTAAGTTTGTTGGTTTTATTTATATGGTGGACTTATTTCAGGCATTTAACCAAAAACCCATTCAAAAAATCCATTGACTCTGGGACATGGGACCAGAAGTGCAAAAATATGAACTTTCTGGTTTTGCGGACTTATTTCTTCAGCACTTAATATTGCACAGAACATTTACTTTGAGGAAGCAGATTAGAAAGAAAACCTGTTCAAAGTTTACATAAAACATAAAGATGAAAGACTCAGCGTTAAATAGGTAATTATGGTCAATGTTGTCTGGATTTTTGTGTGTTGATTCAACTTTTGAGTGATGTTGTGCATGAATCAGAGTAGGAAATGGATGCTTTTCTCCAATAAGAGACTTTTTTATACTATATATACTATATATATTTTTTTATACTCAGACTATTTTTAAGTAATAATAACTTCAAGCATACCTTACTTCATCCATTGTTCCACAATTTTTGTTCTTAACTGCCTTTAACGACTGAATTTTCAACCATCTCAGCAGTTGTTTAAAACAAACCACATCGACTTGTAAAACATGGGCAGAAATGATGAAGCCATCATTGTTACAGAATCTTTCACGACAACCGCATTGTTAAACTCCAGCTGTACTGTACATCAAGAGAAAGCGTTTGAAGTGAGGGACGTTTTCTCATGATGACAAACTGGAGCTTTAGAAGCGATGCTTCAACTGGACAAACTAGTCAAGCAAGACGGTAGCATCAGTCTTCTTGGTTTCTTCAGGCTTGAATTGTGTGGTGGTGGTCCGACTCGATTGGTGGAACTCCTCGTTACGTCTCAGCTGCCATGAGGGTTGAAGCCTTGAGCTTCTCTGGGTTTTGATGGGTGTCTTGCAGGAAGGCAGGATCAGGGTGGTCTGATCAGAGGCAAGGACATTTACAGCACTGATATCTTCAAATCAAAGAGGTTGAGGGAGAGGTGACATGTTATAGAAGAAGCTGTGATGATGGTAATTTGGTTGGGAGATCAGTATTTACAAGTCAGGACCGGATTAAACATATGGGCTTTCAGGCATGTGCAAGGGAGATGCCAACACAATCAGGAGGAGTTTGGCAGGAGATGTGGCAGAACAACCAAGATGTGGCGTAGTTCATGCAATCAGATTTTAGAGCTACAACCATGTGTTTTCTATAATGTATTTGACCACAGAGGTGACATTGGGCTTTTTGATATGTTGATTGCATCATAAACTTTATATGCATGCTACCATTTGTGGTCGGTAAACTGATCAAAAGTTACGGTAAAGACATTTATAATGTTACAAAAGATTTTTATTTCAAATAAATACTGTTCTTTTGACCTTTCTATTCATCTAAGATTCCTTGAGAGAATTTCACAAAATTATTAAAATAGTGCAGCTGTTTTCAACATTGATAATAAGAAATGTTTCTTGAGCAGCAAATCAGTATATTAGAATGATTTCTGTAGAATTATGTGACACTGAAGACTGGAGTAATGATGCTGCAAAAGAGTTTCACTATATTTTATGATATTACTGCTATATTACTGTAATATTAGTTTTTACTGCATTTTTTTTTTGACTTTTTTTTGTGCTTTTGTATTTTTTGTGTGTGTGGGAGTGTTTTTGTGAAATAATAAAAAGTAAGACAGTAATTGCGACTTGTTAACCCACAATTCAGACTTTGTTTTAAAATTGTGAGACATAAACTCAGAATTGCAAGATATAAATGCAGAATTGTAAGAAAAAAATTGCTATTACCTTTTTATTTGATAAAAAGGTCTGAATTGCAAGAAAGTTAAGCATTATGTATTTCATTACGTCTGTCCTGTGTGTTTCCCAACACTGGCTGCCAGGGAATAAGTTAGAGTTTGTTCTTTTGGTTGTCATTGGACTGAGGTTGTTTTATTGACGTTCAGCTGAGATGGTTATCGAATGAGTTTAGATTGAGTGGATTGCTTTAGGCTTCGACATAGTGAAACAGACTAGCAGTGTTTCTCGACACAACAAACTACTGCCAGATAGTCATCTGACTTCATGTGCGACCGTTCGTATGACTCTGTGTGGCTGTAATATCTTTTAACTCGCTTGTTTATCTCATTGAGCTGTGTAAGCACTGTTGCAAGTGGAGCAACAGGAAGCTGAACTGTTTTTGAGGGAATTTGGTTTCTCTACAGTCCTGAGCTCCTCGACGAGGGATTTAAAGAAATAGGGAAAGGAAAGTTTGTGGCAGACGATTATGGGACTGTATTAATGAGCTAAACAGAGAGGTTTTGGTTTGTTGCTTGATCATTTCCATATTTTTTTTCCTTGGGAATAATGACTTGATTAAAGCTGAATTCTGTTTTGTATGCCTCTGTTTCATTACTGGTGTTTGCTAAGACAAGTACCACTTGGAAGTTGATTCTTGGAAATCAACTTTCTATTTCTCATACAAACACCGATGCATTATACTTTGATGCGTAAACAGTTTGTGCTACGGACATGAATTTTAATGCATATCTAACCGGCAGTAGTGATGTCATTGCAATGTTTGATATTTGATTCAATAAACAACATATTGATTTGCAATTGGGTTTTACTTTCTTGCATCTACAGTGTCTAATGCACAATTGACAGAAAACAAGATGTGTATCGTGAGAGCAGAAAAACAGCTCTGTGGTGGCATTTTATTGACTGAAGAAAAAGCACAGATGCCATTAGGGCTCCTGCATTATTTCATTATTTATTGGGCTTGGTCTCTTAAGATTTTGACTTATGATTTTCAAAAGCTGTTATTTATTTATTTATTTTTTAAAAGATCTTAAAAGTAAAGTTTTTTTTTCTTGTTTTGTCTTGGACGGAGGTAACAAAATCCATTTTTTATAAAATAGTGTTTTTCATTTTTTAATTGAAGAGTCCATGCATTAATACTGTTTTTCTTAATGTTCTCTTGATTTCGACTTAAATTTCCTCATGAGCAAAAACAGGGCGCCAAATATCTGGCAATCAATAGAATCAAAATATCCCAATATACATATAAAGTACTAATTATAATGATATTTGCTGCCCCATTTTTGCTCATGATGAAAATTAAGTCAAAATCAGGAGAAAATTAAGAAAAACAGTTTTAATGCATGGACTCTTGGGGTTTCTGTAACAAACCAATAAGCTTAACTGAAACTTTAACATTATTTTGCTTTGTAAGGATTTCCTTTCATGAATTCCATCAGGAAATGCAACTCTACTTTAGTTTTTATCCTCTGTCTATGACCTTTCTGCTTTCTCTCTCTCTCAGTGTCTCTCTGCTCTCTGGCTGCCTTCACAGCCTTCAGCGCTTCTGTTGTTCCAGAGATCAGAGTTGTTTGAATGAAGATGCTCAGCTTTCTAAAACCACCAGCCCCCTCTCAGTGGATTTATTAGATCCATAGCCATTTCCAGATTTGGCTCTGTGCTCTGGTTTTGCCTCAGAAGTTAATTTGGAGCAGGGATAAAGAGAAAATGCTTTGTCTGTATATCCTGTTTGTTTCTTGGTGCAATTATCATGAGATTCTGATGAAGATCTGATGTTTGTGCTGTATATACTTTAGTCATGGTACACACCATATTAAATTGGATACAATTCAAACTGAGGCTATAAGGCATGTAGAGTCTGTTTTATGGGTTGTAATCATACTGTCTTTATACCCTGTACTTGCAATTCACGTCAAATTAAATATGCCATCTACCCTGACTGATTCTTTAGTCCTTGTCTCTCAACAATGACCTTTTTCTTGTATTGTCTGCAGGCCTGTGCTCACCGTTGGAAGAATGTGTACTATGAATCTGAGTATATCCTCCCTCACGGATACTGCTCCGTCATTCCAGCCACTCTGCAGGGCAAGTCACAGCCTCTCATACCATGTTATGAAGGTACGGCACGCTCTTTACGACTGTAACTCATCTCAATTATCTTTCTTGCAGTGTCATTTCAGGATTATTTATATACTATTATAGTATTTAATAATATAGTATTTTATAAATGTGTGTGTATGTGTATATATATATATATATATATATATATATATATATATATATATATATGTGTGTGTGTGTATATATGAGAGAGAGAGAGAGAGAGTTGTAGTATTTAATTCTAGTCTGTGCTTTTTGTTTTTAAAAATATTTTATTTAGATTTAATTTATTATTTGTTTACCTTTTTATTTTTTAAAAAATTACTTTCTTATTCAGTACTTATTCAGTACTTTTGTCTTGTTTTTCAGCACAAATATCTGAACATTCTTAAATCAAGATATATTTACTTGAGATTCTAAATTACGTAAGATATTAAGTCTTTCATTTTACTGTATGTATATATATTAAAATAAAGAAAATGTATGGTTAAATATTTCTTTCCTTTAGGGTTAAGTTTATATTTTTGACTCCATTGGCAGATTGTTTTTCTTTTTTAAGCATAAATTTGCTTTTTTTTTGATGTGTGTGTTTATGTGTGTGTTTGTTTGTTTGTGTATATAAGTATTGTAAAGTAATTTGCTTCTCAAGTAAATGTATCTTGATTTATGTTTAGATATTTGGAAAATAAGACAAAAATATTGAGAAAGAAAGTCTTTTTTTCCCATTGTCAGTTGAAGTACAAATAAAAATTGAAATAATAAAAAAAAACAATTAAAGTGAAATGTTTAAAAAACAAAAAGCACAAAATAATATAAAGTAATATAAAATAATATAAGTTTTAGGATTTCAGTTTCACTTTAAAACTCTTTTTAATAGTTTTGGTTTTAGTTAACAAAAACATCACTATAGTTTTAGTAGTTTCAATATCACTGATTGTATTTTCCTGTCATTCAGCAATAAAAGCATGTTTTAGTGGCAAATTATACAGCAAACATCACTATTACTATTGCTAATACTTCGGGTTAGTCTTTTGAGCAAACCTCTAAGCCCAAGTATTACCATAATTGAACCACAGTTCAATTAATGTAGAAGCAGGTCAACTAAATAAGCACAAACTGAAACCGCTGTTTCTCAGTGTGTTCAGAGCCAAGTGAAATCAAGTGAACCGCGTGAGAGAGATTGAAACTGATCCTGCATATTCACTCTACATGCCGGTTGAAATTGTGGTTTAGTTATGATACGGTGATTTATTACAGTGTTTATTGAATCTTTGATATGCATGACAGTGTGTAATGTATTGTGAGGTAGTTAGTGATAATCAGCCCTATTGTTAGAGAATCTCTGGTCTTCATCACACTAGAAGTCCAGCATACACTCCACTGAAGCAGACTAACCAAGTCCGAGACTTGAACCCTCAGAACAAGTTGGAAAGATGACACTGTTTACTGTGGCACATGTTCACAACGGGCTTCACAATGAGTTATGACACCCTGAACTTCCTCCAAAACCTCAGACTGATGTTTTCTGGCATCAAAGCGCTGGCATCTCCAGAAGCAAATAGAAGCAGCACACTGGAGAGAAATATGACCCGTCAGGCAGGGTGCAGCATCTGGGAGTTTGGAGGACACATTCAGAGACATGACGGCTAAATATTTGACTCTTTGCACGTCAAGATAAAGGATGGTTAAGCCTTTATTCAGCAAACATTGTGAACACAGTGCACTTAAAAAAAAAAAAAACCTGGTCATCATGGTATCAAATCTAAAAAAAAAATTACAAAAAAACAAACTCATTGTCAAAGGAATGCGTTCTTAATTGTAAGCTTTTCCTGAATTTTGTGGCATAATATTATATACCACAGATAATAATTTCAGCCTTCCCTTACTTATGTTTGTTTGTTTGTTCGTTCATTCATTTAAATAATATTCCAGGTTCTTAATTTGATCAGCTTTACCTTATTTTGAGGCATTATATTATATACCAGAAAAAAAATTATTTCAACTAAATTAATTAATTAATTAATGTATTCATTCATTCATTCATTCATTCATTCATTCATTCATTCATTTATCCATTCATTCATCTTAGCACAATTCAGTAATTTTAATTTGTTTTAATTTGACTTTTATTTTATTTTAGCAGAATTCACAGTTATTTTTAAGGCAGTTTTTCTTCATCAGTATCTCTTTTCCTTGTGCGTTTTCATGCAAAAGTGTTTAGCATTTACATGTTCATGACAGGAGAAATATTGAATGTAATATTGAATACACTAGCCTCATATTACGGTGCATTATGTTTAAGTCTTGTGGCTATACTTTCAAAATAGAGTATATTTCAATTTTCATCCTAGTGTAGTGCTTTTAGCTTAGTGGTTTATTGTTTTTTTTTTTTTTGCATTATTATGAACTTTTTTTTTTCTTTTTTGCTTATTTTTACAAACTGAGAAGTGAGTCAACATTATTTTCTGTGGTAATCGAAAGCATGCCACAGATGCATGGAAATGAACTTTTATTGAACCCGAAATGTTTATTTAAGGGTGCCAATCAACAGCAGTTGATATCAAAACTGGCTTGTGCTCGCCGTTTATCGCTCCCCCCATCATGTATTATACTTCTGACAGATGTTATTATAGTATATTAAATTCAACACCTCCATCAGCATTTAATTTCATCATCCCGGTAGGATTCCTCGTATTTTACATGATGTTTTGATTTGCTGCGGAAAGAGCAAAGAAGGGTGCATGAATTCTTGATCAGAATTTGTTTCCGTGTCCAGCTCCCTATTATTTATTTCCTTCCATATCTTTTCCCGACTCCAGTGAGTTGTCATCGGGGGCCTTCTATGTGTGTGGAGTGCATTATGGGGGGATCCAAGCCTAATATTTTCTGTAACCGGAGAGCACAGCGATCCCCCCGTTCTCAAAGCCCTCCAGAGCGAGAGTTTTTGTTGAACGCGGAGCTGCTAGGTCGTTTTCGGTCTGTCTCTCGGCCCCCAGATTCCTCTTGGATGGAGCTGGGACTTTGACTACCTCCATATGGAATGTCGGAAGAACTCCAGTAAATGCTGGCTCAGGCTCACAGCGAAATCATTTGTGGTCTGTTGTTTTTTTCCTTCCTCTCTCGCTCTCTCTCTCTGTCCCCCTACTCACTCTCACAGACCATAAGAAGACCTATGGGGAAGAACACGGCTCGTGCCAAGCCGGCATCGCAGGCGTTTTCACTGAGGTCAGTAGAAGTACGAGCGTGTTATGTGTTTTCTGCTGGTGAGTCTTTGCTGTGGTTACATTTATGAACACTCACATCTAGTATAGTATGATTGATATATTCACTCTCCAGGGTTTTAAAGGGATAGTTCATCTAAAGATGCCTGTCATGATGCTTTCTTCCTCAGAACACAAGTTAAGTTGTTTAGCAAAATTTCCAATCTGTTCATTTCTATGTGTGGTTATGAAGATCAATAAAAGTAGTCTGTACAATTTGATGTGCATTTGAATATTTTCACATTTGAGAATGAGGATTGAAAGTTGTGTAGGATGGCAATCAGGGTTATTATTGTCAACTAAAACTATAAAAACATTTTCATTATCTGAGATAAACGTTAATTGAAATAAAATAAAACTAAAATGTATTTTAATATATTTTATCTTATTTTATTTCAGCTAGTTGCCAAGGCAGTTCAACATGAAGTACTAAAATAACTAAAACTAAATAAATTTACAAAAATAAATTTATAAAATACAATTAATAAAAACTATATAGACATTTTTTAAAAAAGTAATAAAAATGACTATAAATAAATGTAGCTAAAATTAAAATGAAAACAGAAGAATACGGTCTAATTTAAAATATTAGCAAAAAATGTAATTAGTATAAATTTTAGTATCAATTATACTAAAATAACACTGATGGAAATAACTATACTATTATTATATTTTTGATTTTATTTTGATTTTAACTTTTGTATTTTTTTATTAACTTTACTATTTGTATACTGCAAAAGTGATATGGACTACTTTATTCTGCAATTATCATCTTTAAAAAAAAAAGTAAAAAAATTTTTTGAATAACTTTCATTTTATTTTTTAGTTTTGTGGGAAAAAAAAATATATATTTTTTGCCACTTGAAAGCACCTGGTCACTTATTGCATGAAGAAGAAAAAAAAAAGCTGTGAAATCATTCTTTAAAATGCACACGTTTGCTTAAGGCTGCAAATTGTTCATCCACTTGCCCTTTGTTTTGTACATTGACCATTGCAGTGTTTTGTCTGTAGTGCAGCCAATCCATTAGCATGCAGTCCAGGCTTTGGAAGAAATGTCTGGAACAGATACGAGAACACAGGCTGACAGATGTGATGCCCAACAGTTAATCAATATCATCACTAGATCACTCTCTGACCCTCTTCACTTTGCTTTTGGAAATATGACTGGAAACTCACTCCCTGTATGTTCTGATTACTGAGTTGTTATTCATTTATCAGACTGTGTATTTTAAGAGATGGCTGAGAAATGCAAGACAGTTCACTAAGTTTTGAAACAGAGCTATTGTTGTCTTGATGCATTAAAGCTGACCTCAGTTCAGTCAGAGAGGAATTTACCCATAGCAGAATGGCATCTGCATCGGCTGCTTTGTATGGCACTTTATCATTTGGCAGAATGTCTTAAGTGACCTTCAAGACCTTAAGCGTCTAAAACAGATGTCTTCATTCTTGAGTGAATGTTGACGGCTCAGCTGGAGGTGCTGTTTTTAAGTGTTTGGCAGGACTAAACGAGTCAAATAGCATTTGTGTGTTTTTTTTTTTTTTAGCAGTCAGGCATTGTGAAATGGAAAAAGCAGTGAAAAGCGTCCATTTGTGACTCGACAGATATCAAAAGAACTACGTAAAGACCCCATTTCCTCATCACATGAGGAATATTCCATGTGCCCAAACTTTTATATTTGTATTTTCTGAGATAATGGCCATCAGAAAAAGGGGAGAAAAAAATTTCCACTAAAGATTCAGAGCTAAACATTTATGACAAATTGTGCATTTTTTAAATTATATACTGTATTCCGATTAGAGCACAATAGGGACCCGCAACTTTTTCAGTGGCTCAGTATTTTTTTGTGTTCTGCTTTCTTAATAGGAATTTTTTGATGGGTTCTAACCATTGCCAGTTTAAAAAACAAACAAAACAAAAAAACAATATAAAACGATTGACTTTTGACAGTGCTGTTTGAAAGTTTGGGATCAGTAAGATTTTTAATGTTTTTGAACTCTTCTGCTCACCAAGGTTGCATTTATTTGTTCAAAAATACAGTAAAAATATAGTAATATTGTGAAATATTATTACAATTTAAAAGAACTGGTATCTTTTTGAATATATTTAAAAATATAATTTATTTATGTGATGTAAAGCTGAATTTTCAGTCACATGAATCTTGAGAAATCATTCTAATATTCTGATTAACCGCTCAAGAAACATTTCTGATTATTATCAATATTGAAAACAGTTGTGCTGCTTCATAGTTTTGTGGAAACCATGATACATTTTATTCAAGATTCTTTGATAAATAGAAAGTTCAAAATAACAGCGATTATTTGAAATAAAACTTATTAATTTTATTATTTAAAAAAAATCTTACTGACACCAAATCTTTTGAACATCATTATATTATATTATATTATATTATATTATATTATATTATATTATATTATATTATATTATATTATATTATATTATATTATATTATATTATATTAATTGCACATATATGCAAAATATTGGTATAAAAAAGTATGAATTCTCTGATTCTCTATTCCAGACCTCTCTTCTGGAGTTACACATTTACAAAGTTTCAGAAAACATATGGAGCAATTAAAACAGTTCAAAGGCTTGAGTTCTCCTTCAGCTTAAGACTCCATTGAGTGATCAAAGCGATGAACAACAGCCGTCCTTTCAGCTCATGGTTGGGTTATCAGCAGATAATACAGCATAGTTTGTGGCTTTCAATTGACCAGAGCCTCACCAACAGCTCTTTGTTTTCTCCTATGATTGTAAATGTAACTTCTTTGAGACATAAGGAAATCTGCTGAAGCCTGATGAAAAGTTCTGGGCTTTTTGATAGGATCTCTATTGCTTTTTATGTTGTTTTCTAGGAGCTGGTTATCATGGGTGCGCCTGGTTCTTATTACTGGACTGGAACAGTCAAAGTGTTTAACATGACATCCAATACTCACTACAACCTTAATCAAGACAACCTGAATCCTCACAGATACAGTTACCTCGGTAATACCTGCTCAGATATTAATAACTGCTTCAGTATTCATGCTGTAGTCAGTCCGTGACAGATTGGTGTTTTTTAGGGTATGCTGTGACAGCTGGTCACTTCTCCTCCCCGAATACCATAGACGTGGCGGCTGGTGCTCCTCAAGACAGTGGTGGTGGAAAAGTGAGTGGTTTCTTGCATAATTTCCATCATTGGTTCCAGGTTTTGTTTACATTACACTCACTTTGACATTCCAAAACTACATTGTCATCCATGTTTTAGGTTTACATCTTCAGAATCGAAGGAACGTCTCTTGTGAAGACCTTTCAAGCCTCAGGGAAAATGGTGAGTATGATGCTTAGGTTTTCTAATTATTTACAAACATAATTGATTCCAAATGTAAAACGTTTATATAATCCATTATAGCCCCTTAATAGGAAAAGTTCTCTTTTCTGAAGAACACAGAAAGAGTTGTTTTAGAGAATTTGTAGGGACTGATACTGTTTAAACCATAAAAAGGCAAAAAGCGTAATTTTCTCTGTGATACATAATTTTCTAAGGCCTCTGAAAATCAAACTGGTTTGCTAAAACCTGCTATACACAATCTACTGCATGCCTTCTGTCATCTACTTTATAATTTTTTAACAAGAAAAGGCCTTTTAGTGTCATTGTAAAAACACCACCTTCAGGTCTTGCTTCGCTTAGTTCACACTTAGGGCTTTTGCTGTGAAAAATTTACTGATTTATATGAAGTAAACATAAGAATAACTCAAATATCAAATATGATTATCAGGCTTTTGAGGAATGTTTATCTGTTCATCTCTCAGTTTATTATTGCTGATTTTAAAAACTAAGTGTTCATCTCTCAGTCATCATTGTATTGCATTGCATCATATGTTTTGAAACTACAGAGCTGGGTGACAACTGATATTTATGTGAAATTTATGCAAGTAGTCTGCTATACTGTTATAAAGATCTCATTTATTTTCTTAATTATTTATTTTATCTTATTTTTGGCCATCTAAATATCAGCAACTGCACCGAATAAAAGCCTGATGTACGAAATATGATACTCAGCAAAATACACAATGTTTTTTTATTTTATTTTTTCGTCTAAAGGTTCAATCCACCTTATTTTTCAATGTGGAAGTAAGCCGTTTCCTGTGAATGTGCGAGACTTCCGGTTATTTAGCCGCTGTAGGGAAATAATGAGAAGAATAGCAAAGTGCAGCAAACAGTAAAACTGTTTGCACTACAAACCAGTGTGCTCATAATTAAGATAATGCGTTAAAATAATATGGTAAGACACAAGCAGCAAAACGAGCTGTTTTGTACAGCTAAAAATAGCTGGAAGCGAACGACACCGGCAGCCAGACCCATAAAATTTACAAATTGGCTGCGCCTGCTCTTACGGGAAAAATAAGGTGGATAAATGCTTCAATTGCCAAAAAGAAAAAAAATTATTTCTGACTATTATTTACGGGGTTAAAGTATTATATATGACTCATGCTATATATACCAAGTTTTGTGTTAGGAAAAGGACAAAAAAAATCAGTTGTTAGCTGAAAACCAGCTCTCAGATCTCAATCACGTACGTTAAAATATGGGGCAGCATAGCTAAATCGTAGCTTGACTTTCTTTCAAAGGGAACTGAATGAGTTAATCTTATGGAGGAGTGATGTGCCCTGTGCATGGTGTTGTGACCTGACCCGTTTGCTCTTGGCTCGGCTTGGTTTCAGATGGGCTCTTACTTTGGCTCCTCATTGTGTGCAGTTGACCTTAACGCGGACGGACTGTCGGACTTGCTGGTGGGAGCACCCATGCACAGCGAGATCCGGGATGAAGGCCAGGTTTCTGTTTACCTCAGCAGTGGCAATGTGAGTTCACTTACATCTGTGTTACTTATTAAAGTTCACCCAAAAATTTGTTGAAAATACCATCAGGCCATCCAAGATGCTGATGAGGTTGTTTCTTCACAGATTTGGATAAAATGATCGCTGGTCAGAATGAGAGTCCAAACAGCTGATAAAAACATAATCCACAAGACTCCAGTACATCAGTAAAAAGCTTGTGAAGTGAAAATCGACCTGTTTGGAAGGAAAAAATCCATCAAGGCATTTCAACATTAAACCCTCACTTCTGGCCAAAATACGAGTCCATAATAATACTTCCTCCAGTAAAAAAAAAAAAAAAAAGTCCACCCACATATTTGTTTAGAGACTGCGTTCACTTGTAAATGGTGATCTGTGCATATTTCTTTCCTGATTCAGAAAAGACAACTTTTTCACTGGAGAGAGCAATAGATAGAGGACTTGCATTCTAGCTGGAAGTTTTAATGGTGGATTTGATTCTTACAAACACACAGCTTTTCACTTCACTAGACTTTAATTGATGGACTGGAGTGGTGTGGATTACTTGTGGATTATTGTGATGTTTTTATCAGCTGTTTGGACTCTCATTCTGACGGCACCCATTCACTGCAGAGGATCTATTGGTGAACAAGTGAAGCAATGCTAAAATTCTCCAAATCTGTTCTGATGAAGGAATAAATTAATCTGCATCTTGGATCAGCAAATTTAAATTTTGGGGTGAATTTTCCTTTAAAGATACCAATATTGTCATAAATAACACTTGAATGGTACTAAAGTTTGGTATTCGTATGCCTTATGCTATAAATTACCAAAACTAAAATTTGAAGGTAAGTGTCTTCATGCAACTTGACAAATGTTTTGAGTATGAACAAAATTTGTTGTATATTTGTTTAGGGAGTGATGGAGGAAGTTGCTATACTGAATGGTGATAATGCATACAATGCTCATTTTGGAGAGTGTATCACATCTCTTGGGGACATTGATGACGATGGCTACCAAGGTCAGTGTACAAAGTTTGTTTGCACTCAATATAATTACACATCAGAGCAATGAGCTTCTAGTGCTAAAGTCCATACATAAGGAACACTCTGGGTTAAATTTATATAACAAAAATTTGAAGTCTGTAAGATTAAAAAAATACTTTTATTCAGCAAAGATGCATTACACGGATCAAAAGTGATCAAATAAATGCTGTTCTATTGTTTAAACAATCTGGAAAAAATATGATTATTAAAAATGTATTACAGTTTCCACAGAAATATAAAGTAGCAAGAAATGTTTCATAAGCAGCAGGTCAGCATATTAGAATGATTTCTGAAGGATCATGTGACACTGAAGACTGGAGTTATTATGCTAATTAAGCATTAACATCACAGGAATAAATTACATTTTAAAATATATTCAAATAGAAAGCAGTTATTTGAAATTGAAATAATATTTCAAATTATTACAGTTTTTACCGTATTTATGATCAAATAAATGAAGCCTTGATTAAAATAAAGGACTTCTTTCAAAAACATTTAAAAATTGACTCCAAACTTTTGAACGGTAAATATTTAGCTTTGCATTGTATGTATCTTTATCTGGAATGTTCCTTTAATTCAAATCATCACAGCAGAGCATGTTGCAAAAATCATATTTCCGCTGTATTGGAGACAGACAGAACTGGAAAAGATATTTCGATGTGAACCAGATTCAAACCTCAGCTATCTCCTTCGACTAGTGTTCTGATTTTCATTGTAGTTTTTCTTTGCACCCCGATTTGGAGTCTTTTTTTTTTATTTGGTTTTGGTTTTGACCTGATGCATTGCTTGATTATAGTGCTACTTTCTGCATGTCACCTCTTTTTTTTTTGTAATTTTGCTACAGCCTGTCCTCTGTTCTCATACAGTAACTGTTAGTGAAACTGTTTAGGGAGGCTGACCATCACATAATAAACAGGCCAAACGCATCCATTAATGTGGAAATTAGAGCTGATGAAGCTAATTAAAATGTTCTGATGAATATCTGATAAGTGGAGACAGATGTGTCAGATTAAACAGGAAGTGAATCTTTTTGCGACGAGGGGGTTGGCAGCGCTTATCAATAATCCTTGTACAGAAATGGTGTTGCATATATGTAGTGAGAAACATGTGTGATGAACTGTTCAGGGGTCAGTGTGCTAGTAAATGTTCCTTTAGGAGGCTGTAACCATAAAGTGATTACAAGAGGTTAACCTGTCTCCATTTGACCCGCCTCTTATTGGGTCTATAAATTCAGCTTTATATCACAGGAATAAATTATATTTTTCCAGTATATACAAATAGAAAACAGTTGTTTTAAATTGTAATCATATTTTGCAATTTAACTGTTTTTATTGTATTTTATTTTTTTTATTTTTTTTGGTTAAAATAAATGTAGCCTTGAGGAACAGAAGGGACTTCTTTCAAAAACATTTTAAAAAATCTCACCAACCCCAAACCCTGAACACTAATTAACACTTTAAAGTATAAGATGCATAAGTGTAAAAGGTTTGCATGTAAGTAAGCCAGTTAACTGTCTCGGTCTAACATGGCAAAAGCTGGTAAATCAGATGTATAGTTTTTGTGCTGTTACAGTAATATAAAAGTTTCCAGAACTCAGCAAATTCAAAATATGTGTAGTGCTGTTTTCCTGCTGTCTCGATTTCAACGCCGCTGAAGTTTCACAGACCTTTACAGGCTCTCAAAAACACATAAGTGTCCATTAAGTGACTTAGCAGAGCGTCTCTCAAACAGAGATGGGCTTAAAGCAAACAGGCATTTATTGGGGTCCTGACACACACAAATCCACCTCTAGCGTTTCTATTCCAGTCGTAGGTCTCTGGGAGTCTGACCTAATTCGGCTGCACACCATGCTATTTAGTTTGAACTTTCTTCTTGCTTGTCACACTGTATGAGCCCAATAAGATCTTGAGTAAAAGCCAAGGCAGATTCTGTGTGACGACTCTGTTATGTCAGACTGTACAACTGGCAGCCCATTAAGATTGCAAGTTTGCCCAACAGTAAAAAACAAACAAACAAACAAACAAAAAAAAACGGGGTTTTAAAGAGGTTCCGTCTTTCTCATTGACTTCTGGCCTTGTCTTTTGTGCTGCAGATGTAGCAATTGGAGCCCCCAAAGAGGATGACTATGGAGGTGCTGTCTACATCTACCATGGTGATGCTACAGGAATAGTAAATAAGTACTCAATGGTAATCAACCATTTTATTTTTATACATTTTTTATTGCATAGCATTTTTGAAATTAATTTATTGTAATTTATTTTTCATTATTTAATTTTGTTATATTTTATTATTTAATATTTTATTTTGTTTTAGAATTATTTTACTAATTATTTTGTTTTAGAATTATTTTATTTGATCTTATTTTATTTTATGTATTTTTAAAATTTAAATGTTTAAATTTAAAAATGTAAATAAATAAACATTTAAATTAAAATAATAATTTTAAACATTTACTTTAAATTTTAATATTTTAATATTTTATATTTTATAATGTATTTTTAAATTTTAAATTTTATTATATTTTATTTTATTTTGCATTTGTATTATATTTTATTTTATTTAGTGTAATTTCAACAACACTTGATATGTGTGTTTTATTTTATTTTATTTTTTTTTTTTTTTTTTTTTTTTTTGTAATGTCTAGATCTGTACTGTATTGTGTAGTGTATATTGTTTGTTTTTTTCTTGACTGGTGTCTGTATTCAAATAAATCCCAACGATTGGTTTAGTTGGCAGTGCCTCACTTGTTTTATTGAGAAACCTTATAACTCATGCAGTTTAACAGTTTGATTGATGGGTAACTAGTAGGTCCAGATGGAAGCCACTGGCTTTTGTGCATTTTCTGTGCTGAAAAATGCCTTAAATGGAGCTGAGAGTGCCACACTGATCCTACTAGCTGAAAGCATAATCAAATTAGCTGAAATATTTAATAAATGAACGTGTGATGGGGAATGTGTAGAACTATGTGGCATTCAGAAATCTGTGGACGTTTGATTAATGATTTGGTCTGTGTGGATGTTAATACTGGTGTTTCTGATTAATTGATGTGATTTTCTCTCTCACCTGGATCGTATGCAGAGATTGTCTGGGCGAAGCATCAACCCCACCCTCCAGATGTTCGGCCAGTCAATTTCCGGCAATGTAGACATGGATGGAAACGGATATCCAGGTTTGGCTTTGCTTTAGACACTTGGCTAGTTCTGCTCAAATGAACACTGAGAATGTTCCGAATGAACTAGATCAAAATCGACCACATTCGGTGAGAAACCACGACCGGTGCCAGACTACTTGCATTGATTGGCCTTCTGCGATCTCCGCGTAAAGATGGGAAGCATGTAACGTTTTACCGACCTCTAGTGAGTTTATTCCATTCTGGAAACCTCCAAATATTCAAATATTCAAAAAAATATGTGACTTATTACATGAGTGATTCGTCACAACACGTGATCCAAAGTGACTGGACTTGTGATGTGAAAGCTGCTGTGAAAACGCCCAAATGATGCTTCTCATCTTTTTTATATCCACAGAAGGCTCTTGTGTAAGACAGGATTAATTATATGATGGAGAGCGTTCCATTCTGCGCTAATCCTGGGAATGTAGATTGAGTGTTTGTTTAATTTTCTTAACCGTCCTTTGACACATTCTGTCTGCTCTGATCTCATAGTTCTGAGGCCAGCAAGCATTTTGTTTACAGCATTCCACAGTGGACACGCCGATTAAATAAAATGAGAGAGTAAACCAAACAAAGAAGGCTTCATCTTCTACAAAAAAAATAATTGCTTGATCTGTGTCATATATGTGACCCTGGACCACAAAACCAAAAATTGAGATTTATAAACCATCTGAAAGTTGAATAAATAAGCGTTCCATTGATGTATGGTTTGTTAGGATCAGACAATATTTGGCCGAGATACAACTATTTGAAAATCTGGAATCTGAGGGTGTGAAAAAATCAAAATACTGAGAAAATCACCTTTGAAGTTGAAATAAGTGTCCAAACATATTCTTAGCTATGCATATTACTAATCAAAAATCAAGTTTTGATATATTTACAGTAGGAAATTTACAAAGTATCTTCAAGGAACATGATCTTTACTTAATATCCTAATAATTTTTGGCATAAAATAAAAATCTATAATTTTGACCCATACAGTGTTTTTTTTGCTATTGCTCAAAATACACCCCAGAGACTTAAGACTGCTTTTGTGCTCCAGGGTCACATATCCCTTTGCATGTACAATACTTTAAGATAAAATGCTTTTACTAATTAGTGGTCATAATGATTTGTACACAACCCTATGTAATGTTCTAGTGACCAAGCATAACCCTGCACTTACAGAAAAAAATATTTACAAATATTAATGATTAATTACATACTATTAGTTTTTGTTCATATTTTGAATTTATTGATTATTCTGAATATTTTATATTTTCAGTTTTTATTTAAATTTTAGTTTGTTTTATTCAATTTGTTATGCTCTTTTTTTTATTAATTAAATTATTAAATTTTATTTTTAATATTATTAACAATTACAACACTGGATTGTACCTTTAAAGGTACAACAGTTTGTCATCCCAGAAAGTTTACTCTGAAGGTCTGTAACAGTGTTAAAGGTACACAACAGCATAGCCTCACAGGGTTTATATAACAGTTTAAAAATTACAACACTGGATTGTTATCTTCTAAACTTTATAGGTTCTTTTCCCCTCATATCAGATGTGACGATAGGGGCGTTCATGGGGGGGGCTGACAGTGTGGTTTTGGTAAGGTAAGCTGTGGAACCTTCTGATCCAGCACAAGCTTGTATTTACATCATTTCCTAGTTAGTGTTCTCTGATAATCATCCATTCAGATGTAGCTTTGAACTTATTTGCTGTTGCTTGTGACAGATCCAGGCCGGTGATCTCTGTGGACGTCTCCATCTACTTGCCCGTGTCGATTAACATCACAGTACCCAGTGTCACGAGGGCCCTCAGCATCTCAACTGCTTCAACGTCACCATCTGCATGAGCTTTCGAGGAAAACTGTGTACTCACAGGCCCCTGCCACTAGAGTGAGCAACCGTGGAATTATATTATTATATTTTTGGGCTTTTGTTATTTATATTATTTTATATTTTATTATTGTTATTTTGATGTTGTTAATTTAATTATGTTTTAATTTTTTTATTGTTTTATTTTTATTTGAGTTATTTTGTATTTTTTATTAGACATTTACGCTTTTATTATTTAAATATGTTTATTGTTTGATATTGTTATTTTTTTTTAATTAGTTTTTAAATTTATGAATTCAAATTTTTTATAAAATAAAAAAAAAAAATAATAGCATAGCTTTTTTTATTTGTTCGTCATTGTTACACATTCAACAACACTATATGTGTAATCAACAGATGTCTGCATACACACGAAACCCATAACTAGATAGTCTTGTGATAACTCTTGTTTTTAACTGAACCCGCTGTCTTTTCGCTCTCCAGGAGCCGTGGTTGCAAACAGCCCTGGAACTGGAGGTCAGTGCATGCTGTATGACCTTTTTTCAGTCTATCAACACCAGACAGGCCTAGAATAGACTATTTTGGAATATATCATCAAATGTTAGATATAAAAACAGCAATGCACTATGGGATTCAATGCGAATGACCACTTGCTTAACTTTTGGGTGTGGCCATTGCTCGATGATTGGGTGTGGCCTTATGGGAGATGGAGTAAATAAAGGGGGTGTTACATAATGGGAGGTTTCTGGGAAGTACAGAGCACTAGTGTTACTCCACTTGGCACCCATATTGGAAAGTGCTGCAGCACCTTGTGTCTGGGTGACGCCCTGGTTCTGTAGGCTGTAGTGAGCTCATGGTGCCCTCACAGCTGGGTGTATTAAGACAACAACCCCTGCATTGGTCCAGGAGCCCGTTCATTAGAGTGACGCCCTGTGAGAGCAGCAGGGTAATAATAACTCTTACTCAGCGTCAGGATCGGAGCAATGGTCCCGCAATTACACATTTGACCTCGTTCTGGGTGGAATTTCACAAAAACTGTCAAGAAATTCATCAAGTTGGTGGAAAGAAAAGCAGCTCTTTCTGGGGCCGCGTCCAAGAGCTCTGTGTTTTTGATCAAATCCTGTTTTTTGGAAAAGCTTGTAGGTGTAGATGGATGAACTCTCAAAAAAGAGATGTCTGGATCATATTTCATCCCAAACTAAAAGAACAAAAAGTAATTATATTTTGCATAAAGAACTTGAAACATGTTTACAAGATTCAAGACTTTTATGTGTCACATACACAGTTATATACAGAATTGTAAGTACATATTTTTAGGACATAAACAATTAAAAGCCCAAAGTTCATTTTTTGACATCGTTTTCATGACAATTCAACACATTTTCTTTCAGTTCTTATGTCTGTAATGCAATGTAAAAATATATTATTTGAATTGTAAAGTACAATTGTAAGTATACATCATTATGGTATTTGTTACAATAACTTAAATGTGTTCATTTAAAAATAAATCAATGTAAATAGTAATGAGAATTAAATTTTAACTGCATTACAGTAATGTGCAATATGGCTAATTTTAATTACTTATTTATTTTATTTTATTCATATACTATTTATTTTTTTCTTTTACTTAAAATTTTTAACTATTAATTATTTCATTGACATTTTATTTTTCATTCATTCATTCAATTGTATTTTTTATTTTTTATTTTTATTATTCATTTATTCATTCGTGAACCCACACAATTCTATCTACGATTCATCAGTACATTTTGTGTTTATTTTATTTTATTATATTTAATTTATTTATTTATTTATTACATTTTGGGATGAAATATGACCCACACATTTCTTAATGAGATTCATCAGGACATTTTGAACCATGTTTTTCCTACATACCATTGCCATTTCTCAAACTTCCAGAAATTAATCACAAACATTTAACTCTTGGACGTGGCCCCAGAAATGTTCTTGTACTGTTTTCTCTCGTTTCCACGACATGACAGTGGGAACTTGACATCTTACTTGACTTTATTTTTAAATACCTAAAATTGCCCTGGAATGCTTCTGATAGTGATAGTTTTGAAACAGGCCGTGTTTGAGAGATGTTTACACACTGTTGTCTTACTGAAATGTGGGTGTCCATTTTTCTCCTCAGAGTTGCTGTACAATCTAACTGCAGATTCAGATAAGAGACACAAAGGTCTGCCGCCGCGGGTGTATTTTGGAAACGGTGGAGAGCAGACAGTTGCTGTAAGTCAGCGTTTCAGCCTGGAGATCAACCGACAGCAGTGCCATCACTACACGTCCTTTGTGAGGGTGAGTTTTCTCTGATATTCCAGAACTTCATGCTCCCAAGGTTCAGGCTTCTGGGATTTGATAAACTCAACAAGAAATCAAACTTTATTCTGTTTACTTCCGTAATACATGTTCCTTGTCTTATTGTGCATCATTCACTCATGCATGGTATCCCCAAAGAATAAATCTTTCATCAAACAGGCCCTGCATCTTATTTGCTGAATGAAATGCAATACTTGTTTTTGTTTCTAATTTTGAGATGCTAATTACAAAAATAGTGCTCTTGTAGTGCTTTCGACAACCATTTGTAAGGTGAAGAAGTCTTGTATTATCTCTTAATCACAGAAAAACTGACACAGAGACATGATTCCTGTCTTCCTCAGTGCCAGTTTGTTCAATTCTCAGCCCATTTTCACATCTGTGAATGATTCTGAAGACATTATTTTATGCATAATCCCATTTTTCACTTTTTTTCACTCTTTTGCAGATTGCATTTTAAATGACACATTTTTATATTTGTAACACTTTGACTGCTTGTGTTATTTCGATAAGTGCATCATAGCTGATACATATATATAATTTGAAAAATCATAATTATAATTTATAAATATCTAATTTGTAAAATATAAGTGTGTATATATGTTTTTAATTCAGCATCATTGAATTAGATAATATAAAAAAAAAATTCTGCAAATAAGCTGATTTTTTTTTTCAAGATGCAGGGCTGTATAATCATATAGATGTTAAACTGATTTTTAAGACACAATTTTAAGTTATGCAGCCTTCCTAGAATCTAACTAATAGTTAAGTCTTTAAAAAAATAAGAGATTCATTTTAAAGTAGGTTTTATTATTCATTCATTAATTTTTCAAATTAATATGAATGTAGAAAAATTTGTCATGTAATATCCACTTTCTATATATATATATATATATATATATATATATATATATATATATATAAGATTTTTGTTAATGCATTAATTTTATTTTATTTTATTTTATAATTTATTTTATTATTCATAAATTTTTCAGATTAATGCTAATGTGGTAAAATTTGGCACATAACACCGACTTATAAAAATACTTTCAATTCCTGATATAATTAAATACTTTGTTTCTCATAGATTATGCCGTTCCATATGGAAATATGTCATATTATGAAAGTAAATGGGTTGTGAATGCCATTTCATGTTGATTTAAACGTGGCCCGTAGTCATAGAGGTCTCAGTCTGGATGTATCAGCACCACAGAATTCATGCTGGTCCATGTGATGTTGTTTGCACTTGTCCTCTACTGACCCGCTGTCTTTTCTCTCCCATGACCTGTGCTGCAAACAGCCCTGCGCTGGAGGTCAAGCATACTTTATTGCTGAACTTTATTTTACTCCATCAACATGCACCAAATAAGTCCATGTGAATTCTTCTGTAATTTCTTTGAAGCAGTAGTCTTTATGTGTTGCTGGTTGGAGAATGACTCTTGTGCTGTATACTGAAGCCATACGATAGAGTTGAACGACCAAACTGTGTTGCTATTTACTGCAGTCTTGCCCTCAAAGGACGTCAGACATATCCATGTGTTTGGTGCCGAGGTTAAATCATGTAAAGTCATGTGGGAGCTCAAAAGAGGATTTCGCTAAGTGACCTATAATAAAGTCTTGCTATCAAAATGAAACACCCACCATCAGGTGACAAACAACTACCTTTGAAATGCGGGGCTCTTAATGAGAGACCTTGTTTCACGACTCTGTCGAGAGACAGTCGTCATTGTGGCCGCACAGTTGGGCTCTTGTTGTCTGTCTTCTGGTAATAGGCTGCTATTCCTGCATTCGGTCACACAGCGGCAGTATCCTCAGGGCAACGTGGAGCTTGAGATCTTACAAGGAGGCCCACACAGAGCCTGTAAATTTCACTGGCGCTGCTTTACGAGCCTCTGCAGGCCACTTCTCCATAGGGGAGCTTCTTACAGGAAGGGTACGCCCCATATCATGCTCCTGTTTCTGCTTTATATGGAACAGCGCATGATACAAATATGCATTAACCAGCAACATACAACCAGTGACAATACAGTGCCGGTTTGCTGACCTACACTTCTTGCTGTACTCAAGTACATTCACAAATGGTTTCCTTTTGCGGCTTTAAGACTGATGAGGGTCATTCCACAAAACGGTGTGCCTTTTGTGTTCCTTCATCAACATATGCGTAAAAATTACTTTAAACTGAATGGCTAACACTTTTACTATGCTATTTTGAAGTGAAACGACATACTACATACTGTGTTTAATTAAAATGTATATATCACAGAGACAGACACAGAGATGAAAGTGCAGTAAGACCACATTTATTTGAATGAAATTATAGATAATAATGAATTATATAATTATCTGTGCATCTCTCACTACAAACAATGAAGCTGTTTAGTTATTTCAAAAACAGTGATTTTACCACCTTGTTGCTTAGGAATATTATGTTGCGATCCATTATCTATGCTGTTTATTAATAAAAGTCACAGGGCAGCGCTGACAATAAGTTTCTGTGTGTACGCAGCATGATCTCCGATCTCTCTTTCTCTCACTATGTTTATGTGCGAGTGATGTGTGTGTTTGTTTGTGTGTGTTTGTGTGTGTGCATGCATCAATTAAAGCAGCGCATCGATATAGAACGGTGATTAAACTGACTTGGAACTACCTGTGCATTAAACAGTTTTAATGTATACCTATCAGCCAATCAGAATCCAGTATTCAGACAGACCATGGTGTGTGTGTATATATATATATATATATATATATATATATATCACCATTCTTTCTTTCCTTTTCTTTTCTTTCTTTCTTTCTACTTTTCTTTCTTTCTTTCTTTTTCTTTCTTTCTTTCTTTCTTCATATCTATCCATTTGTGTGTGTGTTTGTGTGTATATATATGTGTGTATATATATGTGTACCATACCATATATATTAATTAATTATTTTTTTTTTATATATATTTTTTTCTTTATTTATGAATACCATATTCATGGAACATATACTTTGTTTTAACATTTTTAAAAACATTTAAAGAATTATATTTATATATGTGTTAATTTTTTTTAATTATTTTTATTATAATTTTAAATTACTTTTTTTTAGCACTATGTCATTTTTTTTAGGTTTGTCAGCAGGGGACAGTTTTCTAAGAAGTGTGTAGTGTCATGACCTTTTTCAATTAAAAAAGTCACCTTTTTTGTACAATGACCCTTAATGTCCTGCTCTAACTTTAAAGATCAGTGAATGTATCTGTGCTGTAGTGAAGTGGAGGCGTAATGCATCTTAATATTTCATCTTGTTTGTAGGCGATGCTGAATGCTGTCCACATCTGTCATTGTGTGTTGTACATTTGATCAAACACCCTACAGTCTCTTTCTCAGGCCCTAAATAATCAGAGTGCTGCTTGTTTATTGCATCTTTTTCACTTGTGGTCTAATGAGTCAGCATAGTTTATTTGACATTTAAGTGTTTTGAAGCAGCTGTGTTGGACCAGGGAATCACAAATACAGGTATATTTGTTTTAATGGCTAGTTAATGTGTGATATTTTGAACTTAATGTTGTCAAAAGGTTGTCCTCGTGTTCTGGGTGGGCAGGCGGATCTCACTGGGTGATCCTTAATGGATCAAGCAGCATAAACAGCCTTCGTCTAAAGTAAGGACAACTCATTTATCTGGAAGGGCCACACTGGTCTCGGTAGATTTGATATGAATCCTGTCTGTCAGTGGAGGAACTGCTGTGCCTTGCTTAAATTACAGTCTGAATGTCCCACAAAGAAAGGCTTTACAAGTGTTTCCATCCAGGTTGAGTCTTTATTAGCTCCATGTGGAGAAAACAGCTGTCTTATCTGTTATCGACTAATTTCTTAGCGGTGCTTTGGTGTGTATCTCATCCCACAACACTTTAGACAGATCTCTCATGTTTTCTTCAAAACATGTAAATCTAATCCGATATTGAATTTGCACTGCTAATTTTAGAATGCATTCAATTATACTCCAATGTGCACAGTATGCAAAGCAATGGTATAATCATAGCAAACACTTTCAGCATAGTCTGAAGTTAATTGACCTTGTTAGTGCAGCTTTGAATTGAACATGTCAGTCATATGGGAAGTGAGATGTACTTTTATTGCATGGTATTCTTTGTGCGTTTGTGAGAAGTGTTTGCATTAGCAGGGCTGTTCTGTTAAAAGTTTGTGTAAGAAAAGTATCTGTGCCTGTGACAGGTTTTAAGATTGTTTAAACTGATCATGCCAGGCATGGCTTTACTGTGGTTTTGTTCTGAATATTGTCAGGACGTTTTTGTATGCACTGAGCGGGTGTAGCAGCTCATAGTTACACTAGCATTTACCTTGTGGTCTATAAGTTATTTTTAAAGGCTTAAATTATTCTTTCTCTCACCAAGGCTGCAGTTCTTTGATAAAAAATTCTGTAAATACAGTAATATTATGAAGTATTATTATAATTTAAATAAAATGTAAAAATGTAATTTATTCCAAGCTGATTTTCAGCATCATTGTTCCAGTCTGTAGTGTCAACATGATCCTTCGGAAATCATACTAATATGCTGATTTGTTGCATTATTTATTATTATTATTATTATTATTATTATTATTATTATTATTATTATTATTATTATGAATGTTGAAAACAGTCGTGCTGTCTCATGATTTTGTGGGAAAATCATAATTTTTTTAATCAGAAAATAGACATCATTTATTTATTGAAATAGAAAACTTTTAGACATTTTAAATGTCTTTACTGTCACTTTTGATCAGTCTATTTTGAATAAAAGTATTAATTTCCTAAAAATAAATTAAATAAATCTTGCTGACCAAGAGCAAACTTTTCAATGGTATTTTATGTACAACTAACTTGCTTGACTTGGTTAGTGAATTACTATAGTGTACTGTTGTGTCAATTGCTTGTTAGATGCTTTTCTATAAATAGTCAAAATCCAAAATTATGTGGGATAAAATCTACAGATTCACAATGAATAATGCTTAAAATATGAATGGTTGTTTCCACCACAGATAAAAAAAATAAAATAATTAAATTCCGACTTTTTCTCTGACAATTCAGACTGCAAGGAATAAAAGTTGTGAGATAAGAATTAAACTTAGAATTGCAAGATCTCACATTTTCTCACAATTCTGAGACGAAAACTCCAAATGGTGAGATATAATCTGAACTGTGACATCATGCAAATACCCAAAATTCAGTCTTGTTCCAAAATTGCAAACGGCAAAAACGGGCTTCCAATAAGAAATTCCCACACCAGCTAGTTATAAAGTGTAAGCTTTGTATCAGTTTGTCAAACAACACTCAAATATGTTCCAAAACGATGAGGTGTTTGTTCAGTCGGCGAGCTCAAAGCGGCTCAAGTCCCCCGTCATCAAGCGTGATTTGGCTGCAGGTCCGAGGGGCCGTCTGCCACAGCTATCCTCTCATTTATCCGGGTGTTAGCATCCCCCACATCACAGCCATGGGGACCCCCACTCACTAGCTGAGGGTATGCTAATGGAAACCAGCTGGCTCTCCAGCGCTTCTCCAGAGGGAACCTTCACAGCGGTCCTGGAGCTGCTGTGTTGTGTCAACTGGAGCTCTTTCTCTGGGCCCCCCGGTGACATTGAGCTGAACACGTTTCAAACTCACTATACTTCACTCTATTTAGTCACGCAGACATTTCAGGAGAACATTTGGACGGACCTTTGTCTTGATTTAAGAGAGATCTGCATAGACTTTTATTTTCTTAACCTTGGTTTCTGAATAAAGTAAATACCTGTTGATTTAGGGCTAGCTGAGGCCAATGAATGTGATATTCTATTGCCATGCAAATCTTATTTTTTTTTTTCTGTTTACTTTCTTTCATGAAATAGACCCTTGAAAATGGGATTTGGCATTTGGACTGACTTTAAAAATCTTTGTTGAAGTCTTATTGGTCATCACATGACCGGGGCCGTTTGGATTTAGTTTGGCGTTGAATATTTCTGACAGCGGTATTAAGTGTGCAATCACAGTTCGTTCTGCTTTTATGTGCTAGTTGGGGTGAATATCAGAAATATTTGAGTTATGTTCTTTGAAGAATATATTTGAACAGTTTCTTATTTAGCATAACTACTTACTTCCAATAATAATATTTGCAGTAAAACAAAGTCTGTTAAGAAAGTGTAAAATAGTTTTTTAAATACTTTATTAATATATTTTTGTATATCTTTATACTGCATACACACACAACACACACACACACACACACACACACCACACATATATAATATATATATATATATATATATATATATTATATATATATATATATATATATATATATATATATAAATTATGCATAATATAACAAAATATATTATTAAAACATTTAAAATCTATTTTAAATATTAATGTTTGCAATAGAACAGTGTATAAAAGTAGGACTGGCTTAAAGAAATTTGTATTGAAAAATGAATTGTATCAGTCTATAGACCAACTAAGACTAGCTTCATAGTGGCCAAGTAGATATCTGGTCGAACTCTACAATAGAGTTGTGTGTTTATCATTTTATGTTTATCCCCAAAAAGACACAGTCAGTGAGACGGCCTGCAGCACTTCCTGTTTAGGGAGGTTCATTGCATCACAATCCAGAATTAGATGTGATGTGATTAAAACAGATGTGATTTTAATCAGATGATGTTACGTACATTTAATCGAAAATATTCTGCTTTTTCCAGAGCCCTTCCTGTGCACCTGAGGTTAGAAAACTTTTGTAAAACCCCTGCATCTTGCCCAAAAGAAACAAGCATCTACAAGAGCTTCTCAAAATCTAGTAAATAGTCTAGTTATAATTTTTTCTCCTTTGGAATTGGGAGCATTACGTAATGGATTCTTGTTGATCATTTTAAACATGTTTCTACTTGGCACGGGTTATGGAATATCATACCCAGACTGCCAGATGTTCATTCTTTGGCTATTTTTAGCTAGATAAACTGCATATGTGGTACAACTAGCACCTGAGAGGTAAATGTTTTTTTTCAGTGGTTTTCTGATCATGATGGATGTCGGAGTTTGTGGATGATGTTTGTCAGGAAAAACTTTTACAGTTGAATGGAAAGATTACCTGAGTTTGATTCTTGGCTTAGCGCCCCGACAACTATTTAGCCACCCTCATGCTAAGTCAGGGGTGCCACCATTCACTTCATCATCTCATGTGATTCCAGGTTTGTTTTTTTTGTTTGGGTTTTTCTTCTTGGCACTCCATGCATGGATGGGTCGAAAAAACTGCATGGGTGGGATTTTTCCATGTTGCATGTACAGGGTTGAGTTTTGAAGCGAGTCAGGCCAGGTTTAAATGTCCAAGCTGAAGGATGAGGCAGAGAAGAGGTTTTCAACAATCAAATGAGCAGAAACCAGATGCAAGGGATAAATCTATTTCCTGTGTTGTTATGTGACAGCCCCACACAAGTTTATTTGGATTGTTTTATTTTAGTTGTTTGGTGATATTAGAGAGGGTTTTTTGGATGGTTTTTTTTGGTTTGTTTGAGTATGTGTCCCAGGGGCCTGAATGCCTACACAGAAAACATTCATACAGCTTTATAAATAGTATTTTGTGTGAATTGTACTATATGATACATTATTAAATGTATTTTAAATATTTAAATTGTTTTAATATAAATATATCTACTATTAAAATAAAAATATATTTCGGAAGAATTTTAACAATAGTTTTAAATACTAGAATTCTTAATTAGTTTTTAAATTAATTTTTTTATAAAATACATAATGTAAAATAAAAATACAAGTAATGCAAGAATATGTCAAAAATATAAATAAAAACACAAAAATATTAGTGTCATTGTTTGATCAATTTAATAGGCATCTTTTTTTGCAGAATAAAAGTTTTAAAAATGTTATGAAAGATAGTGGTAAGCGTAGTCTATATGTTTAAGTATTCAGTTATTTTACAGTAAAACATTTCCCTATATCGTTCAGTCTTCGACTTATTTGTCTAATGATACATGTGATTCTGTCCTTATTTGGGCCTAAATTAGGCCATTTAAGAAGGCAATCATTTTAGAGCTGTGTTCTTAACATCTGCAATGCCTTAAAATGATGTCCATATAGGCTGCTTACCTGGAGTTTTAGAACAGAGTTCAGTAGTGCTTCACAACACTGATAGTATGGTCTCATACACACATATCTGTTGTCAGATCCCTCCAGGTGCTGATTTGATTGGTGTTCACAGCACCGTGTGACCCAGTGAGAGGAGAAGACTAGGCCCTTTGCCACACTACCGGCTTTGTGTTGCCACATACAACATAGCGCTGCAATTCCTCCAATGCCATTCCACGGGCTTCATTTACGCCCGGCCAAAGAAAGCTGATACAATGAACTCCCACCACGGCAGGAAGGGACGCATATCCGGCTGTCTCCAATTAAACTCACGCTCGACTCCCGCAACCTATTTATAAAACATGGTGACGGAAAAAAAAAATATTAAATGCAAGAAACCTGCAATAAATGTCATACTGGAAAGAGCTCGGAAACAGTCAAAATGGTGGAAAATTTCATACTGGAAGTAGCCAAAGCTTCTGTTTAGTGCCTTGCTGAATCCAGGGAAGGTATACACAGCATAGAGAGCTTAATAAAAGCCCCAGCTTTTCAAAAAGTCTTATGTTATATTAAGAAAAGTAAATGCAATATGTGCGAAATGATTGTGAGTTATTTATAACAGGGGCTTGCCATTGAGAAAACTTGAATCAATATGAGGTACCTCTGACGATCATCATGTATATAATATGACATCATAATCAAAATTTTATATGAATATAATTTTACATTTAATATTTTATTGTTATATTTTAATATTATTTATTTACATTTAAGTAATAGATTTAATAAGTGTTTAATAATTGTGTTTGTATTTTTTAATATTTCTACTTATATTCAACTGTATAAAATAGTTTAAGGATGGTATAATATCAATATCTTAATGTATAATAAATAATTATTATTTATATTACATATTTATACTCGCTATTATGTTTACATTTTAGAATTATAATGGGTATTTTTTATATTATTAATATTGTAATTATAATTGAGAGTGTTGAAATACTTGTCAAAATGTATAGAATATAAATATTATAATATATAATAAAACTCATATTACAGTGTATATAATGGGCCACAGAGGAAAACCTTTGGTTGTACCACCGGAAAACACCATATCTCGGGGCAACATTTCCATTGTGAGAATTGCTTCAGCTACAGACACGTGCATTTCTTCAAGTAACATCGGTTACCTGTTACTTGATTTTCCTTCCAAGCATGATTTCTGGAGGGTTCTTGTTTCTATGGTCTGATGGCATGCTGTTATGTGCCTGAGTGGCTAACACCTGACTCACTCGATCTCATCACACACCTGGTTGTTGTTTGGAATTGTATGTGTTTTCTATTGGAGCGCGGTGGGAAGGTGGACTACCTTCGGTCGCGGAGTCTCAAAAATATAAACATGTAAGCAGTTTATTTTAGATCTCTCAGCCCACGTGCAGAAGATTACGAGATCTGTAGCGATTAGAACCAACAGACCCAGAATAACTGCACTGTAACAGTGGAGCAGTTTATGAGGCCTGATCTCATCAAGAAGCCAGGAAGCATCTGCTGGTCCGCTGTCGTCCAGAAGTGTTCAGGATGAGCTGGCGTTCACAGAGCTTTAACTTTCAGCAGGATCATACAGAGAGATAAAGATAATACCGTGTCTGGTGTTGATTCTCCCGTGTGAACATTCACTGGACAGCTGGAATTTTGCACATTGATAGTTGATAGCAATTTTTTTTGTTTTTTTCTTTTTTATGTGTTCCAGATTTAAGTGTTTGGTCTATATTGGTATATATTAAATAGACTAGTGAATAGATATAGAAAGATAGGATAACTCGATACAATAAAAATATATGTCTGCTTCTTTACTTATTAGTCATCGGGAAACCAAGAGTGAATTTTCCTAACACTATTGTATCAAAAAAATAACTGTTTCTCATTTCCTAGATGAGATGCCACTTGACACACAGTGTTCATTTCTGGTGTTTTTGTAATGTTTTATAAGCTTTCATGACATATATGATTTTGCATGTTATCACTATTTGTTTTTTTTTTTTTAAGATACTGTAGTATCTAGGGTTTTATTATAAATGGAATATTTAGATACCATAATTTCACCATGTTATGACCAGCCGTGAATGGAAGTCCATCATTCCTCAATCAAAATAAGGGAGGAGGAAAAAACTCCTCTAACCTCTTTTTGCTGTTGTTGTTTTTAATAGATACCTGAAAGCAGATTATCCAATATCTTTCAACCAGCGGCAAGCAGAACTATTTTAGACTCTTGGCAGTTTTGAGTAAATTACATTTGTATTGTAGATAACTAAAGCCGGTGTGGATATGAATCTGATGCTTTTCAAAAATGACTGACCGTGTGTTAAAAAAAAAAAAACACAAGGTCAGCTTCCTTTAAAAATTACTTGATTTTTATGCTTGTGGACTCACTTTGTATATGATCTTAGTGTTCTTTTGAACTGGTTTTGAGCGGTGATGGAAGAGCATATTCCCTCCAGCATCCCTAAATAAACTCACTTTACAACTCCATAATAAAAGGAACTAATCCCAAATCCTCCCGTGCTTTCCCGGTGTGCGTAGATGCTTGTGCGGGATTTTTTACAGGAGCGCCCCGCCCGTTTTTTCAGCCTGATAAGGTGATGGCTTCTGTGGATTTGCTTGGAATTCTGGGGACATTGAGTTAGGCAGGATGTGAAGGATTTTCTTGGCTCTCCTATACACCTTTACCTAGACATGACCCACCGGCTCACTTAGTGAGTAAAAAACTAAGGCTCAGATCAGTTATTCCAGGCATTTATGTCGACAGGATAGCACCAGAAGGAGGACCGTAATGAAAGCCACAGTGAAATATTACTGTACATGTCTAAAGGCCAAAGGGATGGATTAAGTTTCTGTTGCTCTTCCAAATGAAATGGATGTCCTGCTAAATACCGGTTGTATTTTTGCAACAGCAGAAGAAAGATTTCCAGGCAGTTTAGTTTCATTTTTGGTGAAAGTGTTAAGGGAGGGGTGTGTGTATCTTGGCCCCTGATGATTGTCCGCAAAGCACTGATGCAATGCTTTGTTCTTGTTCTTTTTTTCTTTTCTTTTTCTTTTTTTCTCCACACAAAACATGTCAAGAACACGTGCAGGTCACATTTCCACCTCAGGATATATTTGCATACATGAAAACATTGTTTTTTCGATAATGAATGTTTTTTTCAATTGTGGACATTTTTTTTTCCCTGATAATTAAGCAACATTTAACCATAAAATTTTATTTACTGCCCCCAATGCTTCCCAATGTTCGTTCGGTTGGAGTTTTTTCTTTTTGGTTAATTTCCTTTTATATTTAAATCTGGTTGTAAAAAATATAGATAGTACAACTTTATTTATTTAATTTATTTATTTATTATTATTTTTAAAAATAATTTATTTTTATATATTTATAAATTTATAAATATATTGTCTATTAAAACCGAATATATAATTCATACGTATTTGTTTTGTTGTTTAGAATATACATTGATTATTTATTTAGTAAATCATAATTTATAAAACAATTGTTTTATAATACTGATTTTTAAAAACAAACAAATATATAAAACATGCTAGAGTTGTTCTTTTAGTTTTTTTTTTTGGTTGTGAATATTTATTTATTTATTTAATAATAATAATAATATAATTTATAACCAATTGTGTTGCTGTATATATGTTTTTTAAAAACAAACAAATATATAATGATACTAGATTATTTTTGTATAATTATACATTACTTATTGTTGGTCTGTTTGGCTTGTTTGGGGGAAGTGTTGTCATGAAATAATGCGTGCAAAAAACGATCGTTTTTAGTCAAATAAAACATAACTTCAGTTGTTTAATGATGTCATATAATCACAGGCAAGTTAACTGTTTTTTTTAATTATTGATCATGCTAATTAAGTTCACAGCCTAAAAATCTAGTCTAAAAAACAGGAATTTCTTTGCAAATGTAATGTATTTTTTCACTTTTTTTGCTTTTCTTTTTTTTTTTGATGACGGGGTTGCCCGTCGCTGCTGGGTTGTTTCGTGTGCGGCGTGGGTCGGGGGTGGTTTTTTTTTTTTTTTTTTTGTTTCTTCTTTGAGCTGGGTTGTTAAATTTCATGAGATTAAAAAATCTCCCCTTAATTGGTTCTGTAGTTCTGGTCGAACAATGATTTTTAAAAAAAAAAAAATTTCTAAGGGGGGAGTATGGAGAGAAAATGGCTTGTCCATGTGCCCATTACGCCACAGGAGCATGGCACCTCCAATTCCAGCTTTATAAATCCCCAGCTGTGTTTTCAACTCAGGGTCACATGCCCAAATACCTTTTACATTATGTACATGAACCAATAAAAGGGACATTGTTTCAGTGATTCATCCATTATGTGTCATTGTGTATTATATTATTTATTTCATACTGAACACATGCATAACCTGCATATATTATTTTTTTCTGTGTGCAATTTTTTTTTAATGCAACGGGTCATGTGATGTAGCCAGTGTGTTATCATAAGCTAGAAGTGCATTGTGGGAGTTGTGTGTGCTGTATAACATACAGTAAGGGAAGAGAAGTTCATGTGGAGGGGGTCTGCACACTAACCACACACACATGGAATACATTTCAGACAGCTGAAGTGAAAAGCTCTCACTCCAGTGTTTGTTAACCATCATCATTCTCATGGGAAATTTCAGCAGTCCTCAGTGGGGGTTAATGGAGAGGCTCGGAAACTATGTGTCCCTGTGATAACGCCTGCAGTTTGGGCAAACAAGCCTAAATTATATCTGCCCCCCCTTCAGCGTCAATACACTGCAGAAGAAGAACAAGCTCTAGTGAGCTGCCTAACTAGACAGCATTTGACTGCATTATAGGCACACTCCAATGCAAAGTCTATTCTAGAAGGTATGGGGTCAGAGGTCAGGGCTCTGTGTGGGCTAGTCAAGTTTTTCCGCACCAAACTAAAACATTTTTTCCCCGCAAATGTTTGTAAATGCAGAATGCATGGCTATGTTCTTGATTTTATGTGGCTGTGAGTCTTCTTGAAATGTACATGAGATGAGTATGTATAGAAAAATGTTTTGTGCATCAATATGATTAGCAATATTTGTGATATAGACAAGAGTTGCTGAAACCTTTGTAGATGTCCACTTATATCCGCAATTACGCCCACACACATCTTACACAATTTGGTGATCTAGTATGGGCGAATCAAGCTGTTTGGAAACAAAGCTAAAGACGTAACAAAAGTTGCTATAAACTATTATATAAAAATTTGCATTGTTAAAAAATATTATAAAAATAAAACACAATGTAAAAAAAATAAAATCATAATAATAATAAAATGCAAACAACGATTGACACTGTAACCTATCAATGCACATTTTATTATTTGCATTTCGTTTCACTACTGCCTTCGACTAGCAGGACAGACCTGTGAACCATTTCTGTGTCGTGACACACCAGTTGAGAACCACTGAACTAAACTACATCATATCTCTCCCCACACAGCTCAATTCTTTCTGTTTGACAATCATCTGACTTTCTTTTCTTTGGCCCGTTTTGAAGCAGTCGGAAAGCTGCTAGTTTGATTTGTTTATGAAATAAGGCATTTCTGTACATGGACTAACACTTCAGGAATGAGTGTCTGCGATTTATCATCAGTTTCAGATGAGCTTGTGGGTTTTGGAGGGAGATCTGAGAATTATCTCCACGCTCAATCTTTTGCTTGGTTCTTGTCCGGATCATTCCAGCTTTTAGTGCGGTAATCAAATGCAGCTTCACCTGTTCTTTTTCTGGAGGTATTAATTAATCTTTCATGCTAATTTGTAGTTTTCCACAGGGGCTAAGTGATTTATTTCCACCAGGTGGAACTGGATTAGTGGTTTTAAAAAGTCTAAATCTGTTTGTTCTGACAAGTTAATCGCATTTGCAAACACATGCAGCACATAAACACAGTTATTTCAGGCTCCATGAGTTGTATTTCCTTCTTCACAGTTATTCTTTTTAATGCTTTGAATTTTGTTGCACCTCTGTATCTTATAATTGGTTGCATATGGGATGTTGTTGTCCTGAACAATGTCTGTCAAGGACAATATTACTAAGACGAGTTGATGTCATTGTACTATATTTCAACTTTGTTGGGTTGTACAGTTGGGGGAGGGGGACATGTTCAGATGGGTCCTTGGAGTATGAATGACATATATGAGGGATTTTATACAGGAAAAAATTCAGGTTTCACTCATTCATCACTTGCATGAAATAAAATGGCTGTAGAAAATCAGGATGCATGCATGTTTTAACATTGATAGCAGCTTTGGTAATCAACAATAATGGCATTTTCAAAAAATGTTAGTAGTGCATGTGAAAAACTCATTATCGTGACACTAAGCCTGTTTGGCTGGTTGCCAGGTAATTGTTAAATAAATAATTGACCCAAAAATGAAAATTTGCTGGAAATGTACTCCCCTCAGTCTGTCCAATATGTAGATGAGATTGTTTCTTCATCAGAACAGATTTGGGGAAAGGTAGCATTGCATCACTTGCTCATCAATGGATGCTCTGCAGTGAATGGGTGCCGTCAGAATGAGAGTCTAAACAGCTGATAAAAACATCACAATAATCCACAAGCAATCCACACCACTCCAGACCATGAGTTAATGTCTTGTTAAGAGAAAAGCTGTGTGTTTGTAAGCAGGGATATTTTCTATTTTTTTGTGGTGAACTATTCCTTTAAGGAGTTGTTAGTGTTTATTCTATGGATTAATGTGTCTATAGAACAAATGATGCAGGTTAGATTGCATGCTGAAGTTGAATAGTTTTTTCAAATGTATGAGTCATAATAATAGTGATCTCTTTGTATTAAAGTTCATGTATTGCTGAAGTTCATATTTTATCGTAACTCTAAAAACATGTCATGCATGCGTCTGGCCTTAAAAGGGAATGAGCGTAAATTAATAGCAGGAATTGTGAGTTTAGCGTCGAGGGTCTTGATCTTGAAAAAAGTGCTGGTTTGTGCACAGTGTGCATGTATTTAATAACTCTTGGAACGGTCTTGTGGAAGCCATGTGAGCGCGGATCCTCTCAGCCAATCACGATCGCCGTCTGCTGAGATGACATCATCCCTTCTGCCTTCCCTGATGAACAGAAAGACGTTTAGTTCAGCCGCCCTGCTTATCTTTAAGATAAACTGACAAGTTTCTTTATCAAAGCCGGTTGCTGGCTCTGCAGATCTTCTCATATTGGCACATAACTGAAGTACTGAAGCCATTAAATACAAATTACATTCTTGAAAGCATTTCATGATGTCAGCCTCCCTGTTCCTACCCACAGACTTAGAGTGTAAGTTTGTCAGAAAAAGGTGTTTTACAGCCTGATGCCTTTGAAAAACCTTTTAACATTCCACAAAGATGTCTTGCTTTTCCCCCGTGAAAATCTGAACTTCCTTAAACAAGATAAATCTACTTAAGAAGCTAAATTGCATAAGATCTTAAAAACGGTGTGTGTGTGTATATATATATATATATATATATTTATTGTCCATTTGGTCATTTTTAAGCCTCAAATAAGAAAAAAACACCAACTTCCCAATTGAGTATTAAAAAGTTAATAAACCATTCAAAGGTTTGGGGTTTAAAAAAAGAATGCTTTTATTCAGTAAGGATGCATTTAATTTGATCAAGTGACACTAAAGACATTTTATATGTTAGCCTATAAAAGATTTCTATTTCAAATAAATGCTGCTCTTTTGAAACTTATTACTGTTTTTACTATATTTTTGATCGGATTCCTAATGCTTTCTATTTAAAAGAAGACTAAGATTGACCACTTATAATGACATTTGACACACTCTTTTCACATGCTCATCACGACGTCTTCGTGTGAAACTCTAAACAAGCTCTTATCATTCAATCAGCACTATTTTCACCACTGTCTCCATGTTCAAACATGTGAGGTCAGACTCAATGATCCTCAGACGAGAGATTATTGCTCTGGTGAGTTTGGGAATGGATGGCGTCCCACCCCTTCATAAATTAGACACTGTATTTCCCAGACTCGCGGCTATAGAGGTTTTTTTTAATCATACTTTTCTTCAAGTGTGCTGAATGACAGCATCTGATTACATTCAGTAACACAAAACATACAAACACAGTCCGCTTTATACTCTCTTATACTCACCAATGATGCATTATTTGGTCAAAAAGTACAATAAAAATTTGTGAAATATTATTAAAGTCAAAAATAACCGTTTTCTATTGTTTATATTTGCTAAAATGTAATTTATTCCTGTGATGCAATGTGAATTTCCAGCAGCCATTACACCAGTCTTCAGTGTCACATGATCCTTCGGAAATCATTTTTATTTGCTGCTCAGAAAACATTTATTATTATTATCAGTGTTGGAAACAGTTGTGCTGTTCCATATTTCTTTCGAAAGTGAAATATTGTTTATTTCAAGGATTATTTGCTAAATAGAAATTTCAAAAGAACAGCGTTTATTTGAAATATAAATCTTTTATAAACATTATAAATGTCTTTACTGTCACTTCTGATCAATTTAAAGCATCCTTGCTGAATAAAAGTTCAAAAAATACTCACTGACCATCAACTTTTTAATGGGAGTGTAAATAAATATGACAATCATCAAGTACCAAGGTATGTATCAAATGTATATCAAATGGTTGAATGCTTGTAAAGCAAATATGAAAACACCACTAATTAATAATCAGGTAGTTAATATAGTTAGTTATTATTTATGCATTTTTTTTTTTTTATGTGTTTTTGTCTTGATATGGAGACGCAGCAGCCAGTTATATATTATTCATATACTAGTTTTCAGTAGTGTTGAATGATTACTAATATTAAATACACAGTAACCATGAACACTGTGGCCCAAAGTGTGACCATTGTTTCTGATCGTTTAGTTTTATTGCAGTCATAAAAAGTGCTATTATGACTTTCGAATCCGCCTTTGGGAAGCCGTTCTGTAGTGCTGAGTCTTTCCGTGAAAGGCTTTACTGTGCCAAATAGAAACAATGTAAGGAAACAGACGACACTTCAGCCGTACGGCTCGTACACTGAAGCCCTTTGGCGACTGAGTGACCTGCTTGGCTCAAGTCTGTCAGTGTGAGTCTACGGTATGTAAGGAGCAGTTGTTTGGGGTCCCTTCACCCAATTGAAGGACCTGAGGCATGCTTTCTTCTTGTGGTTTTACTGGAGTAAGAAGCTGCTCCATCTTCTACTTTCGTTCTATTCCCATAAGTCCTACTTTTTGTCATTGTCTTAAAATTATAGTAATCACAAATAGTTGCATAAGAAATATAAAATAAAAAATACAATGAAAGGAGTACAAATTGAAAAAAGAAATGTAAAAATTAAATAAGATTCCACATTAAAAGCAACAAAAAAAGTTTGTATACATATAAATCAGGGATTCGGCCAAGTGAACTGAATTACATGAAATGCACCTTCATGGAATATAAGTTGGACTGTTCCAAGATTTTGTTTTGTTTATTCAGTCTGGTGATCATTTTTAGTACACTGATTATCGTGAATGAAGTTGGTACACACTTAATCTTGTTTTATTGAAGAACAAGAGGTCATTCATGTGGCCCAGTGAAAGTGGCACATTGACTGTTTCTGAGGTCTGGCCGTCAGTCCCCTGATCTTTACTGCTCCCCAGGGTGGGGGCCACCAGTCGGACAGTTCATGTGATATACGTACTGCTTCAGTCCCAGCTGGGACCTGAGGAGAACACCAGCTCCGTACACAACACTGAGCTTTATACTGTTCATTTTACGACTCAAGCATAGTACTATAACAAAAGCCTCTCTCTGGATGCCATCTGGCACACGAGAGGCTCTCAGCTGATGACAGAACTCCGGCCATTTAATGTAACCCTGGACCACAAAACCAGTCTTAAGTGTAAATTTTTCGAAATTGAGATTTATAGATCATCTGAAAGCTGAATAAATAATCTTTCCATTGATGTTAGGATCTGACAATATTTGGTCGAGATACAACTATTTGAAAATCTGGAATCTGAGGGTGCAAAAAAATCTAAATATTGATAAAAAACGCCTTTAAATTTGTTCAAATTAAGTTCTTAGCAATGCATATTACTAATCAAAAATTAGGTTTTGATATATTTACTGTGGGAAATTTACAAAATATCTTCGTGGTACATGTACATGGAACATGATCTTTACTTCATAAAAGAAAAATCGATAATTTTGACCCATACAATGTTTTTTTGGCTATTGCTACAAATATACCCCAGAGACTTAAGACTGCTTTTGTGCTCCAGGGTCACAAATGTTTAATCTAGGGTTTATCACACAAGCTTTGATTCTCAGATGCTTTGATTTATAGACCTAAATCTCCAGCACAAAACAGGAGGTTTTGTGTGTGTGTGTGTGTGTGTGTGTGTGGTGTGTGTGTGTGTGTGTGTGTGTGTGTGTGTGTGTGTGTGTGTGTGTGTGTGTGTGTGTGTGTGTATTAGTAACAGCATCTATTTTTAAGTATTTTTGTACTATTATACTTTTGTACTATTATAATTATTTTAAAATAGCTTTTATTTTTATATTTTCAGTTTTAATTTTATTTTATATGAAGTAATTTAGTCTATTTTATGTGTTCATTTAATTCATTTTAGTTTGTCATTTTAGTGCTTCAACTTATTTAATGTCATTATTGTTTACATTATTATTTACTCACGGTGATTATTATTTACTCATACATTTCAAACCTGTATGACTCTTTATACTGTGGACCACAAATGAAGGTATTCATTTATTTTTATTAAGTATTTATTTGTTTGTTTGTTTGTTCATTTGTTTGCATGTTATTGGCAACTAACTGAAATAAAGGTTTAAGTACTAAAATTACTAAAACTGAAATTAAAAATTTAAAATAAAAGCTAAATAAAAATATATTTTTTAAAAACTAATAAAAGTGACTAGCACAACTTAAAGTAAAATTCAAGTAAAAAAGGAAAATACAAATCAAAAGCTAATTCAAAATATTAATACTTTACATATATGTTAATTTATTTATTTATTTAATGCCATTTTGAGCTAAGAAAGCAATATAATATACGTTTTTATTGGTAAATTCTTAAATGTTTTTGAAATAAAAGCTTGGCAAACAACGAAACTCATACAGGTTTCTAATAAGTAAGTAAATGATCACATAATTTTCATATTTGGGTGAACTGTTTCTTTGATTATAATATTTTCTTCATTCTGTCATGTGTAATAAACACACATGCCCCATTTGATGGTGTAAATAAGTCTAAAACCTGTCCTGTCAGCCACCGCACCTCTGTTTCCTGCAGTAACTCTATCAGCATGTGAAGGTGCAGGTCGGCTGGACAGCAGGACAGGATGTGCCCTATCTAGTGTATCACGATGTGTTAAAACATCGACCTGAATCAGCATCGCTGAGGAAGGGGATGGGCGGGTGGACAAACGGAAACCATGTGATAAAACTCAAGGGAAGAAAGGAAGAGAAGTGAAGGGGTGCTCAGTAGGCACAGTTTTCTTTTCTATCCTGGTGGTGCAGATGAAAGTGCTTTTCCAGTGACCCTCCCTCTTTAGTGTCCTCTAATGATGATGTCGAGATTTGATCCTGTTCAGTCTTTCGTTTGACTGTTTCCAAGTGGTGTGCCAAAGGAAACACTCCTCGGGCCGTGGCTCATATTGCCAAAATAAGGGAAGATGAAGTGTGTTGGGGCAGAGCAGTGCCAGCTTTTTCCAAATGTTCATCCGATAGCTTTTGATGGCTCTTTAATGGCGCGCTGTTCACTTGACCGAGCCAGCAAGAGCTTTGAGCAGCTTTGCAAAGAGCCTCGGTTATAAAGCTTTTCACCGCAAATGTGAATTTAGCCCGTGCAAAGCCAGTTACACTGCCACCGATTGGGTGAGCTACTTGACATATGGGCTATTCATCTAAACTTACATCAGTCTGTGCTTTTGTTTTGACACATTAGTGTATGTGATGTCGGTCTATATAAAGGAAAAGTGTAGTTTTTGTGCCAGTATCAGCACCAAAGGAAAAATAATCAGATCTGCACATTTTCTGCAGAATTATCATTAACTAAAACTAAAACCATAAAAACACTTTAATTTTGTTTTTGGATTACAGCTTTTCGCCAAAGCAACATTTCTCATTTTCAGTTAGTTTAGTTGGTTTTAGTTTAATTACATATGTTTAAAAAAAGACAAAACATAATAAAATTACTAAAAATGTCAATTTAAACAAAAACATGAAAATAAAATATTAACAAAAAGTGTATTTCAGTGACTGTGAAATTAACAGTGACACATTTTAGCTTTTTGTTGTTTGTATGTCACGCTTTCCCATTTTTGTGCTTTTTAACAGAAAGAAGTGAAGGATGTGTTTGCCGCCATCGTGTTTGAAGCAGCCTACAGTTTAGGAAAACATGTTGTGGATGGAGACCAGGACCGCGACCTTCCCTCGCTCACTCCTATTCTACGCTGGAAAAAAGGAGAGAAGATCGCTGCAAAGAATGAGGTTTGAATCCGCAAGCTTTCACTAAACCTAAAAAATGAAGGTTAAACAGGATAGAACGGAAGATGACCAAGGACCAATCTAAGAAACTTTAAAATAAAAAAAAGTGAATTACATGACACAGTGTCCTAATGCAATAAATGTATTGTTTTATTATAAATGTATTGCATTAGATCAGTGTGTAATGCAGTGCACTTTATTTAACCTTTAATCATGGTATATATATATGTGTGTGTGTGTGTGTGTGTGTGTGTGTGTGTGTGTGTGTGTGTGTGTGTGTGTGTGTGTATGTGATCAGTGCATGGTTTGAAATAACAGATTCACATGTGCTTCATCTATTAAAACTTTACTAGCCAGACGATGGTTTGCTTTATCCAGTCGAGAATGTAATCAGTGTAATCAGTCTGGTTTTCTTCACATTAGAGCTGTTTTAGATTAATCAATCGAATGCATTTGCATTGGACTGAAAAATTTCCCAAATTTTAGCAGCTTTTGATCACAAACAGAGAGGCAGAATAATATTAAAGGGTTCGAACAGAAATTTCTGCCTACCAGGGTTACAGGTGCTTGTGCCTTTGTAGATGCTCAGTATGATAAGCTCCCAATGTCTATTATCATCTAACTGCACGTCTAAATTACTTTTTATCTTATTTACCTGTAGGGTGCATATTAGCAGAAAAAAGTATACATATTAGTATCTAAATGGCGCATATAACTACCTTTTAAAAGTGTCAGATTTTGTACATTTATTTAATTTTATTGAGTTTTTTGCCTGTTTTTGCATTTTAATATCTTTACAATGGTCTTATATAGTACATTATTTTAATTTACTCTTGTACTCATTTTCCATTGGCATCACCCAGCAGCTCTGAATGCCAGAAATTACCAATTTCTCCAGCTCTGAATGTGGTTTTAGTTAGCGCTCGATGATGGCTGTTGACTCTTTTGAGTGGAATGTTGAAGATTGATGAATTTATTTGCCAACACCCCACTTTATAACCCACCCTCCCATTAGGCCACATGCTTTTCCTTCTCAGCTTTAAGAAACACGCTGCTGGCATCTTTCAGCGCATCAGGAATCTATTACAATGGAATCTGAGGCTGTTAGTAACCGTGCAGTTTGTCTGTAGTGCTAAAGCAAAGGTGTCAGTGTCAGATTCTGTCCAACGCAAACACACAGCTCTTTCTTGTGCATTATGCTTGAAACCGCTACTCAAATACTGGAGCTTTGGAGGCGATTGGAAAAATGTCCCAATGAGTGTGTGAAGCCTTGCACAACAGCACCCTCTAGTATTTGTGTCCCGTCTTGGGTTATACTGACAGAGAGGTGGTGTAAACATCCTGTGCTCTGTTTGACTCTTCACAGACGTGGTTTGAGAAGAACTGTCTGTCAGAGGACTGCGCCGCTGACCTGAGGCTTCATGGGAAACTGCTGCTTTCTGGGTAAAGCCCCTGGTCCTCTCCTGGTTTCAGTAGATTTGCGTCATTAAGGTCTCTGTGGGTGTGGACGCACACTTGGCTCTCACCCGCCCATGACGTCATTCATTAGCCGGGTTTAAGGTGGTCCTGCAGTCTGGTTCTGAGTGATCTGGTTTCTCTGTAATCAAAAGTGTTTCCTTAAATGCTGAACCTTCACTGTTTAAAAAGCGGATGGTGATTTCACTGATTTCACTAATTGAAAACACATTTTACTGTAATGGCAACAAGACAAGCATTCATGTTCTGTGACAGTGTATTTTGTATCAGATAAATACTATAAGTCTATTTTTAGGAGCAATGCATTTGATATTTTTTATTTTAATACATTCAGATATTTTACTTTTATTATTATTTTTGTTAATAATAATAATAATAATAATTAATTATTGTAATAATTATTATTCTCAGTGGTGATTCTCATTACAGTAATAATATTTTTTTGTAATTTTAATTTAATAATTTAAAGAGAAATACAGGACGAACGATAGATAGATAGATAGATAGATAGATAGATAGATAGATAGATAGATAGATAGAAAACATTCTTTTCACAATACAATCTTTTTGCAAATGCAAATAAAACAATGAAAACAATGTCAGTGCAAAATTATTAATTGTACTAAAATATGTTTTATTTACTTTATGCAAAGTGTCATTTCTTTTGTTATTTAAATCATCAAAATACAAAGATGTTACAAGAAATACTGCAGTGATATATACAGTAAATACTTAAAGATTAAAATAATGTAATCATTCATTTCACAATATAATCATGAGAATTTGCTAATAAAATTGTCATTAAAAGTCACCATTTCTTTTGCTTATGGGTTGAAATATGACACAGAAATATTTTGATTTATATTTGATTCATATTTAGGAATTTAGCAGATGCTTTTACCAAAAGAGAAGGAACAAAGCATTTCACCAAAGAGCCAACAATATTCATAACACACAATGCCAGGTTTCCTGTATTCTTAACAGGTTTCTTGAGATTCACCATTTTGTCCTAATCTCACTTTTTTCTCGTTTCTCTCGTTTCCCAGGCGTTACATCAGTTCTCATCTGGCTCTTGGTGGAGTGAGAAACGTGTCGTTAAATTTAACCATCTCTAATGCTGGAGACGACGCCTACGACACCAACATCTACTTCAACTTCTCCAGAGAGGTTCACTACATCAACTTCTTACAAAGAGTAAGTCAGTGATACTATGTATTTGTCATTCGTTTCTCTACACCAGACTTTTGACTGCTGACTTACAGGCTGCTTCAGTTTGCATCTTATTATGACTAAAGTAGATTCTCCAATATTTTCCAAAGATTGATTGACAAGCGCTTTGGCATCTTGCAGTCCAGCAGGTAGTTCAGTGACTCCTCAGATGTGTTCATTGGTAAACACCAATTTGTTAGAAACTTACCTAAAGTCTTTAAACATTCTGTATGTAATATGCACCGGGCGGCCCAAGGGTGTGCCATGAACTCAGTGCCAAATGGTGACATATATATTAAATGATATTTACTGGAAAATGTGACACATGTAGAATATAAAGAGATATGCGTTCGGTCAGCAGAGGAAGTTGTGGAAACAAGAGGAAGTGCACAGTTTCTTGCAGCTGGTCAGCGTATCGTTATCTCAGGCTCCTGAAACTCTGTTACAGCTCCCTCATGTTCTGTTTCCTTCGCTGAAAAGCATTCTGTAGTTATCAGCAGCATGAGGAAGAACATTTCCTCCTTTAGTTTGATGATTAATGGAGAGACACTTTAAGTGTTAGTTTTTCCTCCTTTATTTTTTTGTTCCAGCCTTCTCGAAGCAGCGGAATTGCACATGAACTCAGCCTTCTCAAAATTTTAATAAATGTTCTTTAATTTTTAAAGGATAATGTGTATATTTGACCATTTCTATATTTACTGATTTTTTTTTTTATCAACGAAAAACAGAGGAGGCAAAATGCACTGTCAATAACTGACAGAAATACTACTTCTTAAAAGGGTATTTCACCTAAAAGTTAATGTTCTTTACTACTTCTTAAAAGGATATTTCACCTAAAAGTTAATATTCTTTTATGATGTATGATGTTCTTTCTTTATTTTATTTAAATAATAACATTAACAATTTAATTATTTTAAATGTTTTCTAATACTGTCTATTTTTTGTTAATTTTTTATTTTTTTTATAGTTTTTTTTTTTTGTTTTTTTTGTTTTTTTCTTTTACACTGACAAAAATACTTTCTTAAAGGAATGTCATTTCAAACCAATGTGATTTTTTAAAAATTAAAATAAATATTTAAATGTGTTTAAATTATTAATTTTAAAGGGATAATTTATTTACTTTCATTTACTTACCTTCAAGTATGATTTTCGTTCTTGACGAAATGTTTGAAAAAATTTAATGTATTTTTATTTATAATGAATTAAATAGCATAATTATATTTATTTATTTAAATACATTTTAAAAAGAAAAAAAAATATGCTGTCCTTTTCCAAAATCAAAAGCATATTACATAAACATATTACATTTTTTTCCACAGAAGATAGAAAGTCATACAACCTTTGAATTACATTTTAATTTTAAAATTTTTTTTTATTATGATTTTAAAGTTTTATTTTGTTTTTGGATTATTTGATTTTTTAATTTTTGGACCATTTGTTTTTGCATTCATCATCTTCAACATAAACATACTGTGGTCTGTTTTGCAAGCACTCAGATTTCACTCTTTATATCCGTGTGTTTTGATACAGCTCTTAACATTATTTTAGCATCTTAAATTTCATTGGATAATTTTTGTGGCACTACCTCTCTCTCTTCTGCGAGTAATTCCTCATGACGCTTGAATGGGACGCATGCGGACGTCCAGGTGGAAGTGTATTGTGAGTAGACACAGGGGCCGCACTTTGTTTGCTGTTAAAGTACTGTACACGCAGCAGGACGCCTCTAATTACCCCAACGCCACGAGAAGTCGTCTGTGTTGATGTGACCCGTTTTCACACGTCTCCCTCAGAGCGCTTCAGGTCTCCGTCATGCCGAGTGTGAACTCGTGCTCACCTCTTGTTTTATATTAGGTCCTGTTGACTCTGTGTTTGTCTTGCAACCCAAACCATCTGCAGCAGTGAACTGGTTTCAGAAGCTCTATCGCAGTGTTTAGGAGGCCTTAGGTTTGCACATCTGGCAAAGAAACACACTCAGTGTAATTAGATAAATGGCATATTGTCCTTCTATTAGATTGCGGCAGGTAAAGCAAAGACCTTCAAATTGGTGAGCAAGCAATTCAATTAATTTCAGTGTTACTAAAGCACTAAAAAACCAGGCCGAGAGAGAGAAACAAGCTGGCTGGAGATGAAATACAAGAGTTTATTTTAGTCGCACAGCCAATGCATACATCATTTGAGATTTGTTAATGTTTCAGTGTAATAACACACAGAGCAGAGAGTACTGACTTAATGAAAACACCTCTTTCCTTCCAGTACAAGACGGAATACAATTACCAAAACAGTAGGGACAAAACAATGGGCAGATTTAGAAATCTGGCATTCTTTGAAAGAAGGATAGTACAAGCACACTTTCTACGCAAAATATTTCACAAAAGAAGTTTAAATGGTATAAACTGGTTCAATAATGCTGAAAAGTAAGACGGCGTTAAACGTTAGTGGAAAATGTTCACATTTAAAAGTTTGAGCTCAGTAGTATATACAGTTTCCACAAAAATACGAAGCAGTTTTCAACATAGTAATAAATTATTCTCGAGCACCAAATCAGCATATTAGAATGATTTCTGACGATCATGTGACACTGAAGACTGGAGAAATGATGCTGAAAATTCAGCTTTGCATCACAGGAGTAAATTACATTTTAATATATATTAAAATAGAAAACAGTTATTTTACAATATTACTGTTTTTACGTAAACGTGCACTTCCCTGCTGCCTGCCCTCCTCCGTGGGAACACAGTTTGTTTGGTGACACTGTGCAGTTTAGGAAATAGAGGACATTCTTGAACTCGAGCTGTCCTTGGGTTTTCCTGCTAGTGCTTTACAGGACGTTGTGTCAGAGTTTTGCTTTTTTAAGTCCATTTGATGAAGACAAAGGGTACGTCTCCTCACTAGGGTCAGACGGCGGAAAAAGTGCTGAGCAAGAGGGAGATGACTGTATAAATAATGTTGAATGATTTTTGCCACATATTGTATGTGAGGGATCTTACACCACTTTTAAGGGCCATACTGTATTATGTAAATAAAATTTCTTTATTGACATTTTTTGATCAATCTAATGCATCCTTGTTGAATAAAAATTTATTTCTTTAAAAAAAACTTACAGTAGTGCACATCTGATTGTATCAGACACATTCAAATATCTGTGCCTAAGATCATGTTTTGGGGAAATTGGGTAGCTGAACTACAGCCAGAAAGTGTAAAAATGCATGATCTGGTGTGGATACAGACCTCAGACGGCAAATTGTCAACCACAGAGCGCTCTTAAACTCAGAAATGATTAATGGGCCACATTTAGTCTGCAGTGCTGCCAGTCGAGGTGCCCTGCTGCATGTTAGCAAAACTCAAATCTCAAAGTACTAAATGCTTCAAACGAGTGCAGAACGTGAGGTTAAAGCCTCAAACTCATCCCCAGAGAGCCGCCGAGTGTGTGAAAAATTAATTTTGCAAACAGTCCCAAGCTTTCCTGCACCCCCTCAACTGCTTTTTACTATTTATTGATGTTTTTTCTCCAGCAGCACTTCTTGTTATTGCTGCAGTGTTGCTAAGAATAGCTTGAATATAAACTCAAGAATGGGCGACACGTGCAGGACCTCACGTGGAACGTGAGATCCCAGAGTTAAGCGCTCATCCTCTGCATTGTTCCAGCAGCGTGAGCCCGTCTGGTTTATCGGTGGCCCTGATAGATTCCTGAAGGCGCTCGGCTGTTTTTTACGATCACGGCTCTGTAAAAGGACAGCTTCGTGAACTCTCGTCCGAGAAAAGCTCACTCCTTAAATCTCAACTGTTTACACAAACCAGCCGGTGCTGCTCTGCTGTGTTTAAAGAAAGCTCTCAACTCTCACTGGCGACTGTCCCTGTTACTGTTCTCCTAGTGTACAATGCATGTGAGAATACAGTTATTTATGTGTTAGTCAAGAATACAGTTATTTATATAGCACTTTATGCAGTACAGTTTGGTTCAAAGCAGCTTCTCATTAATAATTAAAGTATGAAACTAATTAAATTTCACCTGTAAAACAGCCCTACAAAAGAAAATAGTGTCATAATTCTGCTCAGTTTAGTTCAGTGTTGTTTTAAATAATATTACTGAATATTAATTGTCCTTTTAAAACACTATTAAACTGCCATAAGTTAGTGCATATTACAGTTGTTTTTATGTTTTTTTTGATATCTTAAGTTAACTATGCATATGTTATACTTCATCAGGACTTGAGGAATGTCTTTTAAAGGCTGGAATACACTACACGACTTTTAAATTCTGAACAGATGTGAAAACACTGGGCATCATACACTTACCGACTTTGTATAGTCAGAGAGGAAAAACTTGCCCTACACATATACACTACATGACTGAGGATCATACACTACCAAAGTCCAACTTCTCCAGACAGTAAATCAGCCAAAAACAGGGCAAAAATCATGTAGTGTGTTCCAGGCTAAAGTCATTTACATAAAGCCTTATGCACACTGCGCATCTTGTAGCATGTGCCTTTCACAAGACTCTTCTAGTGTGCACACTTGCACGATTGTGTTCCAGTCGATTGCAGATGCTGCATCAAATTTCAAACAACAGGTATGTGTACTGCTTGAAATTGCAAGAGAAAAAGCTAAAAATAAAAATAAAAATTTGTTTAGTTTACCTCCAACTGAGAGATCTAAATTGGAGATCTAAACATAATTGTAATGCATATTGAATCCAGTTTGCAGGAGTTTATTCTCAGCATTCGGGCAAATTTCTTTTTTGTAATGTTTTAAGCATACCTTGAGGAAAGCACTGCGGTTGGTGACTTTCTGCTGGGGTCTCAACAAATTAGTACAGCTTGTGAAGGTTTTGTCTGATTATTCTCACTGTCATTTGGTGTTTTCTCTGTCTGTTTCGGCTCCAGGAAGAGAAGGGCATTTCCTGTATGCTGGTAGAGCTGGACTTCCTCAAGTGCAGCATTGGATTTCCTTTCATGAGAGCGCAAACCAAGGTAGTATGACAAGAGCATCAGCTTAACAACTTACTTGGTGATTTTGTTAATTATAGTGCCATTCCATTTAACCTTTTCTTTTTTTTCAGTACCATCTATCGGTGCTTTTTGACACAAGTCGTCTGTCTGGTGAAAATGAGACTCTGCTATTTTTAGTTCATGCTAGAAGGTGAGCTTTGAACAGTCTTGATTTAACGAATTTTCCCATTTTTAAAAATAGAAGTTTTATTTCTTTGTTTAAGATACACATGGTTCACATCATCAGTCCACATGAGTGAATGTCGTGATGTTTATTTCTGAAATAACTAGATAGATTAGACATTTGGACTTTTCCATATTTGGCTATTTTGAGAGAAATTAAGAAGATCTCTTTGCTCTCTGAGGCAAATACAACTCTCATTAATGTGCAAGCAGCATTGAAATGGTCCTCGCACCTGGAGCCACTTCAACTCAGTGGCCTTAGGAAAACAGTGGGCTATATGCATGTAAAGTAGTAAATATAGGAGGAATATGTCAAAGTCATTTATATGTGCCAAACTTCCTGCTGCCAGCTGGTGGCGCTATGACTTTAGCTGAATACTGGCATGTAGATGTCTTCAGTCCAGGACTTATATCAAACATGTGAAGTTTGGTGCAGATTGACATGGTATGTTTGAGTTAGTGTAAAACATGACATACCCTGTTGCCAACAGGTGGCGCTATAAATTATAACTAAATCTTTTCCTGTAGATGTTGTCAGGCCAGGGCTCTTATCAAACGTGAAGTTTGGGGAAAATCGGACATAGCATGTTTAAGTTAGTGTAAAATAAGTCATTTTCTGTTGCCAACAGGTGGTGCTATGATTCTTATGGGATATTGGCTTTTATATGTCTTCAGGCCAGGACTTTTATCTGACTCAGATCTGACATTGTATGCCTGAGTTACAGCAACTTTCTGTTTCATGGCGAAACATCAAAATTTGTCAGGCTGGCATGGACACGCCCTTCTATGAAAACTCACGATCTTCACACTTTGAGATCATAAAGGGCTTTAAATGACACTGACCAAATATGGTGTTGATCTGATTAAATCTCTAGGAGGAGGAGTTAAAATACAACTGAAAATGGCAAAAAGGCAAAAAATTTGCAGAGAAAATTCAAAATAACTTACTTCCCGTTGAGTTTCGATTTTGCTCAAAGAGTCTTTTTTTGTTGGTATTGGGACATTACATGTGTGTAATTTTACATGTATGAGAAATGTAGCTTGAGGGGCACTTTGTTGAAAGTGTATAGGTGGCGCTATCGAGCCATTTTGCACCGCCTAATTCTGAAACCTATATTGGACATAAATTTTCACCACGTCTGGCATGTGTGCAAAGTTTCATGAGTATTACAATAGTAATAATAATAAATGCAGCCTATCCAATATATCTCGCACCGCGGTGCTCGGGCCCTAACAATGCACCGTTGTCCATCTTACAGTAGAAACTTAATCAGTTACACTGTACGTACAACCATGCTAAAAACACATGGCATGTTAGTGCCAATACTACCGTTTGGGGTCAGTAAGATTTTAAAATGTTCTTGGAAGTGTCTTCTGCTCACCAGGGCTGCAAAAATACAGTAAAAACTGTAATATTGTGAAATATTATTACAATTTCAAGTAATTGTTTCCTATTTTAATATATATTAAAATGTAATTTATTCCTCTGATGCAAAGCTGAATTTGTCACGTCTTCGGTGTCACATGATGCTTCAGAAATCATTCTAACATGCTGATTTGCTCCTCAAGAAACATTTATTATAATTTATTTGGAAAAAGAAAACATTTATAATATTCTATACAATTATTTACAGTCACTTTTGATCAATTTAATGCATCCTTGCTCAATGATTTATGTTTTATATATTATTATTATTATTATTTGAAAACCTATACTTTCTAATAAATGAATGTTTAATTGTTTTTGTTGTTATTATTAACTAATATATTTTTTTTTTTTCTTAGTGCCAATCCAGAACATGATAGCACACTTCACGATAACACATTGGAGTTGTCCATACCGCTGGTACATGAGGTGGACACAGCAATCACAGGGTAAGAATTACACTTCATGAGACGGCTTAAAAGAAACGTCCAACCTAAAATATATCATTATTTATTCACCTCATGTTGTTCAAAACCTGTGAACTGAATGTTGTCTGTATGACCTGTGCACTGTGTTCCACATATATTCTGAAGGCTGATGATCAAAAATATGCTACTTTCTTGAATGCGTAAGACCAGCGTGAGCTTTGTAGCCCATTACACTTCCAGACGTCTGATAACAGCAGAGACATTTGTTTTCGGCTCAGTATGCAGCGCTTATGTGCACATTTCTTTTTTGGCACACACCGTCTCTTTGCTGCGCTGGAGTATTTCAAAGTTATAGGCTCACTTGTTTTCACAGATGAATTAGGCTTAAATACACAACATGTTCTATAGCCAGATGTACAGGCTGATAATGAGAACGTGCTCCCTGTAATGTTTTACATGAGCGCGCCAGAGATTACACTTTAATACATAAAACATGATCTCCAGGGGTTAAACATAAAATCAGATCAAAGTCTGTTTTATGTCATTTAACAAGTTAGCTTCATATGTATTAGAAGGTTTCTGTAATCAGTATATGACTATTAAGATTGTATTTAGTACATATAGACAAACATATGCAACACTCTACTGGCATGGACTAGTTTCCAAGAGTTTGAGCTGCAATGTTTTACTAAAATGAAGTAATTCTGACAGCAACACGTTCACTATATTATACATCAAAGATACCATCAAATAAATCGCGTTACGTGAGAGACCAATGAAGCATCACCACAGTAACTCTGAGTCTGTTTCTGCAGTGTGGTCTCGCCTTCGTCTTTTGTGTATGGAAACTCAGTGGAGCGATCGCGCTTCGTTCAGCTGGACGACATGGAGTGCAGCTTTCAGCCGCTCAACTTCACCTTTCAGGTATCCCATACTGGAATATGTGCATATGGAGTTTTTCCAGTATACTTTATTGCAGAATCTGTAAGTTAGTACAGTTAGCTGGTTATTAAATCCTGACGGGTGTCTTATTTTTTTTTTTATTGATTTATTTATTTGTGTGTTTATGAGCACTAACGATATCAGGGGATCAATTACTTTGTAAAATAGTTAATTATATGATGGACCTCATTCACAGGCTGTGATGATGCATTTCCAAAGTGTTTCATATTTTATTTTATTTTATTTTATTTATTCATTTATTTATTTATTTTAATTTGATGTACATTACTATACTTTTAGTGTTTTATTACCTTGGCACCAGTGCTGTTTTAGTATCATTGATATTATCCTGTAGTTTTTATTAATAATGTGAATTAGTTTTTATTTATATTTATGTTTTTTTTCCAATATGTCTGCATATGTTTTTATTAATTTTTATTTCAGTTTTAGTTATTTTAGCACTTTAAGTTAAAATAAATGAAAATGAGGACTGATGAAATAAAATAAGTTTAAGTTCTTTTATATATTTTATTTCGGTTACACCATAATAAACCGGCTCTAAATTATAGAGTACTCCAGGCTTGTTGCCTAATTGTGGGCATAAGTACTTTTTTAGGAATTGTTTTACAGACAAAAAAAAAAAAAAACTTGGGAAATGTCTTGATGTAAACAAGTAGAAATAATGGTATAAGCTGAATAATTGGCACTGGATTGTAATATTATTGAAAATGTTTCAGTATTGCATTATTGAAAGGCTTCACATTATGCCTGTGATGCAAGCAGAGATCAGTTCTGCTTTAAGGCAGCTCTAAAATTACAACAGTAAACAGTCATTATTCAGCTGAAATCGGTTCTTTGTTGATTCAGTTTGATTCAATAACTGTGTAAAGTTAATCAATTATGGAATGAGTTCAATTAATCAGTAAAGCAGGTCTAGGGAAAACAGTGACATCATCATTCAGCTCAATTCAGTTCTCATCCAATAGTGTTTGTGCAGTTAACTCAGTAATACTGACAAATATTCAGTGTCTGTATTATTATGTGCTTTGAATGCATATGAAATGTATGTTTGCTCTATTAGCTGTTAGTTGTTGTGCTGAGTGTAAATCCCAACACTGATCCATTTCCCTTGCGTTGTTTGTGTAGGTGATAAACAATGGGCCGAGCAGACTTCCAGGCTCCACGGTGGACATCAGGATACCCAACCGCCTGGCTGGTAACGGAGCAGATATGTTCCATATCATTGACACACAAGTGAGTTCCTGCCGCTCATGCGTTTGTTTATTCAGCTAAACTTCATTCGCATTGTTTTCCCCTCACGTCAGATATGTAGCTGTCCATTCTCATCAGACTTTTTTGTGCTGTAAGTGGTTTCTCTGAGCTGTTCGTGGTAGGTATTATTGTGTTATTTTGCATTACACCAGAGCACTGTTGGCTTTTGAGTCTTAGAGAGCTTGAATAATTTCCATATCAATTCACCATGTTCTTTCTGAGCTAGTAATGTGCTATTTTAAGCAAGATACTGTACTTTTAGAGATGCATGATTTGGGGGAAAAATCTAATTTAATAGATAGAATTTTAAATATTTATTTATTTATTTATTTATTTATTTAACTTTTTTTAATATCATTTTTAAAGCAGCAGGTTTGCTGTGTTTGTTAGTAGGGCTGCACACTTTGGGTGGCAATTTTGTTATATATGAATATGACTATATTTTTAATTAGTATTATTATTACTATTGTTAGTATTATAAATAAACAAAATAAGAAATATTACTGTTAATATTTCAGTGTAAAGTAAAAAAAAACAGTATGCAAGGAAAATTATATAATAATAATAATAATAGTAATAATAATAATAAATTTGATTTTCAGTGCAACTATAAAATTACTATATATATATATATATATATATATATATATATATATATATATATATATATATATATATATATATATATATATTATATATATATAATACAATCATATTTGTGGCTGTCTTCGTTTTGAAACGTTAAAACATCAAGCTTTTATTTTGGCAGAAAACTGCAGCTTCTGTTTTGTTGACAACAGGAGGTTTATTACCACTTCTCATTAGACTGCGCATGTTGTGTTGCCAAATGCAAACTTAAATGTTTTAAACCTAAACTCACAGTGTGTGCAGAGATGAGTTAATGTGGCATTTACTGTGAACCAAGCTGCTTGAATTAATGACAATTACCACAAATTGCTTCATAGCTGCATTGCAACATTATTGTTGGTTTAAAATAATTTCATGGCCCCGTCATCAATTATTCCTTAAATATATAATTTTGCTACATAATTTCCAAACAGACACATTCGAAATGGTGCCGCAGGCTTGCTGAGGGTTAATTGTCAGAGTAAGTATGTACTTTATGGGAGCATTTTAGGAACTAAACTTGGTAATCATGGTATAAGTGGAATAATTGATGCTAGGTTGGTGCATTATTTAAAATGTGAGGCTTCACATTATACCTATATAGCATGCATTGATTAAATATTCATTGATTCTATAGTCCATTGTCAATTATGTCTTACTTATGTTACCTTTAAAACATTGCTTCTTCTTAAGGTTAAGTATTTTAAGGCAACATTATTTAAAGTACTTTATAAATGCCACAATTCTTGCATGTTTTGAAGCTAAATATACAGAGCTAGGCTTTATCTTTATTGTATCAATAGAAATGAGGGCAGCGTGTTGATTATGTTCTGTTCTTATACAGCGAGAGTTTAGTGATGTCCACAACCTCAGGCTTATAGTTAATTCAGAGGTGAGAGACGGGCTTTACGGAGCTGCCGCAGATAGTGCCTCACAATAAGCTTATACAGAGGGCAGAAATTCAAGACAAACACCGCATACGATGTTGATTTAACCCTTGCATTGGCCGTATTGCCAGATCAGGCCAGGGATCAACCTGTTTCCTGTGAATGGGGGGACAAGGGAGGTTTGTATCCCACCCTGTACGTCCCATATGGAATCACTTACGAGAGGATTAACTGGTTTGCACGAAAGGATGGAATGGGACACTTGGGGAAAAGCTTCTGTTCACCCTGACTAACCTGTAGCACAGTGGCAATGCCGAGTAACTCGACTCAAGGAGGAGCAGACGTTCCCAGGCACCCACATGGACAACATAAACACTCGGCCTAATTAAAAATGCACACGTGGAGGAATTCCTCTCCTCACATGACTGAAAACATATGGGGCGTTTTACAGAAACAACTTTTTGGTGAGATGTTTTGATTTTGAGATGTTTTAATTTAGTGAGCTTTGTTAAAAAAACCTAGTGAGCTGCCTTCCAACAATACTTCAACAATTACTCGTTTTGTGTTCGGGTCAATTTGACCCGCATTTAAACAGTTTGAAACACATGGTTAAATTATGTATTTCTTCTTGAAATTTGGTGACATTTTCTCATTTAGGATCATGAATGTGCATGCAACGTTTCGACACATAAATGTGTTTTGGAAAGACTGTACAAATTTTGTGCCCACGATCAAATTGACCCCCACTGGTTGCAAGTAAGTACTCAAATGTAAAAGTGAATGCTTGGCAAATATACAGGTGCGTTGAACATACTTGATATGCATTCTTGCATTACTGTGGGGCTAATAAGCCTCAGTTTATACTCAATGAGCCAATAGAACTACCTTTGAATGTCTTTTAAATCTGGTCTATTATTATTCAGGTTGGTAGATATGAATGTTGACTTTACATAACATGCTCAGCAAGATTGTCTTTAAACTGATATCTTTCTGAACAAAATGAGACATAGCTAATGTTTGCATGCACATACTTGTGTAGTGTACATTTCTGGCCTGATTTTAATGCCTACTGTCTGGAACTGAACAGCGTAAAAACTGTTTTGGAAAACACACATCTTCCTGTACCTGCATTTTTGGCAAAACTAGTAAAAGCTTTTTAGTGTAACTGTATTCTATTTAAAGCTGCATTTTACATATAAAACACCAACTACTTTTATTCCTTTTCAGACAAATAATGAACACAGATGCAGATTATCGATTATTAAATACTTGTATGGTTCCTTGAACAATACTGTTACAACCTCAAAACACTTTTACAGTAGTGCATGATTTGTAAACTAATACATTTGTAGGTTTGCATCACATAACCAGCACCATGAATGGTTTTTCTGACATAGTAAACTTGCTCAGTAGCTCACCTGGTACAGCATTACACTTACTTTGTCAGATTCATTTTCATTTGTTTCCGGGAAAACTGAAAGTGATTTTAGTGCCACTCCCCAGACATTTCACATGAAAGTATTGAAAAATGTTCAAGAAATAACGTAATATAATTCAGCAGAATCTTTTTTTTTTTAATGAGCCTGGGTTTTATATTTCTTGAAACACTGTCTAGGGAAGCAAGTCACTAGATTTTGAAATAGTACTGTAGTGAAATCAGCTCATGATTGACGCACTGTTGTCTCACACAAGTGGGCTCGTAAAAACCTGTGTGAAACAGGGAGAGATGCTTCCCTTGACTTGAGAGAAGACAATGTGAGGTCTTCAGATGCTTTCCTCTATGGAGGTCTGACTGGAAAGGATGCTGGTTAAAGGAAGTGGTGAAATGTTCCCCGGGGGCAGAGGGGTGGAAGGGGCAGCAAGATATTAAATCACTCCAGATGGGACATGCTGTCAGAGAAAGGCTTCCCAAGTCCCGCTGGGAAAGAATTTCCTTTCATTATCTGAATTGCTTAGCATGTCTGAGCTCACTGGATGATAATGTCTCTGAGCATCTCGCCTTCCAGTAATCCAGCACTCTGAAAACGATCATGTACTCAGTGTTTTTAGTGAAACATTTTTACACTTAAAAATCGACTCATTAACTCAAATTGAGTCATAATCAAAAGTATTGGCTATAGTATTGGAATTTTTTTTTTTTTTTTTTTTTTTATGTAATTTGTTTTTTTTTTTTTTGTTTTTTGTTGTAAATATTGTAATAGTCTGTTTGCATAAAAAAAAAAAAAAAAAAAAAAAGTATTGGCTATAAACTGAGTAAGTGAAAAATTTAAGTAGATTTGAAAAACTTAGTAGACCCAAGTTAAGACGACTCAAATATTTGAGTAAGCCCATTTAAAATCAATATTCATTTGAATTCACCTACAATAGCAGCTAACTATTAAAGGCGATTCACCTTTATTTTTATAGCACTTTAATAGCACTTTACGATCCCAAGTTAAGACGATCAGCATGACACTATCAAACAGGAAAGTAAAATCAATGATGAAAACTTCAAAAACGAGGCAAATTCTGCAATAAAGCAGCTGTAGCAGGATAACTATTAGCACACATAAACATCATTACAACACAGAAAATAACACTTAAAGTCAACATTTATTCCATTATACGAGTCTGTATCAAAGTATGCTGGGAGAAAATCAGATTTTTTTTTTGTTAAAAATAAAGAATATTGAAATGGAATGAGTAATAACTGTAGTTTTTGAAACTGATTAGCATAATTTCTCAAACACACACAAAAAAAATAGTTTAGCTAGTTAGTTACCAAGGCAACATTATCATTTTGATTTAGTTGTACTAAAATATCTACAAATAAAACTGTATAATAAATGAAAAATAAAAAAAAACTATATAGACATGCTAAAAAAGACAACAAAATTCTTAAAACTTTAACTGAAATTAAAATGAAAACAGAAAATATGTAATAAATAATCTGGTGCCATTTTGCTGAGAGGGAACTGTGAGATTTGCTAATTTTCGTACTTTCTGTTCGTCTGCAGGTATCGGAAAGTCGAGGGAACTGCACATGGCACAGAAACCCCAAACCCTGCACGATCCCTCAGGACAAGGAGAACATCTTCCACACCATTTTTGCTTTCTTCACCAAATCTGGCAGAAAAGTTCTGGTATGACAAAGGACTTTTTGGGCATATTGGCATACTTCAGAGAAGAAATGGCATCCAAATGCATTTAGCACTTGAAAATAAGCCATACTTGCATATTTAATGTTGTTTGTCAGGACTTTTTGTCAGTGCATATACATTAGAGCAGTGAACCCCAGCATTTAATGCCCTATAAAACACTCATAAAAACCTCATTTCACATCAGTTTTTGTGCTGAGCGGGTGAATCTTTGATGGTATCCTGTGTCAACAGGACTGTGACCGGCCTGGCAGAGCATGTCTAACTATTTCCTGCAGTCTGAGCTCTCAGGCCAAAGAAGAAGCCACAAGTATAGATGTGCAAATGCTACTGAACACTGAAATACTACAGAGGGTGAGTTATTGCAGTAATTAAGTAAAACATTATTGTAATGTCAATGCCAGTCTTCAGAGTGTGTAATTAAGACTTTAAATGTTGTGGAATTGATGCAACAAGCCTTAGTTATAGCTTAAACTAATTAGCTAACTAAATTATCAGCCGTATCTAAATTGTCAGCAGTAAATGTAAACCGGTAACCTTCAGTTAGATAAAAAGTAGCTGGCTACTGATGATGAAATACATTGAGACTAATTAAGCAGCAATATATCTTATTATAAATAATTTATCAGGCACGAATCCCAAGAAGATCTCATTTAGTGTGACGGATCAGTCATATTTCAACATATGAATTTACACTAAATTTAACTAATAAAACAAACAAACAAAAAACACCCTTATTTTTATAGCCTAATCAAAAACTGATAAACAACAGTATTAATGAGATATTTTGCAACAAATATTTTGTCATAAAATGCCACTCAGTAGTAATAGAAACGCATGAGCAATGTCTAATTTACATTTAGTGCTGTTATTGTTAGTTAAAAACATTTAACATTATTTTACAGCATTTTGTATTTAAAATAAAGCTGAAATAAAAGAAATATAAATATTAGATGATAAACCTAAACAAAATATAAAAACTGAAATTGAAACTTGACAATTTAAATGTTGCCCGAACTGAAATACGTTGAAGTACTAAAATTACTTAAACGAAAGTAAACTAAATAGAAATATATTTTTTTTAATTACAAAAGCACTTAACATATTTACTAAAACTTAAACTAAAATTAAAACAGAAAATATAATAATAAAAGCTAATTGAACATATTAATAAATACTACAATAGTATATAAATAAAACTAAAATTACACTGTTTAATTTGTGAAAATGTGTCTGTCTCAGTGTTATTTTATTATCAGTGAGATAGTATTATAGTTTTTTTTTTTTTTTTTTTTAATGTTTTTTTTTTATTTTTTTTTTATGTTTTAGTTTTTTTTTTGTTTTTTTTTTTATTTTTATTTTTATTTTTTTTTTTTTTTTTTTTAATTTATTTTTTTTTTTATTTTTTTTTATTTTTGTGTATTAGTTATTTTAGTACATTAAGTTAACTAAAATAAAATGAGAAATATTGCCTTGGTTGCTAGCTGAAATAAAAAAGTTTTTTATATTTTATTTTATATTAGTTAATGATTCATTTTGTTTCAAGTAACCATAATGGGTTTTTTTTCTTTCTTTTTAATGGTTTTAATTTCAGTTTTGGTTTTAAAGTATAATAACCCTGATCTGTCTCGGTGTCTGGTTTGCAGGACAGCTCCTCTGTGATCCAGTTTGTGACACGAGGTCACGTCCAGCTGGACAACAGGGCTGTGGAGGTCTCAACCGGCCTTCCAGAGGATATTTCTGTAAGTGATCAAACGGATGAATAATCCAATCCAACAGTCAAGTATTTTTTGCCAAGCATATTTGTACCGTTACTGTAAACACGAATCAGAGCTTCAGAGACTTCTGACATGCTGGTGGTTTTATTGTAAGATTGAAAGTGAATAGATTATTGTCTTTGAAAGCAATCAGGACCCCTGATGAAATTGTCTGTTGGCATGATTCTGCTCTTAGTTGCTGCTGAGATCTGGGTCAGGTTTGCTGCTCATATGGGAGCAGGGTTTTTTTTTTTACTCTACAGCTGTGCTCGAGAACAGTCACCCTTAATACCGCAGACCTCGGCGTGCCGATTGATTGAAGGGATATGGGACTGTGTTTCGGTGCCATGGCATCTGCTCTCAGCTGATTGGCTTTCTGACCCAATTTCAGCCTCTCTATTTGTAGCATAGAGGCCAATTCCTAATAGGGCTGTTAAAAGTGTCTGTGCCCCCTTCTGCCCTCAGCACTTAGGAAATGCATTGGTCCCAAAGCAATCCTTTATTAAGTCACACACGACGCCCCCTTGGGCTAAGTGTGGACATGCAACTCTCATTTACAAATTGCATTGCCAGCATATAAGCATTAATACCACACAGTCTTGTAGCGTGTTTCAGCTGTATGATTTCTGTCATGTTCACAGCCACCTGAACTAATTGGAAATGAAAGACAAACTGTGAGCATTAAACTTTTATATGCTGCTGTATCATTACTTTAGTGAGCTGAACTCAACAAATGCTTGAGATATATTTAGTGCAATATTTATATCTTACACTTTAGTTTCCATTGTTAGGCAAGGATAAATAAGTCTGATCATATAAAAATGTTTATCCCAAAGACTGCATGCAGAGGAAGATATTATTGCTCTTTTATAGTTTTCATTGCTGACGTTAGTATCTTGCATTGTTTTTACTTTTTAACTAAAACAGTTAAAAGTCAAACTTAAAAGAACATTTTGCCTTGGAAACTAACTGAAAGAAGATAGGTTTAGGCTTAAGTACTAAAATTAATAAAACTAAAACTAATCAAATTAAATTAAAGCTAAATAAATAGAAATGTTAAAGAACCCCAAAAACTAATAAAAAAAATGACATGTATTAATGTTTATCCAAAAGACGGCATGCAGAGGAATATATTACTGTTTTTTTTTATAGCTGAGGATTTGATTTAGCTATCGACTTCACCTCAGATGTTCCTTAAAGGCAATAAAAAATATGTCATACATAAATGAAGCTAATAGTTACAGTAAGTACAGTAGAGGCTAATAATACAGTAAGAGTATAGAGCTCAGATCATTTGATATTAAAAGAACTTGGTGAAAAATATTTAAATTCATGCTGAAGTTTTTGAGTTTTCATTTTTGATGAAGTTAGTGTATTGCGTTGTTTTTATTTGTAACTCAGACTAAAACTATTTAAAGTAAAATTTTGTTTATTTAAATAAAGCTGAAATAAAATGTAATTTTTTTTTAAGAAATTGTTGTTGTCTATCTGAAAGTACAAAAATTTATAAAACTAAAACAAATAAAAAAAAGCTAAATAGAAATGTTAAAAAAGAATACTAATGAAAATAAAAGTATATAACAAAATTACTAAAATTTAGACTAAAATATGTTTTTAATTTTTTAAAATCTTATTATATAATATAATACTTAAAACTAAAATAATACTGGTATTTTGGCAACTGAGTAGTTTCAGATTGTTAAGATCTCTTCTAAACATCGTCAAAAGTCTTATTTTTATCTCATTACTGTTTCAAAGTCACAACTGAGATATTATGTTTCGATCATGATTTTACTTGACTGGGGGCTGCAAGTGTCCGCCCTCGTATTCAAGGAGTGAAATTGTGGCCAGAAGCTAAAGCGAGATTTATCTGAGCTGGCATCTTGCTCCAGACTGGGATTTTCTGCTAGCTTTTCATGCAACATTTAAATCCAGATCCACTGAGGGAACTATTTGCTGTTTTTGTGGCAGTACATTATGGTTTCAGAGGTGAAATTCTTCCACATTTAAGGGTCAGCAAGCACATATGCCATATAACACATATTGTGCATAAAACTGTGTGTATGTATGTTATTCAAAGAGAGAAAATTCATCCGAAAATAGTCATTCATTTAAACCAGACCTCAAATAATGACGTCCAGCTGTGAATAAATGAACTCTTCCTGGCATTCTGTGATGATCAGGATTCTTGAAAACGTTTGATTGATTTGTTGACTTTAAGAGTGAAATCTCATTTCCTTTTGATTGAGTCAACACTCAATATATTGTAGACTCAGCACAGACATTATAAAATTCAGGAAATGACACTGTGATTCATATAGTCTGTAATGTCCGATCTTTGGTCCCACTGAGAAATGACGATCTCTAATGTTAAAGTCGTGTCCCGTCTGGTTGGTGTGTTTATGTTGACTCTCTCTGTGTTGTCCTGCAGCTGGTGTTTGAGGCCCTTCACAGTCAGGAGCCCAGGGGTTACGTGGTGGGATGGATCATCGCCATCAGCCTCCTCGTGGGAATCCTCCTCTTCCTGCTGCTGGCGGTGCTGCTCTGGAAGGTAGCGCTTCAGACAGACACATGTTCCTCGATCAACATCCTTGTTGGTTCTGGAGCAGCGTTCGGGTCAGCTCTGGATTTGGCGGCTTGAACAACATTCTTATTAGCCTAGAAGCAAGTCAGGATTAGATTTAGGGTTGGCAAAAACGCAGCAACCCTTATAACATGTTTAGAAATGTCACCACCCACACTTTTTGGAAAATAATTATTATCATATTTTGAGTTTCATAATCATATTTTGAGTTTTGGGGATTGTACCAAGAAAAAATAGGAGCTGTCCACATATTGTATAACAAGCAGAAGCATCTACTGTAGAAACCACTAGGGCTGGGCAATAAAGATTTTTTGAGTTTCTTTTTTTTTAATGATAGAAATGATAACAGAAACATATTACTATTGTACAATAAAATGTACTTTTCAAAAGTAATAATAATAATAATGTACTTTTCAATTTTGTTATTATTATAAATATTTTTTTTAATTTTTAAGGTAAATTTTACTGTAAAATATTAATATATTGCTGCCATAATGTCATCAATTTGCAATATCAGTAAAGTAGTAGTAATAATAATAATGATTATTATTATTGTTATTATTATTACTGCTAATACTATTAAATCATTGCATTTTGTTATTAGCATTATAATTACTTTGAGAATAGTTATTATTTTAAGGATTATCATATAACCAAAATATTTTATATATATCTTGTGTGTGTGTTTTGTGTGTGTGTGTGTGTGTGTGTGTGTGTGTGTGTGTTGTTGTAAATTTATTGATATATTTACAGTTGATTAGATTTGTAAATTTAACAGTTCTTGAAAAAAAGCAATTTATTTCAGATAATAAATTTGCTTTAAATGATAAATTACAGTGTTTTTTTAAGTTTATTGATTTGCTTTAAATGATAAATTACAGGATCAGAAACAGAAATTTAGCTGCTCTGTTGAGGTTAGTTGTAAATAAACAAGTTTTTACATTTATTTTTGAGGTCTAACAAGCATATGGAAAGCATTTCCTTCCCCATTAATGTGTGAAAATATTTTTTGGGCCATATTTCCCAGCCCTTCTAACCACTCACTTCAGCTTATGACTAAACCTGGAAAACGCTAATCACACACTTCACTGCTATATGACACCGAATTAATATTCATGATCTCAGCTGAGAAGGTTTATCATTCCTAATGGCTTGAGGATTGAGATCATGAGCTTAAACAACATGATCAACCTGTCATTTCTCACTGATTTTAGGATTAGAGTTGTATTTAATGGTAATCGCTTGATAGAAACATTATTCCAGAACCAACAAAAAATGTTGAACCCTGCAAATACACATCAGACGTTCTACTAAATATCCATCCTCATTGGTCCAAAACACACAGACTTCCAGATGAGGTTGTTTGCTTGTCACGGTCACTTTGTCTTTTCACATGAGACCCGGTACAAACCACATGCCTGAGACGCTTCCTGTTGGACAGCAGTTGAGCTCTTGCAAAGTCAATGTGAGCGGAGAATGTGACCCGTCAGGTCATCGTGTCTTGAAAGAGCAGAACCACCTGCTCGTGTGCAGCGTCTCGTTACAGTTAAATTAGCATCAGGCTGCTTTTAATATCCTCTGCCAAAAAAAGGCACAGCGAAGCGGATGTGTGTCAGTTTTGAAAGATATCCCCTAAACTAGACTTCCAGAGGGTCACATGTCCCTCATTCACACATCATTGTTTTTCTTGGCCTGAGGGGTCAATAGAGAGTTTTAGAGCGATCGTAAAGTAACAAAACACAGCACTGACAATAATTTACACGTACACATAAAAGTGCACTGAACAGATTTCAGGGCTTCTCAAACAAGTCCTTCTTTTTCTTTTCCACTCTATTACTTTCTAGAGGGAATACTAGAGCAAATCCTGGAATGTTGGTGTAGGGATACTTTCCCCCCCAAATCCCAAATCTGCCAAAATAAACCTCCTCAACAAGAGCTGCACATGTCCAGCTACTCCAGCGTCAGGAAATGCCTGTAGAGAGCCGGGGTCCGATTCAAACAAAGACAAACCTGTCGAGTCACAGGAAGAGGAACAGCACATTTCTTCTTTACAGAAGTGCTATCTGTGTCGCCCATCCCACTAGTTGTCTGACTCCTACCCTGTACACTGGCTCCAACTACACAAAGGGATAGTTCACCCAAAAATTACGTCATAAAAAGCACCATATTCACTTTACATTTCACATTTTCTGAAGTGGAATGATAACTCCTGGCATCAGTTATACCTAATATCTTTAGTAATGTAAATTTAGAGAATGCATGAATATTTTTGGATATCTATATGATATGATAAAGCATTTCTCTTACAGTTTGAATATCAATCACGAGGGGTATCATAAAAACTTGTGAAACCTTGACCTTGTGATAGGTCAAGGCACCAAAAATGTGCTGTATTTTCATAGACTCATTTTAATTGGATTAAATAGATATTTTCATCCCCATACATCTGACTGCATTAAGTCGGGTCTATCTGATCTGCCAGTCAAAGTTTCCACTGCCATTTAAAATTTTGGGAACAGAACCAGAAGTCTCTTATGCTAGTCAAGGCTGATTTTTTGTTTTTTTGGACGGTAATGTATTTTGTAGCAGTAAGGTAACACGTGAGTGTAATTTTGTCAGTGAGCGTCTGGACATCTGTCCACTGTTCCACTTTGTATGCCAACACAGCAATTATTTTTGTGTTTTGCAGATGGGATTCTTCAGGAGGCATTACAGAGAGATCATAGAGGCCGAAAAGAACAGGAAGGACAGCGATGAAAGCTGGGATTGGGTCCAGAAGAGCCAGGAGAGCTTGGACTCGGTTCAGAAAATCCAATAAGCTGCTACCTTCACCACAGCTCGTTCCTAAGACCCAGACCCTCCAGCCTTCCATATGTGGAAGAAAAGAATATTCTCCAGATTTTTCGGAGGTTTGACACTTTTTTTGTAGTTGATGGTGATCTAGCTGATGTTCGAGGTGACCGTGTGGCCTGTCAGAAGAGACTCGCAGTGGAATCCCATTGATCCCAATGGGACAGGCCTCTTGCCAGTGGGTCTGAAGAGACGGAAAGAGAGACTTCCTGGAACGAATGTGGATATTGTGTCAATACTAGCAGACAATTACAACCCTCAGGGCGCTGTTGAAAAGCAAAAATCTATTTTTTATAAAATGTATTCCATACTGTATAGAAGAGAGCTTCAAGAGTTGTTTTTAAAGCACTGATGACTGACACACGCCAAAGAGTTGATTCCTTCACATCAGTTTTCAGATGAACCTTGAAGATGGATTGTACCTCTTTATCCTCTCAAGATTTTAACCTACAAAGAATGCAAAGCTAAAGTTTATGTCCTTCATTCGGACAACTCGTCAATTATTAAATGTTGCATGAACAAATAAGAATGACAAGAGATGCAAACCAAACAAAGCTGTTATTGCTCAAGTTAATAAAGGAATAGTGAAAATTTGCTGAAAATGTACTCATTCTAAGGCCATCCAAGATGTAGATAGGTTTGTTTCTTTATCATGTTTGGAGAATTTTAGCATTGCATCACTTGCTCACCAATGGATGCTCTGCAGTAAATGGGTGCCGTCAGAATGAGAGTCCAAACAGCTGATAAAAACATCACAATAATACACACGACTCCATTAAAAGTTAAAATGCCTTGATGCATTTTTTATGCAGCTTTTCACTTCACAAGACTGGAGTGGTGTGGATTATTGTGATGTTTTTAGCAGCTGTTTGGACGTTCATTCTGACGGCACCCATTCACTGTCAGCAAGTGATGCAATGCTACATTTCTCCAAATCTGATTAAGAAACAAACTCATCTACATCTTGGATGGCAATTTTCATTCAATTTCAGTCCAGTTGTACTTAAAACAGAAATAGAAAACCTTGTAAGTTCTCAGCTCAAACCTGTTTTGTTAAATATAAGTGAAATTCACAAGCTTAGAGTATTATTTGTACTGCACTGGATTTTGACTCCACTGAAAGATGCATGTTATTCCAAAGATTTTGTTTCACAATCTTTCACAAAAATATATAAACTTTCTCTGACTAAATGCTATTTCACGCAGAAATGTTGAAATCAAATGTTGACTTCTGGTTGTCTAAGATCTCAAAATAAAAGCTATTATATTGAACATTATGTAAGGGACACATTCCAAGTTATGAATTACAATTCTACTGTAAGTATAAAAACACTTTAATCTGCCAAGAATTCTTACAGCATGTTCTGTGTTATTCTTCTACAGTATACATGACACCATACACCATGTCTCCTGCTTTTATAACAAATCCCATAACAAGTTTCATGAAGTTCAGACTGCACAGGCCCAGGTTTTAACCATGCAGAACCTGCCGTGTGTAATGGCTTAAAATAGGTGGGAATGTGCAGTACTTCATCACTGGGCACAAACTCGTACTTTGAAACTTATGGGAACAGCTTGTTTTATCAACATTTTGGACTTCACTCAGAGCGCAGCTCCAACACAAGCTGTTCACTGTCAGATTTCACATCCATTCTGCCTTTAACTGTTCAAACAGAGAAGAAACAGCACTAAATATGTTTGATCTTTTTTCAATGTAAAGCTTTTAAAATATCTCATCTGAAAAAAATAACTTTTTTATTTGATGTTGTTTGTTTGTTTTTTTTTTTTTTTTCTTATTGTTGTGGATTCTTGTTGTAAGAAACCATTTATTTGGATATTAGATGATCTCTGGAAGATTCTCCAAAAAATATATCTCGTATTATTTGATCAATAATCACCACTGGCATGGCAAAACCACATCTGCATTTCATTTCCGGCCCAACACCAGGTTCTTGCATAGGTGTGTTTGAGAGACACATACTTGACTTTGTAAATGTGTAACCTAACTGTGAGTGTTGTTGCCATTATCACCTATTTTGAGCATTTTAGAATAAACTACTGTCACTGATGTTTTATAGATGTATTGAGAAATATGTTTGTTGTACAAGCTCGAGCTATATATTTATCTACTGAACTGCTTTTTTAAAATTAAAAAAATCACAAACAGATGTTTCGTCTCACTTTTGTTCGGTGCCACCCAAAATGTTTAGTCCTGTGGGGTGTTTCTTGTTGCACTGATGCCCTCTAGTGTAATACTAGCGTACTGTTTAAACTACATTGCAGTGAATGTTTGACAAAATTCATTGTACAACAATACATAAGTAAATGCTTGAGAAGTATAAATTTAAAAAGGGGTGTCCAGTTATCTTAAAAAATTATTTAAAAAGGTTATTTTGGACTTATGGATATATTTGTGTGTGTGTGTGTGTGTGTATATATATATATATATATATATATATATATATTTTTTTTTTTTTTTTTTTTTTTTATTTTTTTTTTTGTAATGTATGGAAATGCATTGTATTGTGGGTTACAGTGTTACAGTTTATATGGTAAATTACTCACCATGGTAACCATGGGACATCTGAGAGCCAAACAAACAGTGCTGTCCCATAGTAAATGCACTGCATTATTCATTAGCTGCTACTGTGTGACAGGAAGAACACTTGCATGGAGCTACTATACCAACAGGTAAATGTTTATTTTAATATATCAATTAGTAAAGAAGATCTTCACCTGGCTGCTTATAACAAACATTTTAATCTTACTCCATAAATGTCAGTATGAAATATTGTTTGACCTGACAACTGTTTAAAAGCTAAAAAGCCAAAATTGGAGTAGCATGAAACTTTTTTTTTTTTTCAGGTAGAATGCATTCATATATATTGACATGTATTCCGTTACAGTGAAAGAAAAATGACATCTATAATGGAGGATGGCTTGATAAAAACAAGCTCAATAGAGCAGGTGGTGGCCCCTCTGTCCTCTCACCTGTGTCACCTCATCCTACTGTGCGGGAGCGAGACAGAACTGGATGAATTCACCCAACTGGAAGCTGCAGCTAAAGCGGTGGCCAAAGCATCCAAAAACATGGCAGCTGTAGCAACAAGGTCAGTTGCATGTATTTTTCCTGACAGGATAGAAAGTGAAGCACATAAATATTTACATTACAAAAATGATATTTAGTAAAATAAATGCTGACGTGAAAGTTGCTTTGCCTTATGAAAACGAAAACAGAGATAATTATATATATATAGTTGAAAAAAGTGCTTTCTTGCTTAAAGAAAAAGTACCCAGGCAGCACCATGCTAAAGTGTGGGAAATACATGGTAATACTATGGTACATTCAAAAACATGGTGTTACTATGGTAGATGTACAAAAAAAATAAAAATAAATAAATAAACAACAGCTTGGTACCAAAAACAAAAACATGGTATTGCGTTGTGGTTTTTACTAAATGTGTTACTGGGTACACAGAAGGCGGACATTCACATTATACTTCATATCCATGCTTTTAGGTTAGTGGAGGATACTGATGATGATATTCTGAAGATGGAAATGGATCCACTCGTGGAATCCCTGACTGTTTCTGGTCAGCATGTGCTCCTGGCCACCCAGAAGCTCAGCATACAACCGGAGATCATAGAGCACAGAGAAGAGCTCATTGAAGCCACTCAAAATGTGCTGTTAGGTGTGGTCAAGGTAATGCATGTTTTATTTGTGAAGAATAATAATTGCATGAAGAAATGTATGAGATGTGTTCTTTATCCTGCAAATGAACTCAGCTCCTGGAGGGCGACAGTCCTGCATTTTAATTCCAACCTAAACTACATACCTGTAGTTTTCAAATAATGCTGGAGGACTTGATTAGCAGGTTCAGGTGCATTTAATTAAAACTGAAGCTAAACTCTGTAGGACTGTGGCTCTCCAGGAACTGATTTTGGCCTACCTGACCTTCACAGTTATGTCTAGAACAGTGTTTCCCAACCTTGTTCTTAGAGCAGAGGTCTCCAACCCTGCTCCTGGACAGATTTCTGTTCCAACACCAATCAAACATAGGCTACCTGAAACAGCTAATCAAGGTGTTTAGGGTTATCTGATAATTACAGGTAGATGTGTTTGAGCAGGGTTGGAACTGAAGTCTGCAGGATGGTAGCTCTCCAGAAGCTGGGTTGGATTTCCCTTAGTGCTTTTCCACTGAGGCTGGTGCTGGTGCTGGAGCTGGAGGTGGAGCTGGAGGTTGAGCCGGAGCCTGACCAAGAGTGGCCCTCATTCAGAACTGGCTCACATTTCTTCTGGCAGGGAGCAGAACTCTCTATGTCACCAACATAGGACCAGAAACCCTCGTTACCACTGCAAGAGGAGAGTGTTGGTCTCTTCAACTGACCACTGCTGAACTGACATTTTTAATTGTTGTTAATGCGGTTAGTTTACCTGAAATAAGATAGCTTTTAAAAATGGCACCTTTCAAACTGCAGTCTGTACACTGGCCCAGGATTTTTTTTAGTGGAAAAGCTCAGTCTGGTTCCCAATTGAGCTCCAGCTCTGGCACCAGCCCCAGTGGAAAAGTGGTACCAGTCCTAGGGGCACTCCAACAATACACATTTAGGATGTCTCCCTTATCTGACCCATCAATTTCAGGTCTTGGAGTTTCTGTTAATGAGCTGATGAGTTTATTCAGGTGTGTTTGATTAAGAAGAATTGTAAACTGTGCAGTGTTGGGCTTTGTCCCTCTTCATGTGCACTTTCGGTCTTGCGGAATAGCCATCATATGCATGTGTCTGTTAAGTTCACAAGACCGCAGGTTTTCCCATTTGTTGTTTTAGCTTTCAGAAAAGTGTTTAATTTGAGTGTTGTTTTTTAGATTTGTTGTTCTTGTTTGTGTTTTTCTGCCAAGCCACACTGAGTCGAGCTACGCAGTAAACTTCTACCCGACAGTCAAAGGGGGATTACATCAGTGTGGAAGACCACACGGGTTTAGGGTGCGAATTGGGACAGGGTCTTGAATTGCCTCAGGCTTGGGAAACACTTGTCTAGATGACAATCTTCATTCTGAGTAAAGACCTGAAAAATTCATGTGGCATTCCTAGTTTATTTAGAGTCATGCTGCAACCCTACCCCTAATTCTAAACCTGAACTTGCTAGAAAATTCAAATCTCGTGTTTTCTAGAACAATATTTACCTCTGTGATTGAAATGCCTCCAAAATGGTGAATGCCATTTGTTTTTGGTCTCTATAGATCCTTCTAGTGGAAGATGATGCGACCATAAGAAAGATTGCTGCAGCTGCTGATTGGCTCTTGCAGTGTCTTTCCCAAGTAGGAGCTGCAGCAGACATATCATCCTTATTGAAAGCATTTCAAGTATACTCAAAGGCAATGCCGCTTCTTCACAACTTGGTGGTGGAAAGAATTCAGGATCTGCGTGACAACAAACAACAGGAGCATTTGAGGGCTTCTCTAGAAACCCTGAAGAAATGTGTTTCCATGCTGCACACTGCCATGTACACGACCATCAAACATCCACACAGTGAGGAGGCACAGAGTGCAAAGCAATACATCTTAAACCAGGTGGACTCAACTGTAAATGACATCATAACCACACTCAAGAGCAACTGTGAACCAGCTGCCAGGGGTTCATGTGGATATTACACTGTAATACGAAACAAATTACTAAGACTGCTTTCTGATCCTGCTTCTGTTAAAGATGGTGGTTTTGACGTTATGTTTCGTGACCTAGTGTTCCACAGCATGGCGGTAGCAAAAACTTCTCATAGGGATATTCAGTTTGAAGTTGCTGCACACTCCAAGCAAGTCCTTCAGCTCTGGTCAGAGATGTCACAACAAATGAAATGCTGTGTTGATCAACAGCTTGAAAACACATGTGCTGCTCTATTGCAGCAAATCCACAAACTTGACGATGATGTGGTCAAGGCCACCCAGTTGCGAGTAATGGACATATTTGTCACTACTTCAACTCCCTTGGAACAGTTGGCGTACACCGTGAGCTGCATCTTCCAGGATGAGCAAGATGAAGATAAGTTGCATCTGGAAACACTTCGGGCTCAATCTGAAAACTTCATGGCTCATGCTGACAAGATATCAGAAGTGGCTGGCTTCATCTCAGCTTTAGCGTGTGATGAAAAGAGTCTTGAGGGTGTAGAGAACTCAAGGGGATGCATCATGAGGCTGAAACAAGCAATTTGTGTACTTATGCAAAATCTAGAGGAAAACGAGGTGCATTCAAGTGAAGCTCTGGAAAAACTAAAAGAGATGCAACAGAGATGGTCAGAGGAGATGGAGCAGCTCTTGCATGCATGTAGTAGCATCATAAACGTGAAGGACTTTGTCTGTCTTGCTCTTAAGGAGATGCAGAGCAACTGGATTGAGTTTGTTGAGGCACATAAAGATGAAGATGCACACTTTCTCACAAAACAGGCAAGCTTGCTCATTGGCCACATGAGCTTGGTAATCCAGCTCGTGAGAAGACATGTCAGTAAGAGTGACAATCCAATCTACCGTAATGGACTTCTGGTTCTGATAAAGCAAGCAGAAGGATCCGCTGCTGAGGTGACAAGTTATGTCACTGATATCTATTCTTATACCAGTCTTAGCAATGAGACTTTCTCATTGCTCTCTAAAAGTGTTTCAACAGCCCTAAAACACTTTGATATTCTACGTGAAGGACTTGACGGTTTGCAGCATCCACATCTGCTCAGCCCCCTGCGGGAGGGAGCTCGCCAGTCTGCCGGTACTGTACCATGTGCAGTGCCCATTTCAGAACATGACAGGTCAACTGAAGATCGTTCTGATAAAATAGAATCTGAGTCTTCAGTGCAAAGTTCAACTAGTGAAGAAATTCCATGTCAGGTCAAAGATGGTTTAGAGAATCCGGCTGTTCAAACAGTAATGGAGCATGATGTGCCAAACCCTGAAGAAGCATGGATTGCGCCTGTCGTGGATTCTAAAGCTGTCATACATCTCCAGAATATTGAGTTGTTGCCTCTCTTGTGTGAAGTTGTCTGCATGACCAAAGGTAAAAATGTAGAGGCTCTTAACATGGCTTGCACTGGAGTTCTAGGACTCTCAAATAGCTATGCCCAAGCTACAAGAGAAGCCACCAGTGTCATAGACACAGCTGATAGTAAGGAAGTGGAAAGTCTGCGGTCCAAACTCGTGTCCTTGACACCCTTGCTTGTCCAGACAGCACAGGAAACAGCCATGAGTTCAGCCATGAGTGCAGATAGCATTTATAAACACAGTACGGAATTCTCTGACCTCATCAAAAATGCCCGTAAGATATTGCTGCCAGTGGCAGGGATGTGGTACCATGCCGTTTACTCCATGTTCCAAAACTATGTACCCAATATGTTGGAGACCATCACACAGGAACTCACGGAGGTCATGTGTTTATGTGCAGATGCTGTGCAACTTGTGACGTCTGCGGATATAAAGGTGATGGGAGAGTGTCATGAGAGTATAATGTCTTTGCAGAGCAAGCTCCAAAAAGCTCAAACCAACACCAAGAATCTCACAGACATAGCGGGTTCAAGACCAACTCAAACTGATGAACTTGATGGTCTCTGCATGCTTTGGGCCTTGTCTGTCCAAGTAGTGTTGAACTCATTGGATAAGATTGTAGGAACAGCTACAACTGATGGTAAGGGGCACATAATCACACATCAGATGACACCCAAAAAATGGTTGTCAGTAATATCTGAGAACTCACTTCGTATACAAGAAGCTGCAAGACTTTCTTCTTTGAACTGTCGAGATAGCTATAAAGTTAAACTGCTAGGAGAACTACAAGACGACGTGAAGACACTTACAGACTCCTACCTACAGGCTGCTGAAGAAGTTGGTACAGTGTCCCTCTCAAGTGTCCTGATGCTGGCAAAGTCAGAGCTGCTTCAGAGACAGCTTCAGATTAAAATGAAAGCACTCTCTTGTCTCCTGAGCAAAGTTAACCAAGATTATGTGACGGCCATTCAAAACACTATTGCTTTGGCATGCTCTGTCCAAAGAAAATATAGTGACATGGAAACTGAAGATACTCTGGTACAGTTTGAAAGTGCTGCCGAACTGCTTATGCAGAATGTTAAAAGCGCCTCAGAGTCCATTCAGGACTGTTTCAATTTCATAAGAGACCCAAAGGAAAGGTCCAATCTGAGATTCATTAATGACCACTTGACATTTCAAATGTCAGACATTGTGAGTAGAGCCAGACTAATAGCAGAGACACAAACTCTTGGAGACACTCTCACCCTTGAGATCCAGTCACAGTGCTGGTCAGCAAAGGCACATTACCTTGTTGAAGAAATCTGTAAAATAGATGGAATTCTTGCAGTCACAAAGGAACAGATCAAGTGTAGCTTGCAGGGCAAAGAGTCTAGTAGATCCGTCATGTCCCAGACACCAAGTTTCACAAAAAAGGCAACACTACATCCTCGATCCACAAATAATCAAGGTCCTAGTAAAAGCAAACGAAGTGTCCAAGACGTGTCCAATCAGGAACCAAATAAGGTAAAAAAAAAAAATTGTTGATGAATCATGCTAAAGTTGAAGAATGGACAACATTTTAGATCTAGCAATATTAACTATTTATCTACCTCAGGAAGAGACATCCCAGAGAAGCCCAAGAGGTCCGGTGTTCAACTTAGTAGATACGACCCTCTCTTACACTTCTCTCTTTCTGAAACGGGAAACTGAGAAGTGGGATGATCAGGGTAACCAGATTGTCAAGGTGACAAAAGAAATGGCAGATAAACTCTATCACATGGCCCAGTACCTAAAGAAGAAAGGGCCAATCCAGGTCAGAAGCTTTTAAAGTTTTCTTCTGTATAAAGGTTATGTTCCCATACTGACACTAGCTTGTTTCACCTGTAGACCAAAGATGCTTTTGTAACATCTGCGAAAGATCTGGTCTCAAGAGGCCAGTCGATCACCCAGTTTGTGCGTGTCATAGCAGACCACTGTCTGGACAAGCATTGTACTGAGGAGCTCTTTGTCATTGCAGAGCAGATCCTTACCATTTCCAACCAACTTACCATCATTTCAAGGTGAGAGACGATCAACAGTATATCTCCCTGACTCGCAACAATTCTGATTGTCTTTCTTGCAGCATCTGAAAGTTACTTTCTTCCTTAAATCCCTGACACATTCAATCATGTGCAAAAAACATTAAATTAAATAAATTAAACATGCAAAAATCTCATGTGACCCAAGGGGTGCATGGTGTCTCTCCAGTGTTAATGCAGTTACTCCTGGGTGCAAATCATCAGATGAGATTCTGGTGAAGAATGCACAGAATCTAGTCCAGACAGTTATCCAAGGAGTATGAGCTGCAGAGACTGCCTGCATCAGGGTAAGCATTATGAGGACCATTATGCACCAGGCAATCAGTAAAAAGTAGTGATGTCTATATTTTAGTGTATGATATTTAGCATGCTTAACTTTGGTGTTTCAATCTTAAATGGCTGTTTCTGATTTTATAGGGTCTGAAACAGCCTGAGCCAAACTCGGACGCAGCAAAGGCAGCAGCGTTCTGTTTCCAGTGGAAAAAGGGTCTCCTTATACACCGAGCTCAAGAACAGCTTAACCCCGAAACTGATGATTTGGGTCTACGTAGGACCTCCCAGCATTCAGCGGCACCCAGCCTTGCACCAAGCATCAATGTGTTAGATAATTACAAACGAGTAAACACAAAATAAAGGATCTTAATTTTGCCTGTAACTTTTGGGTATATTCTGTTGTTATTATGTTGAGAAAGTCAACAGCCTTACGCACCAAACTAAAAAGCATAATGCGCACAATGTGCTTTTAGAAAAAAAATGCTGAGGCCATAAAAATAAACATTAAAAAGTACACAAAATGTGAATAGGGCAAAGCTAAAACATTTCCGATATACAGTAATTTTATATCATTATCAGTGTTTAAGTAGAAATTGCACACCTGATCACATTTATTTACTATAATAATTGCATAACTAAAAGACATAATTATTCTAATGCATATATTTGTTGGTTTATCGATCAAAATTTTTTTTATAAAAAATTTAGCAACATGTAGAAAAAGGACATAACAAACATGAACATATATTCCTAATGTAAAGCAAACTTCAAAAATACTAAATGTATACATTTTACAGCTGCAGACATTTACAAAGGAAAAAATATGTTGATATGGTATGCAGTACACGTATACGTTCATTAATTTTAAGAATGATGATTTACATTAAAATGTATGTTTTTTATATCTTTTTATACATTGGTCCTTTTTCTTCATATTGCTTTTGTTAACATATGTCTGAATTATATATACAGTACAGGTCAAAAGTTTGGAAACATTACTATTTTTTATGTTTTTGAAAGAAGTCTCTTCTGCTCATCAAGCCTGCATTTATTTGATCAAAAATACAGAAAAAAACAGTTATATTGTGAAATATTATTACAACTTAAAATAATAGTTTTCTATTTGAATATACTTTAAAAAAAATAATTTATTCCTGTGATGCAAAGCTGAATTTTCAGCATCATTACTCCAGCCTTCAGTGTCACATGTAACATCCAGTCTATCACATGATCATTTAGAAATCATTCTAATATTCTGATTTATTATGAGTGTTGGAAACAGTTCTGCTGTCTAATATATTTTGATCAATAAAAGGTTAAAAAGAACTGCATTTATTCAAAATAAAAAAAAAAATTCTAATAATATATATTCTAATAATATATTTTCTTTACTATCACTTTTTATCAATTTAACACATCCTTGCTGAATAAAAGTATTGATTTTATTTATTAAAGAAAAAAAAATAATACTGACCCCAAATTACTGACCAGTAGTGTATATTGTTATTACAAAATATTTATATTTTAAAAAACATAACTTTTTTTTTTTTTACTTTTTTTATTCATCAAAGTATCCTAAAAAAGTATCACATGTTCTGAAAAAATATTAAGCAGCAGAACTGTTTCCAGCTTTGATAATGAATCATCATATTAGAATGATTTCTAAAGGATCATGTGATAATGATCCTAAAAATTCAGCTTTGCATCACAGAAATAAATGATGAAGTATAATAAATTTAAAAACAATTATTTTAAATTGTAAGAATATATCACAATATTACATTTTTTTTCTGTATTTTTGATCAAATAAATGCAGGCTTGATGTGCAGAAGAAACTTCTTTCAAAAACATTAAAAATAGTAATGTTTCCAAACTTTTGACCTGTACTGTATGTAGAATATATATATATATATAAAATATTATTGATGATATTTGACTAAATATTTTTGAAGATTTGATCCTTCAAAGTCATTGCATAGTAAAATGCATTAACCTGAAGGCTAAAACAATGACTAAAATTGTTCAGACGGCTGCAATTGTCATGGGCTTCACAACACAAAAGTGACATCCACTTAAAAACACTAATATCAGAATCTCTTAATTCCTTTATTTTTATTTTAGACATCAAATTAAAAAAAGAGGAAAGTGACTGCTGTATTTAAATTCCCTTTCTAGCATTTCAGTCAGACTGGAAAAGAACAAAAGCAGTTCAGCATTTTCTGTGGAAAAACATACAAATAAAATAGAATTATCTATGCAAAAAACAATGACCATAAAATAAAGCCTTGTGTTAAAAAGAAAACCATTTACAATAGAGATTCTCTGAAAGGAATCTCATATGAACCTTTTCATCACCAAACTCACAAATGATTTGATGAAATGCACAGTTGACATAAATGAGACAGAAGTGCTGCTATATTACAGTGTTTATATATACTCTGTATGTAGTTATATGATAAATACTGTGGGGATTAAGCAAAAATTTATATTTTTCTATAGCTTTAGGCATTACACAGTACTACAAATATGAATAGTTTAAGCCACACATCCCTTTTAACCGCTGATAGAAACAGAAGCATTGCATCACTGATATTTCATATACTGACCTGTTTAGCAGACTCTGTCTGTTACAATTGAAAAATTGTTTCAATCTATGAATGCACAAGAAGCCAAAAGAAAAATATATCTGGTTAGATCATGATGCAGCTGTGGAGAATGTATGTACAAACAAATATAAATAAATAGAAAAGCTTCATATACATGCAGAGTGAATACAAAGAACAGATGTACAGAATACAGTAAAATGCATGAGCTATATTCCATATAGGTGTGTCTACTGACAGAATGGAGAGGCTGTAGGGTCAAATGTTTTAAAGACATCCCTCAAGGGCCTGTCTTTCTTACTGTCTTTGTCCTCCTCATCGTCTTGGGGAGTCCCAGCAGCAGGACCCACAGGTTTGTTCTGCCGCGGGTCAGTGTACGCAGGCCGTATCAGTCCTGCTAGTGCCTGGATAGGCAAGTTGTGCACAGCGGGAGCTGCCGCCCGGACTGGCGAGCAAGGAGACACTGGCATTACGGTAGGCACAGGAGGATTCGACGGACAGACACTTGTGTTGCTCTCAGAGTCATCAAGTGGACTTTTTTCGTCTTTTTCCACTCCTGTGCCCTGTGATGGTGAGCCATGTGGTGGAGAGCTTGGGAGCTTCACAGACGGCTTTAGGATACTTGGTTTTTTAGAGTGCTCCTCACTATCACGTTTCGGGGAGAGTAGGCTGTGATTGCGTGGATCATATAAACTAATCCCGCCTAACAGCGTGGTAGGGCTCTCGAGTCCCGCACCCCTTGAAGATGCCAGGCGGGGAGCATAAGGTGGCAACTTTTCTGACTCGGGCTTAGCGGGAGCGGCAACCGTTTGGTTTGACGATCCACGTTGTTGCCGCGGGTCAGAGGCTCCTCCTCCAGAAGGACTCTCCCTCATACCCTGCAACTTGGAGTCCAGGCTGCCGGACCGACTGATTCTGGGATCAAGAGTCTTATGAGTACGTGGGTCCAGGGGCTTGTCCGGGTGGTGGTGATGAGCATCTACAGTCCTACCGGGAGGACTGCCGAGTCGCACAACGCCCTCTTTGAAGCGGGCGGCTGCCAGGCGTGGATCAGGAGGTGTTGGGGTTGCTGATGGAGGGTGATCCGGTGGAGAGGAGAGGCTACGGTTTAGTTGAGCATCTGCGATTAAAGGTGGGAGTGGAAGATTTATGGAAGGCTCCTGTTTGGGAATCAGCAAAGGAATGAGGTCCTCTGGAGCCCAAATCACGGTTTGCGCAAACGCCGGACGCTGGAGGAGAATATCCACCCGGATGTGACTGAACTGCTTGATTTGACAGCGGGGGTCACGCAGCGCGGCTCCAGGGCTGGGATCCAACGGGATCAAGGCTGCTCGTTCCCTCAGCTCTCTCTCACACTCGTCGTCTTCCTCTCCAGCGGGAGGTTTGTGGGACACAGGGGGGTTTGGGTGGCGATGAGGGTCAGGTTTGGAGGAGTCCAAAGGTTTCATCTTGCGTGGGTCTCTGGCAAGCCTGGGGTCCCCGACACCATCTCCAGCATCTTTCCTGGGGTCTGGGGGACGCTGACGAGGGTCAGCTTTTATTCGAGGATCATTGGCCAAAGCTCGTTCCTTCTGGAGTCTGGGGTCAGCTGGTCCCGCACTAGGCTGGTTTTTTAGCATTTCATTCTGCTTCTTTAGAGTATTAAGGATGGCTGTTACGCTACCACCCTCTTCCTCATCACTGGAGTACCAATTAGGGGCTTCATCTAATAAACAGAAATGATATTAGAATGTGAACATTTAAACAAAATCAAACCAGAACCAAGAACTATTTTAAACCTACTTTGCTAATGAATAACTATCCAATATTAACATTGATTTGACTATATACAAAAAGTTATCATTACCCTGGTTCCCCTGGCAAAAAGCCAACAAGATTTTTCCATTGGCTTTTGGATTATTGCAAAATAATAAGCTCTGTGACCAATAAAAGTTTATGACTCTTACATGTTTTGTTAAGACAATTTTCACAAATTAACACAACTAAGTTCTACTTGTTAGCAACTGCTTGTTTGGCTAAGTTCTACTTGTTAGCAACTGCTTGTTTATATATAATTTGTATATTTAGCAAGTGTTAACCTCAGACCAAAAACCCATTCATTATAGGACTCGTTCCTGCAGCACACTATTGTTCAGGGTTAAAGCAACATTGTTTCAAAATGTTTATTTCCAACATCCCACGCTAACCTTTCTCTCTGTTGGGAGGTGCAGACCCTTGTCCATCATTCCTGTGAGAGTCAGAGTCTTGCTTGTTCTGGTTTAGATGTAAAAACAAAGCCTTCTGTACAGCCGGAAGAAAGTCCTGCATCCCACTGGAATCAGAGTTACCATGTGTCTGGGAGTCCTGCATGGGTCCCTCATCTGTAAGTACAACAGAGAAAAAGGCATCACTAGATTCAAACTTTTCATAAAAAAACAACAACAACAAAAATAATAATGCCATAGAAGACCTACCCCCTTGGGCCAAAGACTGGCTGCTAAACAAATTCTTGAAGAACTCTGAGGGCATCTGGCCCATGTTTTGGAAAGGCATGTTCATTGGCATGTCAGGCACAGGTTGAAATGAAGCCCCCTGTTGATTCAGTGGAGGACGGTTCATGTGCTGCATGTTTCCATGAAAAGGAGGCGGCTGACCTGGAGGTGGCATAGGAGAGCACTGGCCGAAGCCCTGGGGTGGAGGTTGGCCTGGTGGGCTTTGGGGCATTCCTGGACCTGTGAATGGTATGGGAGGGCTCCCTATGGAGCCTGGATGAGGGGAATGGGAAGCATTGGGTGGAGAAGACATCATATTGCCAGCCTGCATTTCCTCAGGGCTACTGCCAAACTGTGGACCGCCTTGAAACTGTCCAGCAGGGGGAGATGTACTGTTGTAGAAATTGGGCCTGCAATGAAAACAACAAAGAAACATGCTACAAACAAAAACAACTATTATTTAATCGACACTCACTTGGGCTATTTGGGAAAAAAAAAAACATCTTTCTAAACTTTTCTATAATAATGAACAGGTAATCCATACAATGCCATTCTGAAGTAACTGGTGGTCCTGAATTCTAAAGTAGTTTGGCAAAAAGGTGGAAATAATGACCTTTTTGAAGGTATAAATAATTATCTACTGTTCAGTTTGACTTGTAGAATGAAGATACATTTATTGATATTGCCAACTTGTGAACAGAAGTATAAGAAAAAGCTAAATGGCAACACTAAAGCAGGTTACATGATATGTAAACAGACCGAACTGGACCAAATATTCTAGATGTAAACAGTCAGTGTTAAGAGGGCTAAGTCAATAAACATCAACAGTACCTTAAAGCAATCTTCTGTGCCAAGTCCACAGTAGGCTGAACTTTAATCTCAAAAAGAGAGGGGATCTTCTTGCCTCCATCCGTTGGACTTCCAGGCCCAGGAGTGGGTAATAATCCAACTCCTGGAGGTGGTTTTGGTAGTGGAGCGATTCCTTGTTTTCTCAGATTTTCTAACTCCAGCTCATCCTCATTGATTGTTTCCTCATCTGTATTTAGGATCTAAAATGTGCAACGGCAATTAGGTTTCCAATGCATGATTTATTCACTGAATGTGACATAAAATACTTCATAGAGTTGATGAATGATGTTGTTGAGTTAAACCTTGTTAGATGTGAGAGTTCCATATCTGGACTTTTTATAAAGTGCTAAAATAACTCTTATTGTGACCCTGGAACTGGATAGTTACTGAGAACACATTTTATTACCACTGCACAGCTGAGCAAGGTACATTATCCCAAGTTACTTAAAATCCTCAGTAATCAGCGTGTATTTTAAATATGAATACAGTGCATGTGTTTGTACGGAAACTGAATGTTAACTCAAGCATTTGTATAAAAAAAAAAAAAAAAAGTGCATTGGTATGGAAACTGAATATTATTTCCCAGTTTAGTCCATACCTTCTCCAAAAGTTCCTTGGTAACATCGGTTAAAGGTTCATGGGAGAACTTGCAGTTGTCTCCTTGATAACACTTTGCTCCGGTGTGAAAGAACTTGCAAGGATACTCACGTACACTTTAGGGTCAAGGTCCAAAATGAGAAACAAACAAGAGAAAACCATTTCTTTTTTGACTAATGACATGTTAAGATTATCTCTTACTGCTAAACTGTAAAAACGTATCCAAGAAATGTTTTGAAAGGATATTGTGCATGTATATACAGATGTCTCCTTTGGTACAGTATCCCTGGACATAAAACTTGCACAGTTCTTTCTTCTTCTCTGGAACAACATTATCATGTTCAAACTTGCACTGGTCCCCCTGTGAAGCATTGAAATCACGTTTCACTTACAAATGAATTTTGACAAATAAAACGAATACCCTACACGGGTCTGAGAAGGGTGGAATAAGTTTACCTTGATGCATCTACCCTCAAGGAAATATTTACAAATGTGCCTCCCATTGTGTTCAACCGTATGTTGATTAATGAATTCCTGGCTCATAATTGGACGCTTCTTCTGGAAACTGGGTGGTCCTCTAGAATCCTGTATGAGGACAAGACAATAACATGAGTGGTCTGAAATCTTACCGGTGATAATTTACTCAAAAATGAGAAATTCTCACCCCGTCTCCTCCACCCTGTTCTCCTCCTCGACCACGACCCCGGCCCCAGTTCTTGCCCTTCTGTTTCTTATTCTTGTTCTGCATTCCCCGTCCCCTGCCAACGGCACCACGACCTCTACCTCGCTGCCCACCAACTATATAACATGTGAAAGAAAAAGACGAAAGATAATCAAAAGAAATAAGCCACATTTAACTCGAGATCACGGGTTTAGTCTGTTCGGTCTTCAAATGGATTCCCATGCAGATTTCTTAAAGGGATACTCCACCCCAAAATGAATATTTTGTCATTAATCACTTACCCCCATGTCGTTCCAAACCCGTAAAAGCTTCGTTTGTCTTCAGAACACAATTTAAGATATTTTGGATGAAAACCGGGAGGCTTTGTGACTGCCCCATGCTCCCATGTGTGCTGCGTATGCTCTTCTGTATCATCCGTGCCACAAGGATGCGCTGTTTTCTACACATAGCTTTAATTAACAGCGCATCCTTGTGGCACGGATGATACAGAAGAGCATACGCAGTATACAGTGATATGGAGAGACACAGAGGAGACCGTTGACAAAGGAATTGTTGAATAAAGTCGTTTATACATGTTTTCTTCACTTACAAAAAGTATTCTCGTCGCTTCATATAACCCAGATTGCATGTCTGATGGCAGATGGACTATTCTGACGACGACTTTCATACTTTTTATGGATCATGACACTGTTATTTACTTGGCAGTCTATGGGACAGTCACAAGGCCTCCCGGTTTTCATCCAAAATATCTTAAATTGTGTTCTAAAGACGAACAAAGCTTTTACGGGTTTGGAACGACATGGGGGTAAGTGATTAATGACAAAATATTCATTTTGGGGTGGAGTATCCCTTTAAGTAAAGTAAACAAACATACACTGCTGTTGTTGTTGTTTTTGCTGTCCCTTCATGATTGGTCTCTTGGCCTGGTCTTTAGGCCCTGCTTTGCCATGACCGGACGACTCTTTAGCATGTTTATATTTAGACAGCTCCTCTGAGAAATCATCGTCTTCTTCATAGTCGTACTTTTCTTCACTGTAGTCACTGTATTTATCCAAATCGCTGGTCTTGTGCTGCATTGATCTCGGAGGTTTTGCGCATTCATTTTCCCGCTGGAGAACGTGGGTAGAAAAGAAATTTAATTGTATGCCGCTGATGATGAAATTTTAAATCTAGGACCTGAACCAACCTGCACCAATTCTCCGTCATGGTCGCGGTACGTTCCTTTGCTCTTCTTGCTCTTCGGTCTGTCTTGACGCTCGTGCTCTGAGTCATAGCTGTCCGAGCTGGAGCCGCTGGATGGAGAGTGATGCTGAATTGGAAAATGTTGAAAAAAAGAGGTAAGAGGAAAAAGTTAAAACTAATAACAGTTGCACAAAAAGATACAACGACCGAATGTCCCTTTTGTCGGTCGGTCTCGTCTCCTTCTCTTTGCCCGCCGTGGCGTTTTTTTTTCCTGTGTCGCTTTCGCGAATGCCGGTGTGACTTGTCATCTTTTTCTCTGTCTTTTCCCTTCTCTTTCTCTTTCTCGACCTCTTCAGACTCGTCCTTAGTTTCCTTCACTTCTTCTATGCTTATGCCTTCATCATCGATTTCTCCATCCTCCAATTCTCCATCCTCCCTGTAAGATCAAAACAACCATGTTTGAGGATTTCATTAACAAAAACGATGAGCCAGGAAAGTGTTATCAAATCAGTGAAATAGCTAAATATTCTGAGTATTCAAGCATCATTACTATTATTGCTCATACTCAGAATTAGGGGGTTGTTATGAACTTTTTAAAGACTTGAGCCAGGATGCAACCACCCACAATCCTCTAGCAAGCACAAAGAGCATGAAGCAATGCATTGAAAAAGACCTACTACACCATAGTATCGTGTCAGTGCATAGGCCTTCAGTAAATATAAAATCATAGCTATAACTTAAAACTGCTCTAGAAAAACATAAAAAGAAAAGAATAAACACACACAAAAAAGTCTATTCTGTTCTGAAGACCATAGGCTGGATAAATACACAATGCAATTCGCTTTTCTGTTCATAATACCATTTTTAAAACATGAAATTGTCTCTTTTTTGTATGTTTAAGATGAAATTCCGGTCACGTAATCATGCAGCATAAACCTTCCTCTTAAATGCCCAATGCAAAATGAATGGAGCAGCAAACTCTTATTGGATTAAAATCAATACGGATGTAACGTTTGTTTTGCCAGGTGTCAAATTCCCAACAGTTTACCGATCGTTTAAAGTCTGAAATGAGAGCAAGGACACCATAACCACTGAAGGTCTCTCAGTTTTTGCCAAAGTAGGTCATGACACTATAGAAGCAAACCAAGATCTCTTTTGGTTTGTTACACAGCAAAATAAATGGCCTTTACATACAGTGACGTAGCATGGAGCATGGGCAAAAGATGCCACTATGGTCTTCTAGTGGGTTTAAAAACACTAAATGATTGTTTCTACATAGTTAATAATCAGCGTTTGCAAATGGGATGATGCAGTGACTATGTATGTGAGATTATTGGTTTGATAACTAACTTGGCGTCTTCTGTGTTTGACTTTGAGGGCTAAAACAAAGAAGAAAACTCAATTATTATAATATTTTAACCACACTGCATTTTTCGATTTTAAACATATGACCAATAAAACGCATGGGTAATGCACACACAGGTGCTATAATGTTGTAAAACATAATCTGAAACTAGCATTGGTTGCAATGATTTTTTTTTTCTTTTGCAACTGGATGCTGTCAAGGCCAAACCAGCAGTTTCTTTATTCACTAACGTTGGCAACGTGCAATGAATAGGATATAAATGCATCTGAATTGGGGTCAGAAATTATTCAAGAATCAGGACGTAAAAACCCTCCAGAAATGCCCTAGATATTTAAAAGCGGGGGCCAAAAATTCTGTTATCTGCTACATAACTTGATAAATATCTTATCTAGGTCTATCTAGTTATGAGTTCAGACACGATTACATTATTTTTCAGCATTATTTCTGACGTCTTATATAAATGGACAACACTCAGTGTGATGTTATAAAAAATTCTGATGATGAATCGTGCACAAAAAGACCAGGAACGCATGTCTGCGTGAATCAAGTGGGCAGATGAAACTTAAGACAGACTCAGCCTCAACCTCCAGAGCCTCCAATCACTGGCTGATAATTAAAATAGCTCAACACATGGCATACAATGCCTCAACAGTCCTGTCATAAGAATCCCTATCAGACATGTTTTCCTTTCCCAGGTGGGCGGGGCGTTCCGATGGAACGTGAGTGGGCGGGGCCATCGTATGACTGTTTAAATATTCAAACGACTTCTCAACATCACTATAATAACCGACTAGTTTTCCACAAAAACTCCAAATGTCCTAAATCAGCTAAATAAGAGCGCGAACGAATGGGGAAAGCGATGGAAATTGACAAAGATGACCAGTGTCGCCCTGCAACAGATATTAAAATGAAAGTGCATGCAGGAAAAATGTGAACTGGGGGAAAGGCCTGTCCAAAAAAAAAACAAGATAGGTGTCAAAATATTCACATTCACTCGATAGACGCACACAGTGAAGCATTTGCAGATAAGAACATGTTTACTCGACCTTTCTTCCCCTGTCAGCTCACAGTCTGTCATGTTTTTGTCAAGTACGGGGCTTGGGGGACTGGAGAAGAGGCTCACGAAAGCCATGATGTTAGAAACGGAACTGGCCCTTCTCCGCAAGCAGAGTGAGGAGCATCAGTCCCTCGTTGGCTGAAGGTTTTGATATAACGTTACTGACAGTCTGGAGGAAAAACTCACGGTTTACGCGTCTTAACAACACATGAGACGCTTAACAGACATTATATCCGCTCTCATGTTTAACGCTGTCTCAACACAGCTTTGATACCCTCAGCTTTGTTTATGTCCCCGGCGGTTTCACAGATGCCCTGGTGCGAGACTGCAGACGCAGAATATTGTGTTTATGTTCGAAGGCTTTGTCGGGATCTTCCACAGACATGGCGCCCGCAAACACTTTCGTTAAAAATGGCTGCGAGGATCGTGCAGGAGCCAGTGGTCCCGCCCAGTTCGCGAGCGCAGCCAATCGCTGCGCTCTAAAGCTACACCGACTCGCTCTGCTATTGGTTGAAGCGCTGGCGCCTAAGCGCGAAAACAATTTTCTGTTAATCTATTGGCTAGTGAGAACGTCATCGTTTGATGCTCTCCGTACACGTTAGGATGACGCACTATTTATTTTCTGATTTAATCAAATAATTCCTTTCTTACTTGTCCCTTGGAATGTAATAAACAAGAAAAAAATATAAACACATAGGCTACTTTTAATAAAGACTAAATAATGAATAGGTCAGTGCAGTTCTTAAATAGAGCAAAAATCAAATAATGCAAAAGCTTAAAGAAATATAGCTCACATTCCCAATAGCAATATACTATATACAGCATTTGTTATAAATAACCTGTTTATTTTGTATAAAGGGATGATTGCAAGTGAGGGTGATTGCATAATTACAATACTGAAAAAGTATTTGTTATTCAATGCAAAATAAAAAAAAGTTACAATACATTAACAAACTCTTTAAGCTGTGATGAACAAGCTTAGTATCAAAAAAAAAGTATGCAAAATCATAGAATTGTAATGGAGGTGTGATTGCCTGTAATGCAATTCAGTTCTACACAAATATGAAGATAAACTCATTTGTCTGTGGCAATAATAACAACAGCAGTATTATTATTAATAATAATAAATGTGACCCTGGACTACAAAACCAAAGTGTCAATATTTCGAAATTGAGATTTATATTTATATATATATAAATAAGCTTTCCATTGATGTATGGTTTGTTAGGAGGACAATATTTGGCCGAGATACAACTATTTGAAAATCTGGAATCCGAGGGTGCAAAAAAATATAAATACTGAGAAAATCCCCTTTAAAGTTGTCCAAATGAATTCTTAGCAATGCATATTACTAATCAAAAATTAAGTTTTGATATATTTACGGTAGGTAATTTACAAAATATCTTCATGGAACATGATCTTTACTTAATATCCTAATGATTTTTGGCACAAAAGAAAAATTTATAATTTTGACCCATACAATGTATTTTTGGCTATTGCTACAAATACACCCCAGAGACTTCAGACTGCTTTTGTGCTCCAGGGTCACATATGGTTTGGAGTCACACACGCCTTAAATATCTTATGTTTCCTGAGAAATATTCATTAAATTCAATGATAAAGATGCTTCTGATTCATCACTTGTGTCTTTTATCACGTCCTCGGGTGGTTTTGTTGTTTGTTGCCTTAGGCCTATACACATAAATAGTACAGTTAAACACACTGGTAAAGCAAATCCAAGAAGAAAGGCAGCCACCACCTTAAGTACATCTGTGATTTGTGATAGAAGCAAAGATTTCTCCTCTGAAAAAAAAAAGAGACAAAGCAAGTCCAGTTTTCACATAATCTATCATTATGCTCACATGTATTATTTACGCGCTTGTGAGTGACTTACCATAGGCTATCCTCAGTATCCCATCAATGCTTAAGTGTTCGATCTCACAGGTAACACCCTGCACACTCACGTTACTAAGGCTAAGGTAGGAGATCATCTGGAAAGTGCCGTCTTTGTGAGGGAGTACTCCAGTAGTTGATACACCGAAATAGACTGGCTTTCTATTTTGGGTCCAACGTACTCGAATGATGTTTGGATAGAAGCCATGCACAGCACATTTAAGATATTCCTGACCCTTTTCTCCTCCAGAAGACACATATACTGCAGGTTTTGCTACATTTGAATAAACAGTTGTTTATCATATTTTTAATGTGAAACCAAATAAATATAATATGTACGTTATATATATATATATGTGTGTGTGTGCATCAAAAGCATCTAAGTTACAGTGATAGACACATACTGCTGGTTTACCTGCCCTGGAGAGGGAGTTGTTGGACTTTAGGAAGACCGTTTTCACAGCAGAACACACCTTTACTAGTCGTGCCTCTTTTCTCTTTATGTATTCTTTGCTCTTTCTCTCTTCTGCTAAAAGTTGACCAGGTTCACTGGTAGCAACCACAGCTTCCTTCGTCAAATCCACGTGCATGATGTCTCTGCCATCATACCCATAGCGCCAGAAACGGCTTACTTGCCCTTCATTGTTAAATGCACATCCAATGAATTGCTGGTATGCATGTTCTTCTAAAATAAAACAGTGTAATAACATTATAGTGACTTTCAGTAGCTCACATGAAGGTTTAAAGCATAAAATATGTACAAAAACCCATTTGAATCAATCTTTCTTAGTCTGGACTGAGGGGTTGAGTTATATATATAGATAGATAGATAGATAGATAGATAGATAGATAGATAGATAGATAGATATTGGTAAGATTCAGATATTATGTTTGCTGTACTGCAGTGTTGGAATATTTCAAGATTGCGCACTCAGGCTTGCAAACAAACTTAAAACTTCTTAAAACAATTCATATATATTAGACAGTATTACATAACTGTATGACAGTATTTTATATAAAAATATATATTTGACAAAATTCCCTACCTGCCCCAAGGATGGTGTTTAAAAAAGCCATGATGAGGAGAAAAACTTGCTTTTTGTTTGGTCAACATTCACAACACTTTAAGTCGAATTTCGAAACTGAAAGTAGGTCTTTTATATCGCTGCTATAACGGTGCAATCCAGTTATTTTGCAACTCCCACTTTTGTATTTGCAATCACTTTATATGACTTAAATTCTTAGAAAAACAAAATAATTCAAAGTTGCAAAAGGGAACCACAGCATAACAAAAGTGAAAGTACAGAAGAAGAAAAAAACAAGTCAAGACATCATGTGACGAAGAACAGTTATTTTATGATCGATCTGTTTTAACAGGAAGACATTGGCTTTTAGTTAGTTTCTGAAGACAACTGTGTGAACGGCACACATGGAAATCATCCAGACATTCGTGATAATACTTCTGCTTTCTCCTCAGATCACCATGTGGACAGGTTATTTAAAACTTTGTTTTGTTTTCTCATCCTTCCTTTTCAACAGGAAGTAATGCATCATTTAGACAACAGGAAGAAGATATTCTTAGCATGTGTAAATTCACTGCATTTATTAATTTGAAAATACATAATATTTTGAATATAAACCTGATACTTCAATGTACTGTTATATATATTTTCATACTTTTTTTTCCAGCTTAAAATGGTCATAGGTTCTCTGAGACCTGAAGCTAAACATGAGGGTTAAATAGGCAATGATTTTAATGTTTTTATGTAAACACATGTTAGTGAAATTAAATGGACCGAAATTACTTGTTGGTATTGTTTGCAGGATTATTTTAAGAATATGATTTTAAATGTTGGATGTTTAATTTTCAATGTTTGTTCTCTCTCGTTCTTAGTCTTGGCCTAGAGTATTAAAGAATATGTTATGTTTTTTTTTAGACTACCAGACAGTGAATGTCCTGGCCTACACACGGATGATGGAGAATGGATCCATAGACCAGGCAGTGGTTGTTTTGGTGAATGAAGCCACATTTGCATACTTCGACCAGGCCAAAAACACATTTGTGTTACGTCCCAGTGCAAGCGCCGGGTTCTCAGTTTTAGAAGGCAGTGATCGCTCTTTCTGCATGTATGAGGTGTTAGCAGGATTTTATCGACAAACTGATTACCTGGAGAAACTCAAACAAGAAACAAATTCATCGAAATCACTTTCGGGTAATCTGTTAAGAAGTTTATGATGTCATTCTAAACCAACATTACATTCTTTCTTTAATTGAATATATATATATATTTATGAATTTTCTAATTGAAGCAAATTACTTAAACTACTATTCTACTTTTCTTATTTGACTTCTTTTTTTTTTTCATGCAGTACGACCTTCAGTCAATGTGTATACTGAGTTTCCTGAACAACAAGGAAAAGTAAACGTCCTTTACTGCTATGCCACTGGGTTTTACCCTGGTGACATTGAAATAAACTTTTATCTAAATGGCCAAAAGTCCACTGTGCAAGCAGAGACCTCTGACTTAATGTATGGGGAAGACTGGACCTTCAGAGTGTACAAGTATATGAATATCACCCCACAGTACGGAGACAAGTACACATGTGAAGTGAGACACAGTAGTATGGTTCAACCTAAAATGACAGAGTGGAGTAAGTTTGCTCACTTTTTTGGAAATGACGAAATATAAAACGTGTTCAAAAAGGAATACATTGATAAAATCAGTAATTAAACTGTCTGCTCTTTTCTCAAGGGCCTAAATTTTCAGTATCCACATCACATCTCTACTGGGCTTATTCACTACCTCTCAGCATCCTGTTGGGCATCATGGTCTCTGTCCTGATTTTAAGAAGAAAATGCCATTCTCAGTTATAATGGTGCTTTGAAAGACTAAACTGCAGCATGTGCATCTGTGAACTTTGTGGCTTATATCCTCCTGGGACCCAGGCATAGACTTTTAACCTCTTTAGAGGACATTATATTTTAGTGAATTTCTCTGCATGCCACAGTTTTAAGTCTGGATGTCCTGTTCAGTGTTTTGATCGTTTGATCTTAATCTCTTTGTTTTTTTGTTATTTAATTTTGAATTTTTTTTAATTTTTTTGTTGTTATTTAGTATATAAGAATAATGTTATGGTGTTTCAAATCGGAATATGACTTTTTGTTATGAAACAAGGCAGAATTTTCATGCATGTCTTTTGTTGAGGACACCAGGACAAACTGCTGTTAATCAGTCAATAACAAGTCAATAGGGAAAGAAATTATAGATCAATATTCCTATGAAATATGAGATACTCTTATGAAAATGTTGCAAAGTTATTACTCCCATAATAACACTTCTTATGGTTTGCCCCAAGAGAACATTAATGTGCAAATTAGATGCAGTGTATAGATACATTGAATAAATAGGGATATTAATTTGTGGACATTTTACACACATGTTGCATAAGGTAAAAATAGTATATCAAATCATTCTGTTTTATCTTTCATAAAATAGTTGAGAATAATCTTTGTACAAAGTTTGGCTTAAAATAGCCTGAAACCTAAAAACTGAAAAAAAAATTTTTTTGCTTATACACGCCTTTTTATTTATTTATGTATTTATTTATTTTAATAACTTAGTCCTGACGTCCTCTACACAGGACATAGAATAAAATATGAATAATATATATACCAACCAATGTAATGACATAAAAAACAGCACAATTCACAAATGATTTAATCATCAATTTTTATCAATTTATTGTGTAAATATCCGTGTTTATATATTTTAGTGTCCTTTAGTCACTAAAATAATTTTGGATTGATAAAATTCTATATTTACTGTCCAAGACCCAACCTGTACACCTGGTGGCAGCAAAACCCCAAAAACTTGACATTGCGTTCTGTTAGATCCTCCTCCCAACTTCAATAACTTTTAAAACATTTATTTAGAAAATGTAGGAGACAAATGTTATCAATTGTAAGCCACGTGTTTTATGTCTCATTTTTATCATGCATATGTAGATCTGTGCAGTATCACATGGAGACATTTTGATGGACGAATGAATTCTGCCCCCACAGAAGAATCTGCGCTTCGGTTCGATCGAATCATTTAAAAGAATCGTTCCAAAAGAACAACTCGCGAATCAGTCATCACGACTCCACAGGCGCTCGCGCGTCTTCATGAGGAGAACAGGAGCATCTTTACTAACTCCTGCAACACTTTATCAAACATTTCCTCTCAGGCTTGTTTCCAACGAGTGTTAGACTGCACAGCTTGGAAGGATTAACTTAAGGATTAAAAACAACCGACACAAGAAGAAAATTCAGCGCTTTTACAGAGACCCAGAAATAGGAGGATGAAGTTATCATACACAGTTTATCTCCTGCTGAATTTTTTATCATTATACGACTGTAATGATGCAGCGCAGGTGAGTATACACGTATATGTATAATTCTATTATTGATATTTACATCATATAATAAATAGCTCTATAATATTTATATGAATATAGAATTATAATGTAAATATCAATCATATTATATTAGTACGTTATATGATTTTATATTATAATGGGATGTTGCAAAAATCTAGGTATCGAAAACAGTCTCAATCAGTTGACAAACTTGGCATACAGTAGATAAAAATTTGACAAACTTGGCTTAAATAATTTTTTGTTTTTTTATTTAATATTTGATTTAAATGTATTTTGTTTTATATTTTGTTTTTTTAATTAGATTTTGTTCATAATTTTTTGTATTTGTCTTTCAGTTAAAAGGGCAATTTGGTGATTTTTAGTGGATTTATGAAGTCGATTCTTCATAGGTGTAGCTTTTTATCCTTTTCAACCTTACAAATTTATTTTTGAGTTTTGCTTTATTTTTTCTTGACAATAAATCCCACTTGCATAGATAAAATGTATATTATCTAATTAAATGGTATTTTTTATTGTTAATTGGGTGTTTTAAGTGTTTTTTGGGTGTCGATGTGGTTTTTGTCATTAAATCTGTCAGATGCATTTTTGTATTTTATCCAGATTAGCTCTGCCTTTATTTACCATGGCATAGCGCTTAGTGAAATTTAAAGCCAATACATTTCCTCTCTCCTCTAACGAGACTGTATTTAACTGCCATGAATAACATACAGGAGACCAGCGTTTTGGACAGAGGTCTTAGAGACATCTGCCTAACAGCTTTCTGTAGAACTGGCATCAAGCAGCTGAAGAGAAAAAGCGAGTATTAGACTCTTATATGTGGTTCCTGGAGAGGACCTAGAGGTTGCCCACTGACCGAATGCACGGTCCAAACGCATTTGGGACAACATTGCTTCTGATAAATTGTTGCTGGAGTAATATTTGTGTTTCTAAGGGAACTCGGCTGTGTGCTGGCACGCCGATGAGCTGCTAAACACTGGCCTGAGCTTTCATGTCATGCCCCACAGGAGTCCCTGTGCCTTAATGCATGACATCACCCACAACATCTGGCTTTTATTAATCTTGCTTGGATCTTTTTCATTTTCATACAAAGCTAACGTTTAGTGGGAATGTTCCTTGCGATCGTTTTGGATGTCTAATATCCCTCCATATATGAGCTTGTGTTCAGGCGAATCTGTAATTTAGGGAGAACTGCTTGCCATCAAATTGTAACCAGGTGCTGGGATGGTTGCGCTTTTTTGCCTCAGGGTTGTATGGATAAGCACCGAGTGATGGGGATACTGCATCAAATGGAGAAGTTTCTTAAAGGACAGGAGATCAGATTCACCGAAGGTCTTCGGATTATGAAGTCCAAGCTCACCAACCTTCAAAACTCAGTGTCCAAGCTCCCACAAGCAGACCAGTCCTCGTGTAAGTGCCATAATACATGACACATTCATATATCTCATTATATCCATGGACTGTGTAACCGGTTCTTTCTTTTTTAATATATGTATATGTTTATCTCTGACTTACTGATTCCACATAGAGTAGGTGTGTGTATCTGGAGTTGCTGGCGTCATAGTCCTCGGCTCGAGGGCACTGTAAGACATGCATCAAAGCAGAATATGAAAGATGTAAACCTGCAGGCTGCTTCAGATTCGAGGCCAGCTCTGTTATTGCTATCAAAAATAGCTTTCAGTAAAGCTAAAATTAAAACACAAATATTAGATGAAACACTAAAAGTATACTGAAAAAAATAGTGTTACTTTAAAACCATTTTCACTCTGAAATTGCTAGTAAATTTGACAAATAATTACTACAAGAAACACATTAAATTAAATATGAAATGTTGAAGTAGATAGACTAAAATAATATTTTCTTGTTATACGTACTCAGTCATCTTTGGTTTTTTTTACAGCTTAAAAAATAATTTTTGTAAAGTTCAACTATTAAAAAAAAATAATTGTAAATAATAATAACTGTAGTAACTTAAATTACTAAAACTGACATATTACAAAAAATCTCCAAAACTAAAAAGGCTCATTAACAAAATTACTAAAACTTAACCTAAAGTTAAAATGACAATTGAAAATGTAAATATAAATAAAACTTAACCTAAAGTTAAAATGACAATTGAAAATGTAAATATAAAAAAAAAATAAAATAAAATAAACAAACCAACCTTTTTTGTATGGAAAATTACTCTCAAATTTCGCTAATGTAACACACCTTTAGTCGGGGTAGATAGTATATATAATTTTACAATGAGACACTAAGGGGGTAAACGTACAGTTTGTTCAACAGGTTGCACCGCTGTGTACTTCAGTATTCATCATTCAACTGAAAAAACATCACAAATATATTCATGCATTTTCAGTGCACATAAAAAGTCTGCAGCTCTAGCGCCACCAAACAAAATTGCAAAAATATTGATTGTGCCATTGGCTGAGTTAATGTTGCTGCATCGGGATGCAAACAGAGCAATGTTTTTGCATATGAAACTAGTATAGGAGAAAATATTTGACCACAGAAAAAAATTATACACTTCAGTTTTACAGTAATTATGGTGTCTGGCTAAAGACTTTTATTGGAATTAGGAAAATGAATAACTTTTTTTTCAATAACTTCTTCATGTATTTTTGCTCTGCAATGTGTTTATTGAATGAAAGAGTGTGTGATTTGTCGACAAAAGTATTCAGCTAATAAAAAGAAATGTTTTTGGAAACTAATTCTCACAAAGAGGATTTATTAATCCTAATAAACAAGCTTCAGAATTCCAACAAATCAAAGATCTCTAGATATCTATTTGTGTTATATAAGCATGAAATTACTTCCTTCCTTTAAAAAGAGTGGTCTGGCTGCTTCTTCAGGTTTGGAAAGGAGTTAACGCTCAGCGCTCTACGGATGATGTGAACGGGTCGGATGTGTAGCTGTGTCATTTGGCTCAAGCTGTTGCACAGTTCATGAACCGGGGTTGGCGGCAGGAATGATCAAGAGTTACTTTGGCATTCATAGCAGCCAGTGCTTGACAGGACAAAATTAAGAAGATTCTTTGACAAATTACAGATCATCTTCTACATCTACATTAAAGCACTGAAGTGATAGGATTGTGCATTCTTCTCATTTCCCAATGTGACATAAAAAACAAGTGTCTCTAACAACATGCTCACTGTTTATATGTATGTATGTATATATGTATATATATGTATATATATATATTTCTCCCAGTGTCGGTTTTATCCAGACTTTTTATTATTATTATCATTAATCCATCATGCATTAGTTGTTTCCTTTCATATATTATATAATACACAAGCATTATAATACACAACCACAATGGTATTACCATGTTTTTAAATAATAACACAGCCACAATAATAAAAAATATTTTTTTAGATATTTAGGAGATATTTAAGATTTTTACAGAGCTGGTTTAATTTAAAGTTTAAAACTAACAGTCTAATTAACTGCTGTAATGTGACATATTTTGGAATAAAACAGAATATTCAAGAAAAAAATATAGAGAGAGCAGGATTGAAAACAGTGTTTTTTATTTAATTTTTTTTTAAAATGTATTTATTTTTATATTTTTTCATTATGTTTTCATTTAAATTTTTTTAGCAACTTTACATTTACAGTTCCTTTAAGTTGTGTATTTTTGACATTTTTTTTCATTTTAGTAAATCAAGTTATACTAAATGAAAATGAGAAACATTGCCTTGGCAATGAGATAAATTAAAACAAGTTCCCATTTTTTATATTTTATTTCAGTTAAGGTTCATTTTATTTCAAGTAACAAATCTCCTGTTTTAACTACAAAAACTCTGGTTGAGGAATAAGAGGCTTTGATTATTTGAAGACTTTCAGAAACAAGTTATAGCATTTTGATGTACAAAAGCAAACTTTTTTCTTTTTTTGTGCATTAATTGTGCACAATATGACCAGGAATGTGTATTAATAAAGCATATAGAGTCAACCTCAATTTCATGTTTACTTCAATACAACATAAACAACATACAAGCACCAGGTCTTGTTTTCCTGTATTCTTCACCTATTCTGTCTGTATGAAATAAGGCATTTCCCATCTTTTCTCATGAAAGTTCCCACATTCAGTAACACATGCCTGCCTTCGGGCAAAATATCCCAGCATTTCAGCACGTGTGACTCCTGGCCCTCATTTAACCCTGTTCTATTCTGACATTCCTCTCTCTTTATGTGTTTCTCCTGTCATGTCATCTTTAGCTCAGTCCTCATGTCCACCTCTGTTGGCTCCGGCACACGGGAGGAAGTTTGGCTCAAAGTACCTGGTGGGTCATGAAGTCCATTTCACGTGTTCTCAGGGTTATCGCATGATTGGACCGGGAACACGTGTGTGCCATGAGAACGGTACTTGGAGCGGAGTCAGTGTCATCTGCAAAGGTGAGTTGAAAAGCTTCAAATTAATGTGTATCATACACTGTTAATCGTGGAACATCACTACATAATGTATATAATTCATTTGAATTCATTCAACTAATTCGTTCAAAATTGTTGATTCAAGTCTTTATGAGTGAATCATTGAATCATTCAAAAACACTGATTGTTTCAGGAATGAAACAAGTGACTGCCATTATGAGTGAGTCAAAACGCTGATTCCTTCAGCAACGAATCAAGTGTCTGATTAATTCCGGAAAGAGTCACTGAATCATTAATGCAATCGATTCTTTCAAAAACACACCTTCATCCATCAAGCAAACAAGTGTGTGCTTTTTAAGAGTAAATCATCGATTCAGCCGATTCACTCAAAAATGTTGATTTGTTCAGCAATGAAACAAGTGAGTGAATCATTAAATCATTGAAAGGCGTTTCTAGAATTTCTTAAGTACTAGGGACAGCCCCCATCAAAAAGTGCCCCCATATTATAATACTTTTTTTAATATTTGGATATTTGGATATAAATTGTCTTTTCCTGCAATACTGTGCGTTGCTCATTCCCGTTATGGTGTGAAAAACCCACACAAATAATTCAGTACATGAGTGAACTGTCCAAATGAATCAATCTGAATCGTAAACTATTTCAGTTCTTGTTGCAAACCCATTTGACCGATTAGATTAATAGTGATTCGTTCGCAAAACAGCTGATAGAATCACACAACGTGATTGCTAAAATATTATAGTACATAAAATAATTAATAAAATGTGTCACATGATTCTTGACCTGAAACGACTGAAGACTCCTGCAACAGAGAATTGATTTAACTTATTGTCGTAGTGGGTTAGAAACTCAAAAACCAGATGAAGCATCATGTATCGTCATCATACATAGCCCACAGCTGCTATGTAACTGCATTTCACGATGTAACTATATCTGTGTTATTGAGCAGAATTCCTGGACTGAGACACCGAGACTACTGTTTTATTGTTGTATTGCGAGCTGGGTAATCTGAAATCAGTACTGAGATAGAGCCTGAACCAGCACTACACACACAGTTACACACAGGCAGAAAGATGAGGAGCGGTGAAGAAAGAGAAGCATTCTTCACTTTTGAGCTGCACTGAATGAAGCTCTTATTAAAGAAGCATTAAATGTCCCGAAACGCAGCAAAACACCTGTACTTGCATTCCTGTCCATGGTGCGTCTCAATGGCCTTCATGCTTTGGGTTCAACTGGCTACTGTAAAAAGAGCCAGCTTCATAGGTCAGGTTTCAACTCGGACTACAAATACACTACTGCTCAAAAGATTGGACACGCAGGACTGAACTCATGTTTCTCATGACCTTAAAAAACATTTGACCTAAAATCTTCAGTAGTGTGTTGTTATTGTTAATGAAACCGAAAACTATTACGTTATTTGATTTTTTTTTTAATTAATTGAAAATAAAATACATATTAAAAAACCTTTTTAAGCTAGTGCCAAGGAAACATTTCTCATTTTCATTCCATTTAACTTGATGTTCTAAAATAACTAAAAAATAAAAACTAATAAAAAAAGGCAAAAACGCAATTTTTTTTATAAAACTTTAAAAAAATTAAAATATAAAAATCAAAACATTTAAAATATTAATAAAAACTATAATAGTATCTCAGTGATACTAAAATAACACTGCTTATCTTTGTAGACAAATGTAGGTAGGATCTATTTGTTAACATTAGTTAACATGAACTAACAATGAACAGTTGTATTTTTATTAACATTAATGGGACCTTATTGTAAAATTTTACCAACATAAATTATATACATATTTCTTATACACTAAAACTAAAGTTTCTTCTAAATATATTTCTCATAAATTATTTTCATTTTTCTTAAACGAAGCAAGTAGTATTTGTAGAAGCTTATTTCTGCAATGGAATAAAAAAAATAGGTAATTGCGATTTTCCCAGAATTAGAGTTAGAAACTCTCAGGCTGAAACCAATGTTATGCATGAGTATGAGAACCCATTTATACCTATGGTAAAATAAATAAATGCATACATACATAAAGGTTGTGACTATTTCTTGTATAAGAAACTGTTTCTCATTAATTCATATCCCAAAATTCAATTTTTTTTTTTTTTTATCTGATCTGTTTTATTTTCAACTCTGAGGCAGAAAAAGACATCCATAAAATCACACATCTTCAATAGTTTTCAAAAGCATCCCAGGATGCATGAGCAGAGCTGTAATCTAAACAGAAGCAGCTCAAACGTAGTTTTCATTTCTCACATGTTTTGCTCGCCACATACATATTTCCCTCCATGGTATTTCATAGCTTTGATACTTTAACATTATTCTAAAATAAGAAAATCTTAAAGAATAAACAGAAGTGTCCAGACTTTGGACTGGTAGTGTACCTTGGTCTGTGTTTTGTATGAAGTCTCAGAGGTCAGAGGTTAAGCTCATGCACATTTCATTAGGCCGGCCCATGGTCCGATAGCACGCAACTATGCTAAGCATGCTATTGATGACTTCCTTTAATATCGCTGCTGGCAGCATTCATGACATTCCATGTGGTACAGTGGGACGGGGCGAGCGTGCCGCAGTGTGTTTGAGGGGAGCGTTTAGTTTAAAGTCAGCACAGAGCGTGTAATGTCTATATTTCCGCAGGTGGGTGTAAGTGAGTCTATTTTGAGAGTTTTGAGGTCCGAAAGCACCTTTGAGAGTTGGTGAGAGAAACATATCTATGTTCATAGGCAGTTTTGATATATTTTGGGAACTAAAGTGAACCTTTTACATCTGTAAATTCTCGCACTTAAGCCTTCTGGGAAAGAAAATAAACAAGAGAAGGATCGTGAGTACTGTTGTCAAAGAAACATTCCTTTGGTCAGAAAGTCAAAACTTGATTCCAAACCTCCTTTTACTCATTCACTCTCAATGTAGAAAATGTTCCAGGTGCAATATATTATATATATATCATTTTGACCTTTTCATAACAATTAAGCGTAAGCACATCACCCCCATTCACATTACTGTAATGTGAAAAATATTGTCACGGGGTGAAGAATCACACAACAAGGAGTGCTCAGTAAATGCCTCAGAGGGTGGATTTATTTACAAGTGATATAGAGAAATGTCCTGGTGGGTGCTCTGGTGCCATGGGTTCTCTCTTCCTTCGTCCCTGTGCAGTGGATCCATCCTGTGCTCTTGTGGGGCTGGTCGGTCACACGCTGCTGATTATGGGAGAAATGAGCGGGCATGTTAATGCTCAGTCGCATGGAGAAGTGTCTTACATGTGGCAGGGCTTGCGTGGCTTATGTAGCCGCCGCTTGATGAGCTGCAGCTGTGACCGATCAGCCGGTGATGAGGATGGGCAGGTGTTCCTCGCTTGTTTCCAGGGCGATGCTGATGAACCCCCCCCCTAAACATTGTCCTGGTCCTGTTGATGATATGAGACAGTAGGGGATAAATAGGGGGTGGGTGGGGAGTGACCCCTGACAGCCCTGCGAAAGCTGCCCAGATCTGAGAGAGGCCTCCAGCATTGGCGTTCATGGCTCCAGCCCGATGACGCACCACAAAGTGGAAGTCCTTGAGGGCAAGGAACTATTGGGTCACCCTGGCACTGGTGTCTTTAGCGCATGCCATCCACTGAAGGGGTGCGTGGTCAGTGACCAGGGTGAACTTCCGGCCAAGGAGGTAGCAACACAGCTCCAGGACTGCCCACTTGACGGCCAAGGCCTCCTTCTCCACCGCCGAGTATTTTCTCTCGGCTGGGGTCAGCTTCCTGCTGATATAAATGACAGGATGCTCCTCACCTTCCTGGATCTTTGACAGGATGGCTCCCAATCCCATATCAGTTGTTTCTGTAGCTCTGGTGGTAGATGTTTTCTTTAAGGGGTGATGGGTTGTTTTTTTGTTATTATTATTATTGCATGATAGGTAAAAATTGATAACCTGAATGCACTGTAAGTCACTTTGGATAAAAGCGTCTGCTAAATGCATAAATTTAATTTAATTTAATTTAATGGTTATGATTGATGAAGTGGATGCTAAAGTCTGGGGCTCTGAGAACTGGCTCGGAGGTGAGGGCCCCCTTCACCCTCTGGAAGGCTTCTTCCGCTGCTGGTGTCCACTGTACCTTCTCCGGCTGCCTCTTCCTGGTCAAGTCTGTCAGGGAGGCAGCTAAAGAGGAGAAGTTAGGGATGAAACAGTGATAGTATCCCACCAATGCTAAAGAGGCTCATACCTGGGTCTTGGTCTCGGGTCTCGGAGCGGAGCACACCGCCTCCACCTTCTTCTTCTGTGGCCGAATGAGACATCGTCCAACTTGGAAACCCAGGTACTTCACTTTGGAGAGTGCAAGGTGGCATTTGCGAGGGTTGGCAGTGAGCCTTCCAGAGCTCTGAGAGCATCCTCTGTAGCCGGTACAGGTGGTCCCCATGCCTCGGAGTGGATTACGACATCGTCCAGACAGGCGGCGGCGTAGGACTGATGGGGCCACAAGAGAATGTCCATCATCCACTGGAACATGGCAGGTGCCCCATGGAGGCCAAAGGGAAGGGTCCGGTATTGCCAGTGGCCACTAGGGGTAGAAAAAGTCATTTTAGGTTTAGCATTCTCAGAGAGGGGTACCTGCCAGTAGCCTTTGGTGAGGTCCAACGTCGAGATATACCGGGCCCTTCCCAGTCAGTCCAACAGCTCATCCACCCAAGGCATGAAACTCAGAAACCTCGTTGAGGCATCAGAAGTCATTGCAGAAACCGAGGGTGCAGTCCAGTTTCAGGACCATTACGTTTGGGCTGGACCATGGGTGATGGTTCTATCATGGCTGGACCATGGGTGATGGTTCTATCACCCCCAACTTCAGCATTTGTTGTATTTCCTCAATAGCTCTCCTCCTTCCTGGCTGGCGCACATGGTAAGTTACTGGCCCAATCCTTTCTAGCACCGTGTAGGGACCCTGCCAGGTGGCTAGGAACTTGCACACAGCGTTGGGGACTAGGACCATGACTCTGTCTCCACACTGGAACTCCCGTGGTTGGGCTGGCCGGTTGTAGTGGCACTGTTGAGCCTGCTGCGCTTTACTTAAGTGTTCCCGGACTAATGGCATGACTCGGTCGATCCTTTCCCTCATTTGTTTTACATGCTCGATCACCGAGCGATGGGTTGCCGGCTGGTGTTCCTAGGTTTCCTTTGCCACATCCAGGAGGCCGTGAGGCCTGAGGAACTTCGTGGATCCCGAAGAGGATGTCGTGTTTGTCCTCCATGACCACTTGTCTCAACATCTGCTTCAGAGTTTGATTAAAGCATTCGACAAGTCCGGTCAGCCATTAGCCGGGACATAAAGGGGGTACCCTGATCGGCGATGGCTTTGGCGGTGGCTTTTCGGAGGGGAACTGCCTCTGAGTACCGGGTGATTGTCGACTAGGCCCGGCCAGTGGAAGCGGTCGCGGATCTGTTGGATGGTGTTCGTGGCCCCTAGATGTCCTGCCAAGGGATGTGAGTGGGCCAGCTCTAATATGGTCTCCGTCTTTGTGCGTGGTACCACCAACAATAATTTTTCCTCCCCCCTTCGCTAAGCGACACAATAGAGCAGGCCATTTTGGACGACGAAATGCAGGAGAGGGTAGGGGCCAGGCTGAGCTTCCTTGCCTTCAGTGATCCGGACCTGTGTCCAGCAATGCTTCAGCCTGTCGCTTGCCTTCAGTGATCCGGTCCTTTGTAGTGGATTGCTTCAGTCTGCTGTTGGAATACATCATAGAAGAGGTTAGGATTCTCACCTTCTCTCCCGCTGTCCGAGGCCAGAAGAACGAACGCTGACAAGGTCCTTTCGTGGGCCTCTGCGGCCGGCTGGTGGGCTGGTATTGTGCTTGGATGTTGCATGGAGGTGGTCAAAAGCGGGCCAGTTTCTCCCAATCAGCACGGGGACACGAAGATCCTTCAGCACCCCAACTTCCACAGGCCAGGTGCCGGGAGCGGCAGAAATGGTCACTCTGTTAGCTGGGACTCACACGACAACGAGTGCTTGGTAAATGCCCCGGAGGGTGGATTTACTTACAAGTGATCTAGAGAAATGTCCAGGTGGGTTCTCCGGTGCCGTGGGTTCTCTCTTCCCGACGCTGATGAATCTTCGGGACGCTCGTCACAATATGAATTGATTTAATTTATGGTTATTTTTAATTTGTTTATCCATAACACAGGGATTATCTTCACTTATATCTTCACACAATTATCTTCACTTCAAATATCTTCACATTAGTGTAAAAATATAAATAAATGAAATATAAATATTAGTAAGTTGCCTTGGCAACAAACTGAAATAAATAAGTTTAAGTTGACGTATTCACCAAAACTGAAAAAAAGAGAGAAATTGAAATTTAAAAATAATAAAAATTATAATAGTGTATAAATAATACTAAAATAACACTGCTTCACATATCACCTTTTGAGTGCAAGGCTATGTTTATTTCCACTGTAAGCACCTGTTAAAACAAATAAACAAACAGGTCAAAAGAGTTTTGAACTGAATTCAAAACATTCCTTATCATGCATTGATTTGAAACTGATAATTTAATACACTGATTACACTTCATTTTACTTTGCATATAGTTTTTGACAGTATTCCACAATGATGTAAACTGTATCTTCAGCATATTTTTGAAAACATTTATGAATCATCTAAACCAGATACTTAACCACAGCATTACACCCTGTGCTTACATCACTACTCTTTTATTATAGAAATAAACACAAATCAAATCAAAAGAAAGTGGTTTAAGGGACCACTGCATGTGTGTCTAACAGTTCTCTATCTGCTCATCTCTGGCTTCTTCTGTCCACGGTCCTCACAAGCAAGCTCTCTCTGTCCATTACAGATATTTACAGCAGCGGCAGTAAATTCCCATCTAAAGCAGTTTGCCCCCCGCAGCTGCTGCAGACAGATGTTGCGTGGCACAGTAGCTGTTGTAAACCTAACCGACCTCACAACCGTTTACGATCAGATACTGTGAATGTGAAAGCGATGAAAAATGAGAGAACACAGTTTAGATGAACTGGTTTTTAGAAGGTGCTCAACATTCCCTTCCTCCGTTTCGCCACTCCATTGTTAACATTCCAGGAGATCTGTTTCATTTGACTGTGCCATTTTGTACAGGAAAGAGAGAAGAATGTGGGCTTGTTTAATTCCTTCAACAATTCAGGTGTTTTCCATGGACACATAATCCTCAGCTCTGTACAGTCAAGGAGATAAGAATCTGGGACATTTCAACTATTTCTTTCATTCGGCCTTAATTAGAATTGCAAATTTATGATAAAGACTGTATTCCAGATAATACAATAAGTGGCTTTACAAGACATGAATCTCATGAAACCAAACATGTTTGGGTTATTTTCACCCTAAAATCAAATTTTATTTTATTTTTTTGCTTTGTGTCATTATTTTCATGATGGGGATGGATGGATGGATGGATGGATAGTTGGATGGATGGATGGATGGATGGATGTTTGTGTAATTATTTTAATGGTTGCTTTTAGATAATGTTGATTTGAATCATTGATTTACATTGTGTGTGTGTGTATATATATATATATATATATATATATTACGTTTTTACTGTTCCATATTTATTTTTTATTTCATAAAAATTGCTATAGAAAGAACTATCAAAATTAATGAAATCTGAAAAAAAAGAAAAAGCTGAGTTAGTGGCTTTACAAAACACAACAATTCAGGGTGAATCTAATTAAACCAAGCATTTTTTGGGTCATAAACCATAAGATATTTTGCACTGTGATATTATTTTCATGACAGCATATAATTATTATATAATTATAATAAGTATTGTATTGCCTTTATGTTGCATTAAATCATTGGTTAAAATGATTGTATTACATTTTTTATGTTAATTTTAATTTCATAAAATATTTCTACAATATTTAGCAAAAAAAAAAAAAAAAAAAAAGAAAGTTAAAATAATGTAAATCTTTTGTTTAATTGTCCGAAAAATAGAATACATTTTCTGTATACCGAATATATTTTAATTTATAATTTTAAGATTAGTAGCATTAAGTCAAGTCACCTTTATTTATATAGCGCTTTATACAATACAGATTTACAGTGTTAAACAGGCCAACATTTATTTGGGATGATTTGCGATCAAACCTGTTTATTGTGAACTGTAACATCATTGTTCCCAGCTAACCAGAGAACAGACACATAAGCACATAAGGCTGTCGTCTTTCACACAGATGTGAGCGTGTGCACCAGTAACCCGTGTCAGAATGGCGGCACCTGTGTGGAAACTCTGAACCAGTTCAAGTGCACCTGTCCACACAACTGGAGCGGGAGTCAATGTCAATACCAGACACAGACAGGTCTGTGTTTCATTCATCTATTCTATACGTGTCAGCGGCAGACAAGAAGATGGGACAGAAGGGAATCTGGAACATATCAACTAGGGGTGGGTGATGTGGCCAAAATATCATATCATAATTTTTTTCAGAAAGGATCGGTAACCCTAAGGATCTTATTGTGGTTCTATTTTATGTTAGTCTTTAAAGGGATAGTTCACCCAAAAATCATCATTTACTTACTCTCAAGCTGTTCCAAATCTGTGTGATTTTCTTTCTTCTGCTGAACACAAAAGTATTTTTTTGAAGAATGTTTGTAACCAGAGTTGACAGTAGCCACTATGGAAGCCCGTTTCCGCCGCTGAATAAAAAATAAAACAAGGTAATTGTGACTTTTTTCTCAGAATTGTGAGTTCATATCTTGCAGTTCTGATTTTATAACATGCAATTGCAAGTTATAAAGTCAGAATTGAGAGATATCACCCAATTCTGAGAAAAAAAAGTCTGAATTGTGAGATAAAAAGTCACAATTACCTTGTTTTATTTTTTATTTAGTGGCGGAAATGGGCTTCCATAAGCCACTGACTGCATAGTATGACAAAAAAAATGGTTACCCACCAGTGTTGGGGAAAGTTACTTTTAAAAGTAATGCATTGCAATATTGTGTTACTCCCTAAAAAAGTAACTAATTGCATGCAAATACAACAGCAGAAGGAAATGCAAATTCACGTCTGTACAACAGAGGACGCAGCTCAAACAAACCTTTCAGCTGTGCTGCCATTCTGATTGCATGAAGAATAGGATGCAGGAGAAGAAAGTTCAACACTCTTCAGCAATAAAAAAAAACCCTGTCTTTGTGGCAGTTTTCTGTGAAATGATTTCAAATGTATCATATGTGACCCTGGATAAATAAGCTTTTCATTGGTGTATGTTTTGTTATCTGAAAGCTTCTTGGTCGAGATCCAACTATTTGAAAATCTGGAATCTGAGGGTGCAATAAAATCAAAATACTGAGAAAATCGCCTTTAAAGTTGTCCAAATGAAGTTCTTAGCAATGCATATTATTAATCAAAAATTAGGTTTTGATATATTTACTGTGGGAAATTTACAAAATATCTTCGTGGTACATGATCTTTACTTAATATCCTAATGATTTTTGGCATAAAAGAAAAATCGATAATTTTGACCCATACAATGTATTTTTGGCTATTTCTACAAATATACCCCAGAGACTTAAGACTGCTTTTGTGCTCCAGGGTCACATTTAATCTAGAACTACAGTAACAATCATGTTTACACGGTGCACACAACGCCTCTGCACTCACTCCTGATTTCTCTCAACAGGAGAGCTGTCAGTCAGTCAATGGGATAACAAAGTGAATTAAAAAGTAGTGTGTTACTTTATCTGATTACGTAACTGATTACGTAACTGCATTACCCCCAACACTGTTACAACATTTTTGGATTAGATTGAAAAGTAGGTAATAGATGGATCACCCACCCCTAATATCAACCACACATCCTTGCCTAAAAATGAAAAGCCCACTTACATCATGGTGGGGACTTCTTCAGAAAATGCAAAAAAAAAAAAAACTTTTGCAATTTCAAATGGAGCTGCTAGTAGTGAAGCATGACACACTTCACCTTTAACTCGTGTTCCGGTCTTTAAATGAAAGCATGCATGTGAATGTTTGTCATTCATATGTGGGTCTGTGTGTTTGTGGGAGGTTAAGCCTCCTCTTTTCCATTTCCTCTCTGTCTCTCTCAGCGCCTCCGGAGTGGAGCGTCATGAATGACCCGGCCTTCAGCCACAAGCCCCGCTGTGCCAAAGTGGACCGAGCTCAACACTGCAGCTGTGACGCTGGCTTCCACATGAGCGGCACCTCAGACAACAGCATCTGTCAGGGTGGGTCCATCTAGGGATTTTGGTAGAGATCTCGCGGTGCATTAAAGCAATAAACTGCTGGAGGCTTTCCATTACACTGATTATACCAGTAAATACTAAATGTTTTATTAAAAATAATTAGAAGATGACACTTAACTCTTTCCCTGCCATTGACGAGTTATCTCGTCTTTTAGTAGACAATGCTTTCCCACCAAAGACGAGTTTTTATGGCTTTTTGTGTTTTCACTGTTATACACTCGGGGGGCGCTATTACACATCTTCTGAACAAATACAAAACCTCCCGAACAAAAAACACACATGAACAGGATGGAGAAACTAGCGATCTCTTATGTAAACAGATGCATATTAAAAATAATGTGATCATCAGCAATAGACAGCATATAAATGAAAACTGCATAATGTTACAGAGTAAAATGTTGATCCAGGAAGTGGTATATGTCTGTGCAAGCTTTGGAGCTGTTGATGGAAATGATTTACTGGATTTATGCTTTGATAATCGGACTGAATATTATCCAGATGTAGTTTTTGATAAAAATTTTATTTTCTCACCTTTTTGCTCAAAACTATACCTTTTTATGAAACCTACCTATATTCAAGTGTTGATAAAAAAAATGCTTTAAGCTAGAAAAAAACAGATTTTTTTTTCTCTGATCTTTATTTTGGTGTATTGCATATTCAAATATTCATACAGCAAAATATACTGGAGGCCATCAAATTTTAGTGAAAATCATCAAAATCGTTGACGGTTGCTGTCAACTTTTTTAAAAAATGCTGGCGGGGAAAGAGTTAATAAGGACCACTTTAACATGTTAGATCAGGTAAAAATAACTCTTTAAGGCCTACTATAAACAGTTAATATTTCAATAATTTAACAACACATTCGCATGTTCACAGTTCTTGATTAATGGTCACATGATATGTAGGTAAAAAAAAAATCTATATTTAGTGTTTCATTTTGATTGCTCTTATATTTTTAACTATAATTTTACATTTTTATGATTCAGTTAATTATTAGCTTTTTCATCAAAAGTTGTTTCTTACAGTAGGGTACAACAGGGCTAAACGCACACCGGCATGAAATAAAGGCATATTAATTGACATGATAATAAATAACAGGCTGACTTTTCACTTAGTTGACATGACATGGTTAGTTTCAGATGATGATAAAATCACCATATCTACAATCCAACCAGCATATTTAAAAATATGATATGAATTATATCATATAATGAAATATCACATTTGTGACCTTGGACCACAAAATCAGTCATAAGTGTCAATTTTTCGAAATTGAGATTTATACAACGTCTGAAAGCTGAATAAATAATCTTTCCATTGATGTATGGTTTGTTAGGATCTGACAATATTTGGCTGAGATACAAATATTTAAAAATCTAAAACTAAGTTTTGATATATTTATGGTAGGAAATTTACAAAATATCTTCATGGAACATGATCTTTATTTTTGGCATAAAAGAAAAATTGATAATTTTGACCCATACAATGTTTTTTTTTTTGGCTATTGCTACAAATACACCCCAGCGACTTAAGACTGCTTTTGTGCTCCAGGGTCACATTTATTGTTACAACTATAAAGCTATATTAAGTTATTATAGGATCTCTTCCACAGCTTTCAGAAAATGTTTATTGAACAAAAATAAATCTTTTATTTATCCAAATAAACAGAAAATAGGGATTGTTTCGAACAGCATTAATTTAGATGTTATGCAAAACATATTACTTCAGTGTCTGTATCAATGTATGATTTTTAAACAAAACAAACCACTTTTATGATTTCTTTTCCCACAAAATGTGTTTTTCTGCAATCATATCCTGTAGGAGTAGTTCAAAGAATATTTTCTCTAAGGTGTGCCTTTAGCCCTGTTGTACCCTATATTTTATTTTCTTGTCTCATTCCCTTTCTGTCACTGTGTCTTGTCAAATCCACACATGTAATCATATGTTGAGTTATTATGTGTGCATGTGCCCAGATGTGAATGAATGTGAGGTGTATAAGGCTGACCGTGGAGGGCCTCTGTGTGGTCACGCCTGTGTAAACGTCCCGGGATCGTACCACTGTTCCTGTCCCACCGGATACAAGCTGCTCACTGATGGAAGAAGCTGTGAGGGTGAGTGAGAAACGCTCACACACTCTTAAAAATAAGGGTTGGGAATAGTAGTGTTTTACATCCTGATGTCACAGGACAGTAAGAAATAAATAATTCAACTAAAAATAAACATCCTGACATTATTTACTCATCCTCATGTCGGTCCAAACCCGTGTGACATCTTTGCTGAAAAACCCTCTGTTTTTAGTGGTTTGACACCTTACAAAGAAATTCATCTGTTTTTAGTGGTTTGACACCTCACAAAGACCTGCAGGGGTAAAAGAAGTGGGTAGATGAAGAAAAATATTGAGGAATTTGGACATTAAAGTCATTATATTGCGAGATTAAACTCGTTAAATTTAGAGAAAAAAAAGTCGAAATACAATCTTGAGAATAAACTCATTAAATTTTGAGAATAAAGTCGTTGTGTTTTGAGAAAAAACTCGTTAAATTTCGAGAAAAATAGTCGAAATACAATCGTGAGAATAAACTCATTTAATTGCGAGAATAAAGTCATTGTGTTTCGAGAAAAAAAGTTGAAATGAAATGTAGAGAATAACGCATTCGATCAGTGTTCATTGCATAGCCTATAGAGGACATAGCAGAGTTGGATCACTTAGTCAAGCTATATTTTAGACTTTCTTTCAGTAACAAAGAAATACTTTCAACTTTAGCTAATTATGACACAATAATAATTAGCACACGAACTTTAAAGAGAATTTGCAAGCGGCTAGGTCTTTTTAGAATAAAAAATCAGTCCAATTTGATATTTAATGAGTTTATTCTCAAGATTGTATTTCGACTTTTTTTCTCGAAATTTAACGAGTTTTTTTCTCGAAACACAACGACTTTATTCTCGATATTTAATGAGTTTATTCTCAAGATTGTATTTCGACTTTTTTTTCTAGAAATTTAACGAGTTTAATCTCGAAACACAATGACTTTATTCTCGATATTTAATGAGATTATTCTCAAGATTGTATTTTTCGACTTTTTTTCTCAAATTTAATGAGTTTAATCTCGCAATATAATGACTTTAATCTCGAGATGGTTTTATTTTTTTTATTATTGCTTGGCCCTAATCCTCTTCCGTAGATCATCGATTTTCGTGACCCATCCTTAATATTTATGTTTTGTAGGTTTGATATTTAAATTAGGGTGTCTTCTTGTATTATTTGTATGTATTGTCAAATTTAAGGCTGTTTCTTTTTTCTGCCACATTAAGCAAAAAAATAAATGCCATCATTCTGATGTTTTGTATTTATTCCTTAAATAGTTTAATTGCCATTTGCTACTTTGTATTAGTAACTTGTTGTGTAGCAGATTACCTTTCTAGCTGAAATTCTCATTACCTTAGAATAAAATTGTAAATAAAATAAAATATTTATAATTTTATTCTAAAACAATCTGAATTTCAAATCGTACGTAATCTGCAAGTAATTTCTTCCACCTGGCCAATGACACTCTTTCTCAATAAGTCCTTCAGGACCATAAGAGAGAGAAAATAAAATAAAATAAAATAAAATAAAATAAAATAAAATAAAATAAAATAAAATAAAATAAAATAAAATAAAATAAAATATCTTTTTTTAAAATAAAATAAAATAAAATAAAATAAAATAAAATATCTCCAAACACATTTATGAATTTATATGGAGTGTAATTTTCTAGTTGAAATTTTGATTATCTTAGAATAAAATAATAAATCAAATAAAATTAAATATTTTATTTATCATCTAGATAAATAGAGAAACCATCTAGAAAAAAAACAAAAAGTAATCTACAAGTAATTTCTTACCACTGGTGAATGAAATGCTTTCTGTTTTAGAAAAATAAAATAAAATAAAATAATATTTTATTCATAAATAAAAAGCGTTTCATTGGGCAGGTGGAAGAAATGTGGCTTGATTATGAATCTTTGTCTATATACAGCAAATAGACAGGGTAACAAAGATAGCAATATATTAAATTTGGTAAGAAGACAATACGCAAATACTAATATTTAATGTAAAATTTATGCATATAACTTGCATGAAATTGCATGTAATGCTATGGAGTGTCGGATGTGCAATGATGCAGGTCAGTACAGAAAATTTAAACATGGATACAGATTTTAAATAACAATAATTATAGAAATATATTTTAAGGACACATCAATTTAAGATATTGCACAAGTTATTAAAAAGTATCTTGTGTACAATGTATTTCAACACAGGTGGTGCTGTTACAAAGATGATCTCACTCAGAAATCCAGCCAGGAACACGTCAACCATAATTAGAGAACTGTACGCAAATCAGATTTAAAGTCCAAGCAAACAGTCCCTCATGTAGCCAGCCAGCATTTCCAGCTCTCTATTTTCCTCTATGCGTCTTCTCTTTCACTCTATTATTTCTCCCCTTTCTGAATCTAATGTCTCCCTTTCCTCCGGGCGCTCCAGATGTGGATGAATGTCTTACACAACAGCACAACTGCAGCCGTGGCACCACCTGTATCAACACCGGAGGAGGTTTCCAGTGCGTTAACCCAGAGTGTCCACCCTCGCACGGCAACATCAGCTACGTGAAAACATCACCTCTGTGAGTGAGCTGCCTGATTACCTACTGCATACAACTCAAATGGAAGCTGCTTTACAAACAAGTAACTACCACAAGAGACTTGATAACTCATTCCAATAGTCTGACGTTAGCAGGTTATTAAAGTGAAGAGTCAACGGAAATCTAAAAAAAAAAACTGTGAAATTAGAAATAATAATTATGGGATAAAAGTTGTAAGTATAGCATACTAAGCCATAATTATGAGATAAAATTATCTTAAAAATTAAGTCAAAATTCTGAGATAAGAACACTTCTGGCATAAAAAGTAGATTTTTAAAAATTATTTAATAATCTCATAATTGTGACTTTTATGTAAATCTTCGTGTCAATTCATGTAAACCTCAATTATTGACTTAGTCAAATTTCTAAATTAAATATATAAATTATTTATAATTAATATTAATTAATTAGTATAGAATTAAATGCATATGTATTCATGTATTATATGTATTATTATTAATTGTATTTTATTTTTTTTTATTAGTCAAATTTCTAAATTAAATATATATCATATATATTATATATATAATATAATATGACTTAGTATATAATAATTCCAACTTTTGTCTCATAATTATGTCTAAGTCATATAGTTACATTTATGTAATCTCATAATTTTGACTTCAATTTCATATCAATTATGACTTAGTATGTTTCATTTGGATTTTTATCTCATAATGACATAGTAAGTCATGATTATGAGATAAAAGTCAGAATAATTATATACAAATCATATAGTTAAAATGATGAAATCTCATAATTCTTTTCAATTTCATCTAAAATTATGAACAATCTCATAATTTTGACTTCAATTTCATCTCAATTATGACTTAGTATGTTTCATTTGGATTTTTGTCTGATTTTTTATTAGTTAAGTCATATAGTTAAAATGATGAAATCTCATAATTCTTTTCAATTTCATCTCAATTATGACTTAGTATGTTAAATTTGGACTTTATCTCAGTGACACAATAAGTCATAAATATGAGATAAATGTCGAAATTATGACATACTAAGTCAAAATTATGAGATTAGTCATTAATCACATACCCGCATGTCGTTCCAAACCCGTAAAAGCTTCGTTCGTCTTCGGAACACAATTTAAGATATTTTGGATGAAAACCAGGAGGCTTAAGACTGTCCCATAGACTGCCAAATAAATAACTGAGATAATTTAGTTTCAAACCCGTTAAAGATCGTCAGAATACTTCATCTGCCATCAGTGGTTCAACTGTAACGTTATGAAGCAGCGAGAATACTTTTTGTATGCGAAGAAAACAAAAATAATGACTTTATTCAACAATTCATCTCCTCTGTGTCTCTCCGCATCACCGCCACAAGGATACGCTGTTTTCTTTCAAATCAAAGTATAAATACACATAGAAAATGTATCCTTGTGTCGCAGCTGACACAGAAGAACATATGCTGTTTGCGTTCAGTAATGTTCTCCAAAATGATGCTACAGTAATGTGGAGAGAAACAGAGGAGAGAAATTGTTGAATAAAGTCATTATTTTGTTTTGACCTTGACACTATTATTTATTTGGCAGTCTATGGGACAGTCTCAAGCCTCCCATTTTTCATCCAAAATATCTTAAATTGTGTTCGGAAGACGAACAAAGCTTTTACAGGTTTGGGAACGACATGGGGGTAAGTGATTAATGACTTAATTTTCATTCTGGGGTGGAGTATCCCTTTAAGTAAAGTTCTTGGGACTGTGTGTGCGTGATTACTTAACTAGGTTTTGGAACTGATCTGTAGTGTTAATGATCCACAGCCAATGTGAAAGGAATCCCTGTCCCATGGAGAGCCGCTCCTGTCCGTTTGCCGCTAAGACCATTTCTTACCACTACCTCTCTCTGCCGTCCAACCTGCGCACCCCGGCCACCCTGTTCCGCATGGCCACCGCAACAGCTCCGGGTCGGCCGGGTCCGGACAGCCTTCGGTTTGGCATCGCAGGTGGAGGTGACGCCCGCAGCATGTTTGTGATGCAGCGCTCAGACCGTCAGACCGGAGAGCTGATCCTGGTCCAGCTGCTGCGAGGCCCACAGGAGCTCAGCGTGGAGGTGGAGATGTCCGAATACGCCGAACGCACTTTCCAAGCCAAACATCTGGCGCGGGTCAATCTTCTGATTTCACCCTACGTGTTCTGAAGAGGCTGGTCGCTGTCTAAATTGAGTGTTGATGTTTAGACTTGAAGAGGAAAGAATGTTTTCCTTGTTGCTAAAGCTGAATGATAGAGTTATTCTCAGATGAAGCTCGATATTGATGCTGGAATAGCACATAACCGTAAGATATAGAAAGTACAGTGGAAAGTCATGCTCATATGGAAGTGAAATTATGATCTTTAAGGTAATAACCCTAAATAAAAAATCATATAAAATGCTTTTGCTTTACCCGGTAATACATTTCATGATTAAAGGTTAAGTGTGTTCTCTTGTCTCAAATTTAATATACTTTTGTGCTGGATATCTGTTTTTAAAATCGAATTTAAGACTCTTAAAGATAATTTTAAGAGCCTGCTGCACAAATATGAATACTATTATGTCCAAATAGAACAAACCTCACATTATTTAACTAATTTAAGCACTCATGTATTTAATTAAATCGTATCCATTTAAAGTTTAATAACCACATTAGGCCGCTTTATCCCCAAATTTAAGACCATTTAAAATGATAATTATGACTTTTGTTATACCATTTAAGATTTTTGAACCTTACATTTGATAAAAAAAAAAGAAGGTCACAAAAATTACTCACTTGACCTTCGATAAACCATTTCACAAATCTCCTTTCTCATTTCAACAAAAGTCAAATTAATATAGGTTTAGCAAGTGGAAAACAGTAGAGTAAAGCATATAGCCTAATGTACGTGAAAGAAAAAACAAGTGGTAAAAAGTTGTGAATGCTGAAACTCAACGAGAGCTTTATAATTGGTTCGATCAATCAGTTAGGAAAAGAAGATGGGATTGTGTTTTAAGAGCCAAAGAATGAAAGTCTAAAGACACAAACATCAGCTAAACCTGATGAACAGAACAGTGGGTCATTCCTTGTTTTTATTTCCTTCTTCTGCTTCAGTACATGGTTAATTTAAGCTTGTAATTATGCACTGCTGTCAATCAACGGGGTTCAAACAGACTGAAATGAACAACAGCACTTCTCAGCATTTGCCTACATGAGAAAAAGTGCCTTTTTTATTGTTATTGTTCCTTTATGCTTGTTGGATGTTTCATAATAAGAACAACGAAGTCTGAACATTGCATTTTTTTTGTAATTATGCATTTGAATATGATATATTGCTACAGTATTCGCATCTGTCGCTCATGTTATATCAGGTGTGGGATCAAATACTGATTTCACACATTATTGCATTTAATTGCTGTCTTGCACACACATGTTGAATGTTTCTTAATTAAAGTCAGAAATTCATTTTTCTGTGTGTTTTTTTTTTTTTGTTTTTTTTTTGTAATAAAGAAGAATATTCTGATTATTAACAAATTATTAATAATGATGGAAGAGTAGTCAGCTTCATTCATCTCTTTGATCTTTGATGTTGTTTTGATGCAGGACATTTCAAATGTTAATTTGAATTCATTCTTAAAGGGACAGTTCAGTTATAATTTTAACCTATATAAATTTAAACCTCATTTTTGTTCCATGCAGAGTGAGAGTGAGTAAATGTTGATGAAATTTTAAGTTTTGGGTGAACTGTCCCTTTAAGTTAATTATATACGCTACCGTTTCGGGTTAGTAAGACTTTTATAAAGAAATAAAAGCTTATTCCGCAAGGATGCATTAAAGTGATCAAAAGTGACAGTAAAGACCTTTATAATATTATAAGAGAATTCTATTTCAAATAAATGCTGTTCTTTTGAAATTTTTTTTTTTTATAAGAGAAATTTTGAGAAATGTGTGTGAGTTTTTACACACAAAAATAATTAAAAAATATTAAGAATTAAGAATGTTTTCTGTTTTGATAATAATAATAATAATAAATGTTTCTCGAGCCACGAATCAGCATATTAGAATGATTTCTGAAAGATCATGTGACACAGAAGACTGGAGTAATGATGCTGAAAATACAGCATTACATCACAGGAATAAATTACAATTGAAAATATATTCAAACAGAAAACAATTCTTTTCAACTGTAATAATATTTCATACTCTATTGTTGTCTTTACTGTATTGTTTATCAAATAAATGCAGCCTTGGTGAGCAGAAGAGACCCCAAACTTCCATTTCAGAGCAGAAATTATCTCATATTTTAGTTTAAATGAGTATTACAAAATAGCCTAAATCTTTGGAATTTGCTGGTTATTGTCACCAAAAATCGATTGTAAAGTTCACATGAATCACATGTGACAAGTAATATGGCCTTAAGAAGAATGCAAGGAACAATAACAATCAGGAAATTAAAGAGTATTTCTAAGTGTGTTTGTCAATTTGTTGGTTTGCTAGAAACAGAAAAGGACAGTAATGTCGAGCACATGTGGTTCTCCAGCCCTTTTTTTCTCAGAAGATCAAAAGAACCACAAGCTTCCAGAAGCACATGTTCAGGAGGGTCGGGTGCCTGTTTAAAATGGCAATGCACTTCAATTGTAAAATCTTTGGATAATTACCGAGAAGCATCTCTACTCTGTCCACTGGCCCAGCCTGAAGATTTCATAAGGTTTTCAAAAAGTGCAGAGAGATTTGCCATAATTTAACTTTCACTACAAGACATTTTGAGGAAAAGAAAGTAACCATTTACATTCTTTGTTCTGGGAAACACTGATGGTCTTCAGAAGTGTTCACACTGCTCTTTTCCATACACTGAAAGCATTTAGTGACTATATATTTCAAGCAATCCATATATATTTATATACAGTATGCATTATTTTCCAAGTCTTCTGACTGAAGCCTTATGATACAGCAGCTCTGTATGAGGAATTTACCGGAATATAATTCCGTAATAGTTTGAGATGCTTGTAAACCCACCTGATGCATTATTCATAATATATTTTGACTAAAGTTTGAGATGATTGTCATGCATCAGTAAAAGCACATGTGTTTGCCATTGGAAAAGTAGATTGTTATCTTGACTCTGTTTAGTTCTGGTCACGGTACGGTTGTGTTTGTTTGTCATGTTCCTTGGTTTAAGACTCAAAGTTCACGGATAAGATGAAAGACTCGCACAGACTTGTGGATGTTTTGTGAGCACTGTTATTGCAGAAACTTTTATAGGTTTTATTGACATTTTGAATATTTGTATTATTATTTATTTATTTCAGTTAAAGTTTTGTAATTTTGTTGAGTGTTTGTCATTTTTTTTTTTTTTTTTAGTTTTTACAATTTTTAAAATTATTTTTAGTTTTTATTCTATTTTTATAAAGGCCCAAGTACCAGAAAGATTGATGAGGAATATTGGTAACACGCTAAATCCTTAGTTTTTTTTATTTTTATTTATTTATTTAGGTATTTCAGTACATCAAGTTACGTGAAAATAACAATAAAACTCTGATGCTGAATTTACTTATTAAACACTTGTATTCAGGAAGGATGCATTAAATTGATCAAAACTCAGAGTAAATGTTACATGTTACAAATCTTGTTTGTAATCTTAGCTATAAGCAGATTGGCTTAAAAGAAAAGATACTACTTCTATTAATAGCTCTACAGACAAATTAGTATTAGTTATAAGGCTATGTAGATGCACAGAACGTTTATGAATCATAAAGAAATGGACAGCATGACATCCGATGAGGTATAAGACAACGTGCTGTACTTACAGTTTAGTTAGGGACGCCCCCTCGTGGCTTTCCTGGACATATAAATGACAGTGAAAGTGAAAAAGTGTGTGGTCTAGTTGAGATTGGTGAGGAGAACGACCTCCATAAATACTATTATCTTTCACAGAACCGACACTTTCATGGTCAGTTGTCTTATCAAACACCTTCAGGACATTGGGAACCCTTTTAAAAACAACATATTTTGACATAACTCACAATGCCTCAGGATTTGGCTTTAATAAAGAGTCTTTATTGCGACCCACATTGTTGAACATGTATGAAACATGGATAAACGTGCATGTAGACAGAAAACAGACGAGACCTGAGCTCTACAGGACATCAAGTGTGCTTTTTGAATAGTGTGAGCTCACATTTGAGGAGGGCCGCTGATTGTTAAGTGAACAGAAAGGCAAAGAAAACCATTGGAAAGAGAAAGAATTTTTATGGAAAAAAACAAAACAGAATGACACATGAAGGACAAGGGCAGCATCATACAAATAAATTAAGCTGCATCACATGACCAAAATAAATCACATTCACTTAAAGTGCGCTTTGCAATAAACACAAATCTGAAGTCATTTGACAATGCATTTCGTTTAGTCTCAAGGAAACAGAAAGACATCTTTCTGAAGTTTAACAGTCTTTCTGTTTACCACGGTTCAGCATGGTACCGCACACATCGTTCTGTTAAGCAGACATGTCACAGAATGTCCAACCGAGACCAGGGAAGAAAAGGCAAAGTGACGATTTCACTGTGATACAGCAAAAAACTCAAGAACAGAAGTGTGTTAAGGCTTCAGTATGCATCTACACAGAGATCCAAGATACATACGCTTTTCCTCAGAAAAAAACAAAACAAAACCAAAAGCAATTTAAAGGAATATTTCACCCAAAAATGAAAAAGACACCCAAATGTTGTTTCAAACCCATAAAACTGTATTTCTTCTAATGAAATTCATGCTACTTCGTTGTTTTTAATTTTAATCTTAAAGTTTGGATCATAAATAAATAAAAAAAATAATTAATAAAATTATTATTTAAAGTCTAGTATAACAACTCATACAATAGTTTTCTGTAAGGAACAGAGCAAAATTAAATGATTACACTGCTCTCAAACCTCATTCACAAAAGTATTCAGATTGCATGTTGTGAGGGGGAAAGCTTTTGGCCAAGAGAGGGTTCAATTTTGCGCTGTTCCTCTCACAAAGCTTTCACATCATTTCAGGAGACTTGGAATATAGTGCAAAAGTGGTATGCACTACTAAATTGTGCTTTAAAACTTCTCTTTTTGTGTTCTACTGTTTCCACCAGAATTATGAGGTTTAAACTCAAAAGTGCAAGATACAAACTCGCATTTCTGAGAAGTTCAACTTGTGAGATATAAACTGCAACTGAAAGAAAAAAAAGTCAGAATTGCAAGATGTAAACCCGTTATTGCTTAAAACAAAATGTCAGAAATCTGGGTTTATATCTTGCAATTCTGACTTTTTCTTTTCTCGGAAATGCAAGAAAAAAATGTAAAATAAAAAGATGCAATTATGCTTTTTTATTTTATTGATTTATTTTTTACTCTTGTGGCCAAACAGGCTTCAGTATTAACAGCATGTGGGTTTGAGACGACATGAGGGGGATTAAATAACAACAATTTTGATTTTGGGGTGAACTTTCCTTGAGCTGGGCTCTCTACAATACAAACAACTTCAAATTATTCAGAATATATAATTACTCAATCTGCCATCTTTAAATGACTCCCTGCACAAACAAACACAAATCCGACACACCAACAGACATTCTACTATTCACATGATCATGTGCTGAAATCAGAGACAAAACGTTTGAAATAACACTTTATATACAGCCAAAGACTAACTTACTGAAACGGAGAAGACACTTTGGTCAACTTGAAGCTCCTAATCGACGTTTAACCCATTTAAATACTTGCTCACAATTTTTTCAGGTATGTCATCACAAAAGTTTATAAACATAGACCGTCGTCTCTTTATACAGACTGATGATGACGAAGTCTTCTGGACGTTTAAACAGTTCAGGAAAAAAAGAGAGAGGTAACACCTCAACGAAGTTCATACTGCGTCTAGATCAGCTAGGATTCGTCCACCTCTTCAGCACGATTCCTTCAATTCACCTAAAAGCTGCCACCCAACTGGACCAAAGGAAGGAAACACTCTCCGGTGAGAGTCAGATGCCAGTTTCGGTTGATCTCTGGAGGTCTGCTTCAGCTGAAGCTCTTTCTCAACCTCACTCCATTTTAGACATCTCATACTTGGTGGTCATGATCTCCTGTGTGAGAATCAGGCATGAATTCATTCATGTATGTATGACCGGTGACGCAAGTCTTCCAAAACACTGGAAACTAGACAGTGTTATTTTAGTGCCACTAGATCCTTAATATCACTAGATACTACACTGATGATTTTATTAATATTTTAAAATGATTTTCTATTTTTCTATTCATTTTAATGTTGAAGTTTTAGTAATTTTGTTATGTCATTTTAGTTTTTTCTATATTTATAAAGAGTTTTACTACTCGATTATTTTAATACGGCAAGTTAAATTAAATGAAAATGAAAAATGTTGCAATTTTAACTAGCTGAAAAAAAAAAAAAAAAAGTTTAATTTTTGTTTATGTATTGGAAGTTAACAATTATTTTATTTTATTTCAAGTAACAAAAATGTGTTATTTTATGGCTTTCATATTTGTTACTATAAGAACCCTGGAACTGGATCAGATTTTTTTTATTTTTTTTTCACCCCATGTGTACCATTCGAGAAGAAGAAAACAGTTAAGAAAAACTAAAAGACTAAAACTTAAAGATACAGCAAAACAATACTATGATAGAAATAAAGTGAATCTGCATACCTCATCTGAGTCGAGAAGAACTGGAAGAGCTCTGAAAATACAAGTGAATAATTACAAATCCACATGGGAAGCTTTTTTCTTGTAAACAGAAGAGGGAGTATGTATGTATGTTTTTGTCAAACAGAAATGACCTACACATCAGACAGAGAGGTAGGAATATTCTCCTCCACCCACTTCAAATCTTCATCCTGAAACAATACAATATTTGATTATATTATGTTGCATTTTATTGTATAATATTTATAACGTTTATTGATGTTTACTACTTTATTTCTTGAAGATGCTTAATTTTAATAATATTTTACATTATATTATAAAACAAAAAAATTTATAATAATTGGGTCTATGATCTTTATCATGTTTTTTATTAAGTCTCTTCTGCTCAACAAGGCTGCATTTACTTGATCAAATATACAGTAAAAACAGGAATATTGTGAAATATTATTTCAATTTAAAACAATTGTTTTCTATGATGATTTTAAAATGTAATTTATTCCTGTGATGCAAAGCTGTATTTTCAGCATCATTACTCCAGTTTTCAGTGTCACATGATCTTCAGAAATCATTCTAATATGGATTCGCTGCTCAAGAAACATTACTTGTTGTTATCAATGTTAAAAACAGTGCTACATATTTTTGTGAAAATCTCTTCACATATTTTCAGGATTCTCTGATAAACAAGGTAAGAAAAAAACAATTTATTTAAAATATAAATCTTTTGTAACATTACAAAGGTTTTTATTGTCACTTCTGATCATTTTTAATTTGTCCTTGCAATAAAAATAATTTCTTTAAAAAAAGTGAACGTTTTAAAATCATAAGAACAGTTTAAATATAAAAAAAACAACAACTATATGGGACAGTTTATTTAGATGTTCACGCTGACCGGATTAGCTGCTGCAGGCTTCACCGTTCCATTGGTTTCTGTCTTAGCTGCCCTCAACTTTATCCCATCAGCTGAGGATGAGAGTGCATATTAATTAATTAATTAATTAACACCATAATCAGCTTACAGTGAAAACCTCAGACATACAGACACAAAAAAGTGCAACTGACCGATGTTTGCAGACACCAGGAACTCTTCAATCTCCTCATCATCCGAGTCATCAATGAGCGGCATGAACGCATACCTACACACAGAGCACATGGATGCGGTCAGGACGCCGCTTCAGAAGAAACACTAGGACTCGGAACAGAGATGATCTCTTCAGAACGCTTGCCTTTGGTTATTGGCAGACGGCCTCCACAGAAACATGATGACCAGCAGAATGATGGAGAAGAGGAACCTCCAGAAAGCATCATCCACCCACAGCTCCATCCAGTCCTGCTCAGAAACACACATGAACCAGTTTGAAATCTTCTGGTTCTGCTCCAATCAGAGCAGAGCTGTGACCTCACTGATACTCACCGCCTGACAGTCTGCTAACCGGAACTTCTTCGTTGTCCAAACCATGAAAATAATGGAGGCTGAAACAGGCCAAATACTGTATCAGTCACCTTAATTGGGTTTGATTATTTCAGCGATATTCCATGCTTGATACTCACCGAGAACAGCAAAGATGAGCGTGTTGGTGAAGTGTCTGTACAAAGACAACTTCACTGGGTTTCTTCTGAGTTTCAGAGTCTTAATGGTTTGTGCCAGACTGACAAATATGTGAGATATAGTCAAGGAGCCGAGTCACTGACTTACAGGAACATAAGACTAGGGATATTATGATTTATTATTAATCTAATAATTCCTATGTGGCGTGCTGTCAATTATCACAGTCCAAAAAATAAATAACATGAGACCTAAATATGCTAAAATAGACTTGGAATGAGCAGAGATGTGAATTTGATATGCTAAAATAGACTTGGAATGAGCAGACTGGACTACAGAATAATGTTGATAATATGCAACTATCACACTGTTTCAGCTATTATATTATGATATGCATATTATTTATGAATTAGTTATTCCGTTCAAAAGTTTGGTATCGGTAAGATTTTTAAAATGTTTCTGAAAGAAATCTCTTCCGCTCACCGAGGCTGCATTTATTTGATCAAAAATTCAGTAAAAACAGTAACATTATGAAATATTCCAATTTTTAATAACTGTTTGCGATCTGAATTTATTGTAAAATGTAATTTATTTCTGTGATGCGCAGCTGAATTTTCAGCATCATTACTCCAGTTTCAGTGTCACATGATCTTCAGAAATCATTCTAATATACTGATTTGCTGCTCAAGAAACACTTCAGATTATTATCAATATTGAAAACAGTTGAGCTGCTTGATATTTTTGATTCGTTTTTTTAATCAGGCTTCTTTTATGAATAGAAAATTCAAAAAAAGAGCATTTGTTTGAAATAGAAATCTTTTGTAATATTATAAATGTCTTTACTGTCACTTTTACATTTGATGCATTTAATGCATCCCTGCTGAATAATAAAAAAAAAATTCTTTAAAAAAATCTTACTTGACCCCAGACTTTAGAAGAGTAGCATATTTGCAGTGCTAAAACGCACCATCTTCCATTATATGGATATTTACAGTAAACGCATGTTGAAACTGTATATAGTATTTAACAGCATTGCACACGCGCATAACATAATTCTGAAAATAAACCATAATATTCTTTGTAGCATCATGCTTAATAAGAAAGTCTAACTGGCAAATAAGAAAATTAAAACTCCATTAATAAGGCATCATGCAGGAATAAAATACAGCTCAATAGACAGATTGCGCAGGGGTAAAGACACAAACACGGCTTCCTAAAAGGATATCCACCAACACAGAGAGGAGTCAAGCAGAGCCAGGGGAATGTTGGCTAGCAGGGCCAGGTCAGAGTCTTTAGCCTGAGGGAGATGCACAGAGGCGGGAAAAATAAGGAATAGGAAACAGTAGGTACAATGAAACTAAAATAACACTAAAAGGAATAAGAACCTTCCAATGCTTCTCAACTACATGGTTATAGAGTGCAAATAATTCACATTTGTAAAAGACTAAATTAGTTACCGTATATTAAAGGAACAGTTCACCCAAAAATGAAAACTGTGTCAAGAATGAAGAATGTTGACAAACCGAACAGTTTTGGTTCCCACTGACTTCAAAATACAATGGAAGTCAATGGGAATAGAAACCAGCATTGATCACCAGCATTCTTCAAAATATCTTCTATGTTCAACAGAACAAAGAAAGTCGACATGAAGGTGAGAAAATGACGACAGAACTTAGATGAATTATCCCTTTAAAACCCAGTCGGGATAATTCTGTTAATTAAATGAATTCTTCATAATCGAACACCCTCAATAAGCTCATCAGAAGGATATGAACCAGATAGCAGAAGAATCAAACACAGCTAGTATAACGTATGTGACGAGGGCTGGTCCATTATCTCGACCTACAGATCAACAACAATCACACTCATAAGTCACAGTTATTAGACAAGAATTGATGTTTATATTGAGCAACTGCATTATAAAAATAAAAATAAAAACACAGTTTAAAAAGCTCCAGGATGTCAGCTTTACCCCAGTGATCCTCAGAACGCCCTCAATTGCAGCAAATGCGAAGTAAAGCACACCCAGACCCACCACTCTGTGCATGACGGTGCCTAAACGCGGCCTGAGAAAACACAAAAACATCATCAAAACATCTCATGCTGTCTAAAATAACTTACAGGAATACCTGCTGAAAATCTGCTCACCCTCAGGCCACACAAGATGTACATGAGTTTGTTTCTTCATCGGAAAAGCATTTCATAACTATAGCATTACGTCACTTTAAACTCTCACTTCTGGCAAAAAATACAAGTCCATAATTCTTAAAAACGCTTCCTCCAGTGAAAAACTCCATCCCCTGTTGTTCTCTTACATCAAAATCTGCCAACATAAGCTGTTTTGACTTGTGAATGGTGCTTGATCTGTGAAGATTTCTCTCCTGATTTCTTTTCACTGGAAAAAGCAATATTATGGATCGGGGATTCACATTTTAGTCGGATGCAGCAGTTTGAAGTTAAAAACATCTTAATGATGGTTTATTTCCTTACAAACATGCAGCTTTTCACTTCACAAGACATTTTTTTTTGTTGTGGAGTTGTGTGTTTTTATTTTGATGTTTTTATCAGCTTTTTGGATTCTCATTCTGACGGCACCCATTCACTGCAGAGGATCCATTGGTGAGCAAGTGATGCAATGCTACATTTCTCTAAATCTGATGAAGAAACAAACTCATCTACATCTTGGATGACCTGAGAGTGAGAACATTTTCTGCAAAACTTCATTTTTTCCTATTCCTTTAATGATCCTGAAACCTGTCAAAAAATGCTTTCATCGCTCACTTGACAATGCCGTAGCCCAGACTGACGATGATGACAAGCAAACGAGCCAGAGTCCTCTTCAGAGCAGAGATGAGCTCGGCAAAGATCAGCAGACCCTGAGCTGGAGAGACGACAGAGAATAAACTATTAAACATTTGGACTCCTATTGATTGCAGCTTGTTTTGCAGTAAAAGCCAGTGTGATGCTTGATGCAGATTAATTAAAATAACTAAATATCATAATGTCAGATGACAAAATATTGATCTAGATGTCATTTATTTTAATTAATAAAATAATACATCTTGTGTTGAAACTGAAAGCAAAAGTATTGTGTGCTTTAGTGTCATTAGTGAAGCATGTTTATAGTCACGAAGACCAGGGTAATTATCGATGACTAAAAATATTGTTAACTGAAATAAAGCTGATATTAAATAAAATATAAATATTAGATGGAAAAAACTAAATGAAACAAACTGAAATAAACAGAAGCACAAAAATTACTTACTGGAAATTAATAAAAACTAAAATAAAAAAATATTTTATATATATTCAGGTTGGTATTAATATTTAAAAAGAACAAGAACTAATAAAACAAATTACTTAAAATTTATTAAATAAAATGAAAACTGAAAATATAAAACCATAAAAGCTAATTCAAAATATTAATGAAAACTATAATAGCTTTTAAATAATACCAAAGACTGAAGACTGGAGTAATGTCTGCTGAAAATTCAAATTAACATATATTCAAGTAGAAAATTGTATTTCACAATATTAGTGTATTTTTTTTTTATCAAATAAATGCAACATATGCACTAAAAATACAAAAAGATCATAGATGATACAATTTTAAGTTAATTGTGTGTAATTGTTTGTTTGTTTTTTGTAGGTGTAACAAGTTGAAATAAAAGAGTGTATTTTGACTAACATGCAGAGCCCACGTTGTTAGTGTTCTGATATTCAGCACAGAAGACGGCCTTCTCTATCATGCCCAGGAATATGACTCCTGCAATCCAGAACTGGATCCTCAGCAGGTCTTTCCAGTAGCAGGACGCCCAGACGAACCACAGAAGAGCGTACAGGATGTACACCACACACATCACCATGTAGAACTGAAGAAAAGAGAGGGAGAGACACAATAAATCATGCAAAAATAAATACATAAAATGTTTTTTATTTATATAAATAAAGGTCTAAAAATAGGCATCACTAATGCAAAATACAATATCTTATTTCTTTATATGTGACCCTGGACCACAAAACCAGGCATATGGGTCAATTTCTCAAAATTTAGATTTATACATCATTTGAAAGTTGAATAAATAAGCTTTCCATTGATGTATGGTTTATTGGGACAGGACAACATTTGGTCGAGATACAACTATTTGAAAATCTGGAATCTGAGGGTGCAAAAAAATCTAAATATTGAGAAAATCACCTTTAAAGTTGTCCAAACGAAGTTCTTAGCAATGCATATTACTAATCAAAAATTAGGTTTTGATATATTTATGGTAGGAAATGTACAAAATATCTTCATGGAACATGATCTTTACTTAATTATCCTAATGATTTTTGGCATAAAAGAAAAATCGATGATTTTGACCCATACAATGTTTATTTGGCTATTGCTACAAATATACCCCAGCGACTTAAGACTGCTTTTGTGCTCCAGGGTCACACACACACACATATTTAAACATACATATACATATACATATATATATACATATATACATATATATATATATATATATATATATATATACGCACACACACATAGACTTACTATTTAATACAATACATGTATAAATGCAATAATCAAAAATGTTACTATCCATATTTTCTAAAATTATTTACCCACTGATTTTCTCTAAACTTTTCCACAGAACCTCTAGCACTCCCTTGAGGCATCTAAACTACTCACGATCATGAGAGGCCATTCGGTGACAGAGAGATAGCCGTGGGTTCCCTTCATCACAACACTGACTGAAACACACAATTTAGATAAGACAGCATGAGATAAGATCAGAAACAGCTACATATTCAGACATCTATGATAAGAGCAGATAAGGCCTACAGGTTAAATTCCAGTTGACATCCTGTTTGCTTGAATTGATGTGAACTACCAGCAGGTAGGGCCCGTCCCTCCAGGTCGTAGCAATCACATGATCTTTCCAACAAAGAAATTATGCGCATTACTCAACAAACCCTCAATCTATTGCTGTTGCCAAATCCTCCGTATATTATGTCCCAGAATGTCTCACCTTTGCTCTATATGAACCAGTCTCAGCAACAGAAGAACTTGTGAAGCTGCCATCCTTTTTTTAAAAAACAAAGAAAATATATATTGCTCTGTTTGAGACGAAGTAGCTTTTGAAACAGGAACTTCAGTTAACAGTTCTACCTGTAACTCGCTTTCCACTTGAGCCGGTCGCACTGTTTTCAGCTCTGCTTTTGATTTCTGCAGATAAATATGAAATAGACAACATTAAAAAAGGCAAGTGACACTGAATCTCTTAGGATGCAATTCCGAAATAACGATTAACATCAGCCGATTGTCAGGAACTTGAGGAAGAGGTTGAAAACATGACACTTGTATGAGATTTTTGAGATCTATTAATGCAAGCATACATAATGTTAGCATTTGTTGAATTACCTTTAATTACTGAATCATTTTAAGAAATTTAATTTTGTCTGGAAATGCAGACAATGTGAGAATGAGACTTCTCACACTGTGGTAATGAGGGGGAAATGTGCTTATAAAATGTGTTTGGCATATTTTATAAAAAATAAAATAAAATAGTAATAGCATTTGTTAATGCAAAATACAATTGTGTCTTTTTTATTTGACGGAAAAATAAATATACATAAATATAAATATTAGACGATAAAAATATGAACTTTGCCTTGGCAACTAACTGAAATAAAATAAGTTTAAGTACTTTAATAAAACAGAAATAAAAATACATTTACACTAAATAGAAAAAATGACAAAAGCACATGACTAAAGTTAAACTTAAATTAAAACTAAAAGACATTTAAAGCTTATTAAAAATATTGATAAATGCTATAATTGTTTATAAATGCTATAAAAAAAAACAACAATCTTGATTAACTTATTTTTCTCAATAAAGGTGGCATAAATGGGTTTAACTGAATATAGGGCAAACACTACTGACTGAAATCAAGCAGTGTGAACATACATTGAGCATGGGGAAGACGTGCATGTCACTGCGGCAGGATAATTCCCTGTATTTGTGCTGAATATACTGTCCGGGTCCGAGAGGGTTCGGGTCCAGACTCTCACCTCGACTCAGGGGCGTCTTTTCATACATCTCCTGAGCGAGAAAATGAACAAATGATAAACACTCAAAGAAGATCCCACACATGCTGTAAGGATTTCAGAGGCAGCTGCCACTCACTTCAATATTGTTGTACTCATTGTGACAGGGGTAATATTTCAGAAACCACTGAATGGAGAACATCACTTCCTCAGGACAACCGAACGATGCCACTGCAAAGAGAAAAGAGATCCTTACGTGACTGTGCAATCAATACAGGACATGTATTTATTAAAGAAGTAGTTCAACTAAAATGAAAATTTGCTGAAAATGTACTCACCCTCAGCCCATCCAAGTTTTTTTCTTCATCAGATTTGGAGAAATGTGTCATTGCATCACTTGCTCACCAATGGATCCTCTGCAGTGAATGGGTGCCGTCAGAATGAGAGTCCAAACAGCTGATAAAAAAAATCATAATAATCCACACCACTCCAGTTTTTAACTTCAAATCTTTGCTTCCTCTTATGGACTCGTATTCTGGCCAAAAGCAATGATCTGAAGTTAAAGGCATAGTTCACCCAAAAATTAAAATTGTGTCATTAATTACTCACACTTGTATCATTCCAAATCCATAAGAGCTCCTGCATAGACAGCAATGGAACTGACAAGTTCAAGGCCCAGAAAGGCAGTAAGGACATTGTTAAAATTGTCCATGTGACATCAGTGGTTTAACCCGAATTCTACGAAGCTACAAGAATACTTTTTGTGCTCAAAGAAAACAAAAATAATGACTTCGACAGTTCTTCTCTTCTGTGTCAGTCTTCGCCGTGCGTTCGCGACACATGCGTGTGATGCTGCTGATGCAGGAGCCGGCGATCTGATGTAGAACACGCATGTGCTGCGGCTTGTTTACGAGCATAAACAAGCATATGTTGTGCTACTGTTGTGAATGGCAGCAGAGAGTGACAAGGAAGAGAAGAAAATGTTAGTCACTATTTTTGTTTTCTTTGTGCACAAAAAGTATTCTAACTTCATAAAATTATGGTTGAACCACTGATGGACTATTTTAACAATGTCCTTACTATCTTTCTGGGCCTTGAATGTGTCAGTTCCATTGCTGTCTATGCAGGGTCAGAAAGCTCTCGGATTTCACCAAAAATATCTTAATTTGTGTTCCAAAGATAAACAAAGGTATTCTGGGTTTGGAATTTGGTGTGGGTGAGTAAGACATGAGGGTGTTTTATTTTTTGGGTTATTTTTGTTTTTGGTTTGGATTTGCCTTTGGTTGTTGTGATGTTTTTATCAGCTGTTTGGACTCTCATTCTGACGGCACCCATTCACTGCAGAGCAAGTGATGCAATGCTACATTTCTCCAAATCTGTTCCCATGAAGAAACAAACTCTTGGATGGCTTGAGGGTGAGTAAACGTTCAAAAAAGTTAAATTTTTAAGTGAACTACTCCTTTTAAGCATTATCTTCAGTCTATGCAGAATTAACATCAGGCACCTCTTAGTTGAATGTCAGTATTCTTATACATGGCTTTTCTTAACAACAAAGGTCTTGATGTCTGCGAAAGAGAAGAAAACACAATGTCAAATTCTTTATACGGTTTTCCCCCAGAAAGTACTCAGCAGTAAAACAGCCTAGTGCAATATGGCATTGTCTTACAGTGGCAGCCACTAGAAACCTCAGTGGAAAAATTAGACAGGCTTTTAAATATTTGATAAGACCTGGTCACAAACTTTAAGCAGATCATATTGACAATCAAAAGTGACCGCATCACAGCAAGATGCCAAAAAAATACTGAGTAAAATCCTCAGTTTGCATATTAAAGTGCAGCAATAGGCTACATTTATTGCTACTACACTATTAAACGCCTCCTCCTTCTGTCATACAACAAATAGTAACAGATGTTCTTTGTTTTCTCAACACCTTTGTACTTTGTGTTTATATGCATTTATTATTTATATGTGTAAAAGACGAGACATCCCATATTGCATCAAATTAAATTTACAGAAGTGATTATGTGTATATGTGTAGAAGTCGAGACATGCATTAATTCATATATAGCTGTTCAAAGGTTTGGGATCTGTAAGATTTAAAATACTATAAAATATAATTTATTCTTGTGATGCAAAGCTGAATTTTCAGCATCATACTCCAGTCTTCAGTGTCACATGATCCTTCCGAAATTATTCTTAAAGGCTGATTTATTACCAGTGTTGGAAACAGTTTTGCTGCTTAATATTTTTTTTGGGAACCTGTGATACTTTTTTCAGGATTCTTTGATGAATAAAAAGTTTAAAAAGACCAGCATGTACTCAAAATAGATTACACTACCATTCAAAAGGGTCAGTATATTTTTTCTTTTTTTTTTGAAAGAAATGAATGCTTTTATTCAGCAAGGAAGTATTTAATTGATACAAGTGATAATAAAGACTTATATTGTTAGAATAGATTTCTACACACACACACACACGCACACACGCACACATTTTTGTATGTAATCATTTTATATATATATATATATATATATATATATATATATATCACACACACACATATATATATATATATATATATATAAAGAAAGAAAGAAATTATATTAAATGCAAGTACAGTGACTAATGTTTCAAATAACTTTTGTGAAAATAATATGTCAAATAATCTGTGAAATAATGTTCCATGGTCATTCAGAATAGGATACATTTATGCAAAAAAGAAACAACATTCTGAGCTGTAGGCTACTTATTAAAACATATAAAATAAAAAAACTATTAGTTTGAAGAATAGTGCAACGATTGGTAAACATTTCAAATGACGATTAATAAGTATTTTGTGGGCTGCTAGACTTTGATTTCTTTTAATTATTCTTGTTCTAAATATGCCTGACAAGATTTTTTGTTATACTTTTTCTATGTAGGTTTGTAAGTATTTTTTGGTCTGATAAGATTTGAATACGCCTGTTAAACTTTTATATGCTTGAAAACCAACTTTCAACTTTGACACACACACACACACGGGTCAAATACGTTAAGATGTCCGCATCAAAATAAATTTACAAAATTAATTTTATGCCCATAGAAAGCACATTAAATGTAAGTTAACTGTCTACTTTTAAGGTTTCAAATACGTTTTTGGAGAATAAAATGTCAAAAAATTTGGTTGAAATAATGTTACATCATCATTCAGTGTAACAATATTTATGCAAAAATTCAAACAACATGCTTATTCTGACGTGTACATATTAAAATATCTAAAAGAATAAGGGAGCATATTAAATCTTATTGTTTTTTAAATGAGTAAAAATTGTTACTGACAAATTGGGCAAAACCTAAGATAGTGGCAAATTTTGAAAACAGCTAATTAGTATTTGGGATGAAAGTAATTAGTCTTTTAATGTGTCATAAATTGATTTTTGCTGTAAACATGCCTGACAAGATTGTTACACTGAATAACAATTTAGTGTGTCTCTTCTGTAAATCAGGGGAAAATGCATGATATTTATTTTTTGCTCAGAAAAACAAAAACAAAATTGCAATTAAATTAAACAGAAAAAAAGCAGTATTACACTTGTTTTATGCTTAAAACCTTTTTTGTCTTTAACCCACACACACCTTTCATCACAGCAGCGCAATACATACATGTTGTAAAAAATAAAACCATTTGATTCTGACAGTATTATTAAACATCATCTCTCATTATCGCAGATCCCTTCGTGCAAGTAAAATAAAAGACAGTCTTGTGTTTTGTAGAACTGCAGCATTAAGCACTGAGCTACCGTTAGTCTTCATGTAAACACAGCGTTTTTAACCGTGTTTTATCATTTTAATAACTCCGACAGCTGTCTCATAACGTGTTATCGATCTGTCTCTAATATCTAGAGGTTGTCTTAATAACAATGCCCTAAAACATCACATAATCCGTTAACTAAAGACACCCTGGTATCTAATGCTAGCTGTTAGCATTTAGACTCGTCGCTCGTTTTCATTCATTTATAATCAAAAACACCTTCCAGACTCACATTACGCACTGTAATAGTCCACAGGCCCATCTCTGGAGCGGCGTTAACTCCATTTAAAGACGAAGCTGTGAAGAGAAATGGGATAAAACAGAGCAAACGGCCTCTGATCCATAACCACCTGCGGCTACTCTCGGCCATGTTGGTTAGTGTCCAGTCTACGGTCCAGAGACGCTCGCGCGGACACACGCACCTATGCGCGTGACACGACACGTCATGCCGTCAAAAACCGTATCGTGCGCGTATTTATTAATTTTACATTTTTTTTTTTTACTTGAAAAATGGTTGAACATTACAATTAATTTAACTATCAAATCCACATACACAAAAAAGAAGAACAATCTTAATATGTAAGACAGCATTTAAGAGAGAAAAAAAAAAAACTAAAATACAAATAGCCTAAATAAATAAAAACACATATATATATAAACAGCTAAAAAATAGTTCAAATTATCTTCCTTCTTCCTTAGGACAAAAACAAGTTACAGTGGGGGAACTATAGCCTACCCACAACAATATATCATTCTTTTTGTTATTAATTTGCATTAGAGACTCTTTCAAAGATTTATTTCTAATAAAAATAAATCACATTTTGGTAGGCATTTCGCAATTTTTTGTTTATGACTGTCGTATTTACCTTGCAAAATGTAAAAGCTAACGACATAATCATTTTGCTTTTGTGTGAATGAGTGCAACAAACAAACAAACAAACATCTTTTAAAGGGAGCATGCGATTAACATTTCTTGAACAAATAAAAAGGCGCTAACATCAGACCGAAATCTAAAATTATAAAACAAATGAGACGAGTCTTCCTCCATATCCTCATGTGCGTTACAGAAAATGCAATTATTGTCAAAGTCCATGAATTTAGAAAGAGCTACTTTGAAGTCTTTTGAAGTATTTTGAGCTCGTGCGCATACAGTACAAAAGTCAATAGGGAAAGAAATTATAGATCAATATTTCTATGAAATATGAGATATTCTTGTGCCAAATATTGCCAAGTTATTACTCCCATTATAACACTTCTTTTTTCATTACGGTTTGCCACAAGAACACATTAATACCGAAATTAGATGCAGTGTATAAATACATTGAATAAAATGGGACATTTTACACATTGCATAAAGTAAAATAGTATATCATTCTGTTTTATCTTTCATAACACAGGCTAGTTGAGAATCTTCTTTGTACAAAGTTTGGTCAAAAATAGTCTGAAACCTAAAAACTGAGGGGTTCATGAAAAAAAAAAAAATTTGTTTTTGCCTATAATGCCTTTTATGTCTATATATATATATATATATATATATATATTTTTTTTTTCCTTCTCTCTCTCTACATTAGTTTCTTAGGCTCCAACCAATGTAATTACATAAAAAAACATAAAAATTGTTGTCTCTTTGAGCTGGAAAAGTAAGAGACTGTCTAAAAAGTGTGTGTGTTTTTTTTATTATTATTTGTTTGTCAGCTGCAGGAGAAGGAAATAACTTTAGGCAGTTATAAATATATATTTTTTAATTATTTTACCTTGATTTATTTAATATTGTAATGCCTGTAAATAATAATGTTTATATATCATTTAATTTATTTAGAAATTAACTAATTGCTTTTAAACAGGGTTGAACCGGAGATAGTAATTTCACCTTATAACTTCAATGTCTTTTTAATGGTTATGCAGGTTGCCTCATAATTTTGGTATTTGTTATATCTACCGAATTCACTTGACTTTGTAATGCTACAGCAGCATATAGAGATACATAAGAACATCACTAGTCCAGCCTCAGAGCCCGATGTAAGCAGCGGTATTAAAAAAAAAAACTCTAAGGGGAGGGGGAAGCGTCAAGAAGTGATAGAATCAGAGCACGGTTTAGAACAGGGATGCTTCTCATCCAACACCTTCCCAAAATCTGCTCTTTTCCTCTTGGCTCCTAGAGGGAGAAGAGTGACCAAGCTACTCTTCTGATCCTGCCTATAATACTCAGATCACACTGAAATCATAAGTGAACAAAATTAATAAATGCCTCATTCTGACTATTACTAGACCAAGTTAACATTTATGGCAGCACTTCAAAGCAAACTTTATTTTGTCAGCAGTATTTAATAAGATATTGATATAATGGCAGTAATTAATTGCACATTCTCAATCTCAAATGAATGCAGATATCACTACTGTACCTCAAATCAAAAGCTACAGTAATAAAAATACTTCATGTTTAAACACTCCTCTAAAGATTCAGAGATTCTTCATGTCAGTTTAACTTCTAAGATAAAAATATTTAAAAACACTATTTAAGAAAAACAGCTCGTTTATATTTACAAAATGCATTTCTAATATACAAATTGGATTCTATGCAAAAACAAAGTTCACGAAATGCTTAAAAATCCCAATTTAGCTTAATTTTATAACTCCTGAAGACAATTACATTATATTACATAACAGTCTCTTCATCACTTAAGAAAAATACAGGGCTTGTTTTAAAACATTTGTAGCATCACAGTTTTGCGGTCTGTATGTCATCATGCATTAAGGGCGAGACAACACCATTGTAAAGCTTTCAGACAGGGTCCACCAGGCGAGTTTAGGGTCCATCGTGTTTCTGTGCACTGTGAAATATGTGAGGTCAAACATGCAACAAGGTTTTTTCACACTGCACTCAATTTGACATGTTGCATGAGATGGAATCAGACATTTGTTGTCATAGCTATTCACAGACACTACAGTTCAAACATTTGGAGTCGGTAGGATTTTTAAATGATTTTGAAAGCGTTCTCTTATGCTCCTCTAGGCTGCATTTACTTGACCAAAAATACAGTAATATAGTGAAATATTATTACATAATGATTACATGAATGTAATACTCTGCAGTGAATGGGTGCCGTCAGAATGGGAGTCCAAACAGCTGATAAAAACATCACAATAATCCACAAGTAATTCATAAACAGCATGTCTGTAATTAACAGATCCATAAATATGTTTTTAACTTTAAACCATTGCTTATTTCTAAAATAGAGTTCATAATCCAAAATATTGCTTTCTCCAGTAAAATGGTTGTCTTGTCTGAATCAGGAGAGAAATACGTACAGATCAAGCACTGTTTACAAGACAAAACAGATCTAAATAAATATGCCTTAATGATTTATTTGTTTGTTTCTTTCTTGCAGATTTTCGGTTTTTAGGTTATTAAGTGATTGATTGGATTGGTTTGTTTTGTTTTTTTTTTGTTTTTTTAGCTGTTTGGACTCTCGATCTGACGGCACCCATTCACTGCAGAGGATTCATTGGTGAGCAAGTGATGGAATGCTACATTTCTCCAAATCTGATGAAGAAACAAACTCATCTACATCTTCGATGGCCTGAAGGTGGGTGAATTTTCAACAAATTTTCATTTTTGGGTGAACTATTCCTTAAACTCAACCAATGGTGTGAGTTTGGCACTGTTTGTCCAACAATGGCAGATGGGTGTTCAAGAACCCTATTTAAATAAAATCATTATTTATTCAGTTTTTTGACAAAATATACTTCAGTTGGATACCACAAAAAGTCAATTTTCTGATGCATTTCAACGTCCCATCAGAGCAAACGTGTGGTGTCACTAGATGTTTGCTGCGTCGCCGTCACGTCCCTCACCGTTTCTTCACTGTCCTGCTCCAAGAGTCTGTGATTCAGTAGTGGCGTATCTACAGTGTCTACAGTGCTTCTCGCTTCATGGTCTCCAGAGGAAATGACCACAACGTACCGGTCGTCCTCTGCGTCTGTGCTCTTGTGAACATCCGCCGTCACTACCGACGTGTCTGTGCTTTGCCGACTACAGGAGGGTGTGGATGTGAGCACAGGGCCCTCCGCCGCCGCCTCGCCGCGTAACTCCTCTTCCTCCTCGGGGAAGCTGGTGTTGATGTAGATGATGTCCTTCTTGCTGGAAACCGTGGGAAGCTTCCCTGCCAGATTCTCCAGCCTCTTCCTAACCTGTGTGAAGTCGGGTCGGTCCACTGGATCAGCGCTCCAGCAGCTTAACATAATGTCATATCTGAAACACAAGAGCACAGGACATGCTATGAGATTCAGATGTACTGTTTAAGTCTGAGCTCTGGCTAGGCCTTGCAAGGACACTGCAAAGCAACAAAATGTGATTATTTTAAAGGGGGGTGATTCTGTTCTATACCCTCTGTGTGGAAGTATCCGCTATACTGTTATAAAGATCTCACTGATTTATATTTTCAGAATTTCATCTTACTTTTTAGCCTTATATCATCATCTGCACCAAATTGCATATTTTTGCCTCTGAATAAAATTGAGCTGTTTTTCCTCCTCAAGTATGAGCTCCATATTCTCAATCTATCATACTATATGAGCCATAAATGCCTGATATATCAAATATGACACAAAACACCATATGCAAACTTTTTTTTTTTTGTTAAGTGTTCAATAAAATGCTCCATTTAAAAAATATATATTTCTTTCACATATCAGGCTTTACTGGGTTAAATTTTTTAAATGAGTTCAATTTACCTGAGATGCAAAATTGCATAACATAAGACTTATTTTCAGAAAATGTATCTTGAGCTAAAAAGGAGGAGCAAATAATTCTATTTTCATAATAGACAACCTTTTCTTGTCTTTAGAATAATGTGCTGGTGAAGTCTTCAGTATAGTAAATAGTAAATAAGAAGTAAATACAGTCACTTTTGATTTCATGTTAACATTTTTGTACAGGATATCCATGCACACTCTCAACACACAGGTTTAAAATGAACTCACAGTTCATCCAGACAGTCATTTGGTTGTTTCAGCCGGTTTCCCTCGAAGAGATAATCATAAATCTCATGGTTTTGTACGCCAGGGTACGGGGTCATTCCTCGAGTGACAATTTCCCACATGGTCACTCCAAATGCCCACTAAAAAGGACATTAAGAGATTATAAACATCAACAACTGTTGTAGACCTTCTGCAAAACAAACCACCAAAAACCCTGACTACAGCTGATGCTGTCTGTGGAATTTTGTACGCTGTCTGCAAGTCATGCTGTCTGTGGAGGTGTGTGCAGTTTGTGCTGTCTTTTTTAGTTATTCTGATAGTTACATTACAGTTGCAAAGTATGAGGTCTAGATTTCCAATAAATGAATGAATGAATGAAAACATATTTTTAATAGAATCTTTTTAAATAAATGTATGAATGAGCGGTACACCCATTTTAATAATAATACTAATAATAAATGTTTCTTGATCTGCAAATCAACATAGAATGATTTCTGAAGGATCATGTGACACTGAAGACTGGAGTAATGATGCTTAAAATTCAGCTTTGATCACAGCAATAAATTACATTTTACAATAGATTCAAAAAGATACCAGTTCTTTTAAATTGAAATAATATTTTAGAAGATTACTGTTTTAACTGTATTTATGATTGAATAAATGCTTGGTGAGCATAAGACCCTTAAAAAAAGAAAAAAAAAGAAAAAAACTTTTGTAGAGACTAAAAACAGAACATCTCATAAATTTGGATAAAACAGAACAATGAAGATGGCTGTGATGAAAGTTCTTACCACATCACTTTTCACCGTGAAGACTCTGTCAGCGAGGCTTTCCACGGCGATCCATTTGACAGGCATCTTGGCAATCCGGCCCTGTCTGTAATAGTCACCACTGTAGATTTTCTTTGACAGGCCAAAATCAGCAACACACACGCTCATGTCATCACGCAACCTGGATGAAAAATAATGTCAATTGTTTAAAACAAACACCAAGATTTCAACGGTTCAAATAAACAGACATAAAACCTCACGCATTTTTAATGTTTTTCAAAAAAAACTCTTATATGCTCACCAAGGCTGCATTTATTTGATTAAAAATCCAGTAAAATCACGAATATTGTGAAATATTATTACAATTTAAAATAACCGCTCACACTTTGAATCTATTTTAAAATGTAATTTATTTCTGTGATCAAAGCTGAATTTTCAGCATCGTCACTTCAGTCTTCAGTGTCACATGATCCTTCAGAAATCATTCTAATATACTGATTTGCAGCTCAAGAAAATTATGATTATTATCAAATCAATGTTGAAAACAATTTTTTAGGGAATCCATGATTCATTTTTCCCCCAGGATTCTTTGATGAATAGAATGTTAAGTTGAAAAGTGTTTTTTTTATTTGGAATTGATTTGTATTATAATGTCTTTACTGTCACTTTTGATCAATTAATGCATCCTTGCTGAATAAAATAATAATTAAAAAAAAACATCTTATGACCCGAAACATTTGATAGTATAGTATAGTATATATTTACTTAATGCCATGTCAGCATCAAAGGATATTTTGCCCAAACTTTTGAACAGAGGTGTGAATAAAATGAAAGACTTGAGTCTGAAATGAAAAATGGCACTACTCTGACTAAGAGACTGTAAGTTCAGGACACATACATGCAGTTGCGTGCTGCCAGGTCCCGGTGGAGGAAGTTTCTGCCGCTGAGATACTCCATTCCTTGAGCGATGTCAATCATGAACTTCACGAGGATCTGCGTAGGGAGATACTGGAAGTACAAAACCACTTCCTATTAGACCGTCACGGTTTGGTTCATGCATGTAGACAAACAGTAATGCTGTTGTTTTTTTTGCCATCTCACCACAGGATCTTCACTGAGACGGGAGCGAAGGAGGAAGCTGTGCAGGTCTCCATACTTCATGAAGGGAAGAATAACCATCGGTTTAGGAAAGTGGCCTGAAACAAGCTCTAAACAAACACCTGTGTGAACAAATCAACATTATAACAAAAGATTAACAATAAGGGATATGCTCTGATATCATTTTTCTGAACATATTATGGATTTGAACATTTCATATGAATATCAGATTGTTTTTATTCTATTTGTTAATGCATGGTTCTTACCCAAGAGTCTGATGACGTTAGGATGGTGAAAATCCTTCATGCAAGCAGCTTCATTCAGAAACTCTTCGATCTCTCTCTGGGAGAAGTTATCCACTGAAAGAGGCAGAAATCAATGATTCATTTCATATCTTTTATTATATTATATCTAGTTACACAGATATTTCATCTAATACACGTTTAGTGCCAGGCTCTTGTAAAGATCTATACAGGTAGCTGTTAGATTAGTTCATGCTACTTGAATCAAATGTTGAATATGTGGCTAATACAGTACCATAAAATCAGCTCTAAAATCACTAAAACAGGAATACTCAAAATCCTAAAACTGTTTCTATCAATATCCAGATTAAAAATGTCCCACCACTGAGTCACAGACGATTGCACAGTTAATATTTATGAAGTAATTTACAGACGCTTTTGTATTTGATGTTGATTTGATTTTAGGGAATGCTTACAATTGGTTATACTGAGAATTAATTTGAAATAATTTATTTAAAATAAGTTATTTATATACATTAATAAGATTCTCTCATAAGTAAAAAATGAAACGTAATCTAAAAAAAATATCTGTGTTCAATTATGGTAATAACTAAAATTTTAATACAAAATATTTTGTAATATGTAAAAAATGTATGGTTTCAATTATGGTAATAACTAAAATTTTAATACATTTTAAAAAATGCAATAAGCTCTGCAATAATAATCCCAAGAGGTTCAAAATAATATAGTAAAAATCGAACAGCTAAGTCTTACTCATTTTCAAAACTCTAAAGACTCATCTTTTCGGCCTGCCACTTACTAAAAATGAATCAAACTGAATAGCACTTGTTATAATTAAATTAAATTAAATTAATTAAATTAATAAAAAATAATAAAATGCATTTTTTTTTTCAAAATAATGTAAAATACTTAAAAATACTTAAAACTTAAATATTTTTAATATAACAACAACAACAATAATACATGTAATACTTTTTAAAATAATATAAAACAACTCATTTTAAATAAAATAATGACTTTAATTTGTGAAACCCAAAAAAGTGGACTCACATTTCATGGTCTTGACGGCAACTTTTTTCGACGTCCCATCGGGTTGTTTAAGATGACCCTCCATCACAGACCCAAACTCACCTGTAAGAGAGACATCAGGTCATTAGCTACATCTGACACGAGCTGCAACACCACACACCACACCAGACTGCGTTCTCACCTTCTCCGAGGACTTTACCGATGGACAGCAGGTTCCTCACGATCATCATATCCTGGAGTTTGCCCTGAAGCTCACTGCTAATGCCCAGACTGGCAACTAAGAGAAAGAAGAAATACTTTAGAATCTAGAACACATACTTTCTTGGAAACTGGACAGAGGCAGTTGATAAAGGCACTGATAATGCTTGACGTACGTGTGATTTCGATGGCTGAGCGGTTGTAGGATCTCTGAGGTCTGTACTCAACATTGGGAATGAGTTTATCGGCAGGTCCAAACAAACACCTGTAGAGGGCGCCAGTGAAATGCATTTATACATAAACAGACCTGACAACCACACAGCAATACAAAAACAAACATGTTACATGTTCATTTAAAGTTACAATTAAATAAATAAAAAAAAAAATTAAGCAAGTTTCATCAAAAACAAACAATGTTACATGTTCATTTAAAGTTACAATTAAATAAAAAAAAAAAAGCCAAAAAGCCTTTCAAAATAAATTCCCTTTAAAAGCTGCCAATGGTGTACTAAGCAAACTTTTTAACGATACTCATAAAAATACAGTTAATGTCTAAATAACTTTGAATTTTTTTTTTGCAAAAAAATAAAAAAAAAAAAAAAAAAAAAAAAATTGGGGGGGCGTGGGGGAACTAGAGCAGTGCATTAAGCTTCAGTGCAATAAAAAAAAAAACTAAAAAAAAACTAATGTCTAACAACAGTCAAAAAAATAAAAAATAAAAAATTAAGTAGCTAATGTATGAAACTTCATGCTGGTCTAATCTGCTCTTTTCAGACTAAACTGGCTCCTAAAATGCAAAAGAAATTAAATGCAGTGTTGAATAGAAGGATTTCTTGTGCATTTATTTTGCCTCCTTTTGAACTGGGATGAAGTAACTATATATTTAAACAACAAAACCTTGTGAATGTTTGCCTTTACCTAGACATTGTCAAGACAGTGGCAAAGGAAACATTTCATTAACCCTGGTTTGACAACATACAAATACTAAGCTTCCTGTCTGTCTTCAATGCAGATTAGATTTATTTATGCATCCTTTGCAGCAACTTTAGATGCAGTCTAACAGACCTTGAACAGTTAACATTTGGTTAGCAACATAGTGGATCTTTAACCGCAAAACCACCACAGCAAACTATTGGTGAAGTCAGCCAGATGTTGTTAAAGGAATCCAGAGAATGAAGGAGGAGATGTTGACTTTAGTCTCACTTGTAAACAACCAGACGTAATTTGAAGCTCTTTGCTCAGTGCTGCTTTGGCGGGCTCTGTCCTCCATAGTTTTGTTTTACTAAGAAGCCATGCTGTTTTTTACAGACCAACTTTCCCCCTACTTTTCTTTCCTGAAGCCTTCAATTTCTTGCCACAAGTACATTCAGATGAAGGTGCTCTGGTCTCTAAAATAGCCCTTGTTTTTCAGATTTGCTCTTGGAATGAAAAGACATCTGAAAATCCCACAGTACAGTGAGATTTAACAACAATTACAGCAATTAAACCTTGAGTGATAAATGAAGTGCTGGGATTGTGAAATGCCTTTAAGAACACCTCAGAAAAACAATGCATACAGACACCGAAGATTATTATATATTATTATATTATTATGATTTCAATTTTATTTTATGAACATAAATTAAATGATATGAACTGATGAATCGTGCACAATAAGACCAGGAACTGTTCAAGTAAACAACTTTGATTTCATGTTGACTAAGAAAAGGAGAAATTACGAAGAACTTACTGCAAATAAGAGCGATTGTGCAACCATACGGCCGTGAACATCAGTATCAGCAACAGACAAAAACTGCAAGCAACTCCAAGAACGATGTACGCGGAGTTAGGGCGACTGGGAAGCGGAGTCGAGGATGGAGACACGGGCAATTCTGAAAGCAAAACACACATGCATTAATAAACAACAGCATTAACAATAAGACTGGCATATGTACTTTCACCTTTGAGACGAGTGATTTAACTTCAGCTGGTTTTTTTACTTTGTAAGCATTTTATTTGTTTCCTAAACAAACATCCCTCCTGAGCGCTGCAAGAGTCTATTGTTTGTATTTAACTTACCACATTTTATAAAGGTTTTTAAATTTCATCAAAACTGATTCCAGGAACTGCATTCAAATTGCCATGGACTGCATTTTTAAGTTGGTAATTATTTTACAGAGGAAATATTTTATCATATTTAATCTTTAAAGGTTTAGGGTCTAAGCTACCTGTAATGTAAATGTACCTGTAATACAACACCTTGTTATTTAAATTAACTGAACTATGCCTGGAACTGGATTAGAATTGCAAAACAAAAAACACAAAACAAAAACAAAAACGAAAAACAAAAACAAAAAACATTTACATTTAATCATTTAGCAGACACTTTTATCCAAAGCAACTTACAAATGAGGACAATCAAAGCAATCAAAATCAACAAAAGAGCAATAATATGCAAGTACTATAACAAGTGTCAGTAACCGTAATGCAGTACACACACAATATATATATGTATATATATGTGTATGTGTGTGTGTGTGTGTGTGTGTGTGTGTGTGTGTGTGTGTGTGTGTGTGAGTGTGTGTGCAACAACAAATAAATAAACAAACAAATAAATCCACAGCAGACGTGTTACTTGGGCCAATGATCCGTTATACAGAAAATTATCAAGAAATACATAAAATAAAATAAAAAAACAAACAAAAAACAACAACAACACACACTAATATAAATTACATAAAATATATAAATAAAATTATATAAAATATGAATTAAATTATAAATAAATAAATAAATAAATAACTCCACAGCGGACATCAGTTACCTGGGACAATAGTTAATAATACAGAACATTATCAAGAGAAATAAACAATATATAGATAAAAAAATATAATAGAAATAATATAATAGAAATAGCAAAATAATATAAAACAAACAATTAAATTTAAATAATATTTAAAAAATTTTATTGTAATTGAAGTAATAACATAATATAACAAATTATGTAAAAATATATATAAATATAAACTATATAAAAATAGTCAAAGCCTTACAGACAGGTAAATATCACTATTTTTTTTATTAGCAGTGTCACTGCATTGCAATATTTCAGAACATCTTCCTAACAGTAAAACCCAGGTGAAGGTTCTTGCATCTACTCACCAGTGTCTGGTACAAAGAGCCAGTAGCGAGATCTTTTGCTCCCACAGCCGCTCCGAGTGCAGGCCACCACCTCCACACTGTATGTGGTGTTGAACATCTGCAGCGTCACCGCAGCCTCTGTGGTGATGCTGTTAATCTAAAAACACACATTTTCACATACACTTTACATATACTGTATATATATATAACCTGCAGAACAAAACAAGAATATTTTTAATCACTGTACAGTCAAAAGTCTAGCACAGAGCAGCGTGAATTTCCATGCTGGTCCAAGCTGGCTTATACTAATTTAGCATTCAGACTGAAGCATCTTAAGTTTACTTCATAATTTTTTTAGCATCAAATATGATCATCAGGCTTTTGAGGAAGGCTTATTTGTTCATCTCTCAATCATCGTTGTACTGCACTGCATTACAGGGCCATGCAAAGACATTTTGAGGGGCAGTGGCCCAAACCAAAAAAAGGGTGCTTGTTAATACAAATTATCCAGTTGTTACAAATATACAGTTAAAAGAGAAGACAGTTGTAATAATTGACTTTATTGTAGAGGTTTTGATTAGAGTGGGCTCTCACTCTCTGAGCCTGCCCTCATCTTCAGTAGAAGTTCTTGGAGGAGCAGCTAAACTTGAGAGGGTTGGAATCATGTCTTCATAAACATTCGTAGGGAAGCTCTGATGTGAAAAGCTGAATCTTTACTTTGCCCCACAGACAATGATTCAAACACCCGTGTTTTGAATTGGAAGTTTGTAGTGAGTAATATCTTAAAATGCATACACAAAATGTTTACGACATATTTACTTTTACACTTTACTTCACTTTTAGTGTCAACCTGATCTGACCATTTTGCTATTTTGGCAGTACCATGCAAAACTCACTGTGCACATGTCTTGTCTGCCAGGGACTGTGAAAAGGAGAAACACATGGAGGACTGGAAGGCACCATAGCCGTAGCCAGGGTTCGAAAATGAGTGTGGTCTGGGTGAGAACTGTGCTGTATAATGCAACCCCACTCATATATATACATGCAATTAATTCACTCATTATATACACTAAACACTTTAAAAGAGAGAGATATGTAGATGTTTGTGAAAGATGTTTTCTCAGTTTTGGAGGAATGAGCATCAGTTGTTTATTATTCATTCAGCAATGCATAGGCCTATTACTGTTATAGTTTTCATTAATAACCATTGCTATATATATGATAACTTTGTCTAGTGCCCTTATGAATGTTGAGACTTTGTGAAAATGTAACTATGAAATAGTATAGATGCAACATACTTGTTCTACAGATCTCTGCACTGGTGTTATATGCTACTGTTTTGATAGCATTGATAACGTTTCTGACAGATAATGTTTTTTTTTTTTGTTCTACAGATTTATGATTGGCTTACTGTATGTGGTACCCTGTCAGCAATAACAATTCTGTGGGCTCTTTTGATTACTATCAGTTTAAGTTCTGGCAGTGTTGCCAGATATTGCTATGAAAACAAATAAAAATAAATAAATAAAAATATAATTATATTGTTATTGTTGGTGATGGCGAATCTCTGTTTAGTCTGTTTTTAGGAAGGCTACAACTTTGGAGTTCAACATATGTGTTTTCAGAGATGCAAAAACAATTAAATATTGAAATTTAAACCTTATTTGGTTGATTTTATGTTGTTAAAGTTAACTTTATGAAAAGAGATATGACTGTCTGTAAGAGGAAATGATTAAATTAGTTTTTATATTATTTATTTTTACATGGGTTTGAATCAGATTCGTTCAGATGGTCATTTTACACCCAGATGGTGCATCTTACCCACTGACTCGACTCGGGTCAACCTACCCCAAACTGAATCAGATTTGTTCAGATGGTCATTTTACACCCATGTTAAATATAACAATATAGATGCTATAGCTTAATTTATGTTCTAGTTCCAAACTTTTTTTTACTAGTGTTGTATTAAATGGGAACACTTTTTTTTATAAGAAGCCATATTTTTTGGATACTTTGTGATAGTTTAATTTTGTAGGAATACTTTCAATAATTTAACATCATTGTACTTTTGCATAATTTTCCCTTATCTTGAGGACCACATAAGTAAAAAGTGGCTAATCTTACCCCACTCTCCCCTATAAGTATTAGACATTTATTTTAATATTTTACAGCATAAATCTATATTATATACTAATAAACAACTAATTTAGAACATTTATACTATTTTTTTTTTACTATTTATAAGCCTACCATTAAAATATGATGTGTTATGGGTTACTAGTATCAAGACGATACAAGTGATTATATTGGGAAATATACTTTATTATAAGAATTAAAGTGTGACAAACTTTTAATTACTCTATATGATGATTTACCTGCATGCTGGCTTGCTAGAGCTTTGTATTCATGTTAATTTTTATTTATGTTTATTTTGATTTATGTTGGTTTTGTATTGCTTTGTATTTGTGTTTATGTTTTTGTCGTTAAAGATAAAAACAACTATATTAGACTAATCCGGGCCACAATCCCTGTCGCACAGCCCTGGATATTTTGTATAAGTTGTTGCATTTTAACGTCTGAGCATCAAAAAATAAAAACAAACAACATAACTTACTAAGACATTGCACATTTGCTGATTATATGTTTTGATCATAAAACTGAGCATCTGGTATTCTTATATGCATTTGGATTAGATTGACAACTGGTATTTATATGCATTTTATATAAGTATCTGCTGTACTGTTATTAGGATCTCATAGATTTACATTATAAGCTATCAGAATTTCATGTTTTTGGACAAATAAATATACAGGGTTAAAACAGTTAACTAACATCATGAGTTAACCAGCACAGCACCATTTTTAAATGCTATAGGCCACTCAAGTATCGTATCAACTCATTCTTCCTCATTCAATTAAAAATTTTACAATATTACACAGGGATAGTTTAGTATTACAGGAAAGAAAATCCTTTAGTGTGAAATCACACCAAAAAAACGTGTAAAAACCAAACTTAAAGGCTTGATGGAAAAAGAGAAAGAAAAGGAGAAGTTGTTTTCGTGAGCCATTTGCTTGCGGGACGCAGGAAGGTTAACACACACACTCACACACACACAGATGCATGTGACACCCATGGTGCTGGTTGCGTAAAGTTGCCATTGTCACTCCTGTTCCCAAAATCTCTTAGACATGCTGACACTTCCACATAAACCAGGTCAGTAAGTCTCCACATGCTGTCAGTTTTTACATCCACAAATTAAAAACGGCATCTGCAGTTCTCCAAAAACAAGAAGTGAATCGTTCTAGGGGTCCTGAGACGTACACATGGTGTGGTTTAGGGTATTTAGGGTGTGTGTGCATATTAATGTCTGCTATGCCTCTGGTCAGATTTACACTGCAATTAAATTTGTTTTTCTAGTCAATCCTTACTTGAACTATCCTCCAGGTGTCTCGGGATGAACTTTTTAATGATTATCTTAATTTCTGCACATTTCTGTTGGCCATGCATGAGAAGCAACACAGTACATCAAGGTTAAATAGATGCTTGAAAGAAAAATAAACCAAAAAGGCCCAGTCGCAGCGATAAGCCACTTCTGGTTGTCTAGCTCACATAATGGCTTCCTGTTTTTTTTTTACAGGTCCTGAAGTTTTTCAAGGAACCCTCGAATTGCTGTCAGAAAAGCAAACTCAGCAGTTATATTTAAACCCAGCCTAAAACAACACACTTTTCAAACTCACCAAGAAACTGACTGACTAAAACACTCTCACTTACTGAATATACGTAAACCATGCATTACTGTCTCAATTATCCAAGGATCTGCAGTGCACTGAATAAATGAATATTTTTTGGAATTCTTTAAGGGTTTAGGGTCTAAGCTACCTGTAATGTAAATGTACCAGTAATACAACACCTTGTTATTTAAATCAACTGAACGATGACTGGAACTGGATTAGAATTGCAAAACAAAAAACACAAAACAAAAACAAAACAAAACAAAACCAAAACAAAGCAAAAAACAAAACAAAGCAAAAACAAAACAAAACCAAAACAAAGCAAAAACAAAAAACAAAAAAAACCCCACACCATTTACATTTAGTCATTTAGCAGACACTTTTATCCAAAGCAACTTACAAATGAGGACAATCGAAGCAATCAAAATCAACAAAAGAGCAATAATAACAAGTGTCAGTAAGCTTAATGCAGTACACACACACACACACACACACACACACACACACAAACACACACACATATATATATAGATATATGTATGTATATGTGTGTGTATATATGTATATATATATATATATATATATATATATTTAAATAATAAAATATATTTATATTTTAAAAATGTTATATTGTTTTATTTAAAAAAAAATAAAAAATTACCCTTTACCAGAGTTATCATTATTACTGTTACTGAACATTTTTGATAATTAAAATAAAGGTGCAATAAATAAAATGTATTGATGAAAAACTAAACCAAACAATTCAACTAAATAAACAAAATTAAACTAATAGAAAATTAGAAATGTTATCTTGGCCACTGACTTATACAAGTTTAATTGAAGCACTAAAATGGCTAACTGGAATCAAATTAAACACACTAAAACTGAAATACAAAAAAAAAAAAAAAAACTCTTTCAAAATATTAACAAAAACAGTATAAAAATAATACTAAAATAACACTGCCCTGTACATGCTCTCGAAAAGTTTTATGAGATTAAAACTATCAGACTTTTATGTGCACACTCTTGTAAATTTCTGTGATAAAGTATTTGCCAAAAACCCAAACATAAATGTAGGTCGAAATCATTCACTATTCTATGAGCAGATTTTACTTGATGAACTAACTGGTGATATTGTTGAGGGAGAGCAACAGGTGCTGGTCAGAGAGCAGCTGTGAGTGTGAATGCATGACACTCATTTCCAGTTACTGTTGTGTTCACAGTATGAGATCACACAGGTCAGTCACGGCAGATTGTTAATCGCAGACATCGATGCGTCGTCATTACATTCCAGGTCACTCAGTGGTGAGTCATGACAGACGGACAATAACAAATGACTTCTCCACACACTGTTTGGTTTCCTGCTACCAGGCCAGAAACAGGAAGTACACATTGTCTACTAAATGCCATGCTGTAACAAAACCACTCCCATATGATAGGTCACTGGTCATGGACAAAGACCACACAGGGCACTGAGAGGTGACTATAGGCACATGTTCAGTGTAAAAAAAACAAGTGCAGATTTCTCAACTTCTTGTTTCACACCTGGCCTTGAAAACAATTCTAGTCGCACATACAACCCAATCTGGGTAAAAAAAAAAAATATATATATATATATATTTTTTTCCAATCAACCCAATCTGGGTAAAAAAAAAAAATATATATATATATATATTTTTTTCCAATCGTACTTGCGGTGGAGAAATGACATACTTCTCCTTTACACAAATAGTTCACCCAAAAATGATCATTTGTTGAAAATGCCATCCGAGATGTAGATGAGTTTGTTTCTTCATCAGAACAGATTTGAAGAAATGTAGCATTGCATCAGCTGCTCACCAATGGATCCTCTGCAGTGAATGGGTGCCGTCAGAATGAGAGTCCAAACATGTGATAAAAACATTATTGTGGTTGGAGAGTGATCTGAACATTTACTGTCCTTAAGTTTGTGTCTTGTGAAGCCAAAAGCTGCATGTTTGTAAGAAACAAATCCATCATTAAGGCATTTTAACTTCACCATAACTGGAGTCCATACTCCAGTGAAAAAGTCTGTTGTCTCTCACTTCACAATACACCACCATATTTGTTTAGAGCAGTTTTGGACTGTTTTCACTTGTAATTGTTGCTTGATCTGTATATATTTCTCTCCTGATTCAGCCAAGGTGACTTTTTCACTGGTTAAACCAATATAATTGATAGAGGACTCAGGGTTTAGCCGGAAGCAACTGTTTAAAGTTAAAAACACCTCAATGATGGATTAAATTATAACAAACATGCAGCTTTTCACTTCACAAGACATTAACTGATGGACTGGAGTGCTGTGGATTACTTGTGGATTATTGTGATGTTTTTATCAGCTGTTTGGACTCTCATTCTGACGGCACCCATTCACTTCAGAGCATCCATTGGTGAGCAAGTGATGTGATGCTACATTTCTACAAATATGTTCTGATGAAGAAACGAACTCATCTACATCTTAGATGGCATAAAGGGGGGAGTACCTTTTAAGCAAATTTTCATTTTTGGGTGAACTTTTGCTTTAACAAATATCAGACATTGCAAACTGATCTGCAAAGATAAAAACATAACATCATAATGAAAACATCTGCTTACGGGGCTTTCAATAATACAGCTGAACTCAAGCAGGCTGGCACGCCGAAGGAAGCTGTAAAAATGAATGATCTCAGACTACTGCTTTCATCTAAGAAACAGCTGTTTTATTGTAAATTCTCGAGCTAATTTCCTCACAGCTGGTGAAAGTGACTTGTCATCTCAGATCCGAAAAAGCAGCATGTCTGTGGAGCAATACTGAACAAAACACTGCTCTGGGCAACTTTGGAGAAGTTGGTGAACTGAGCAATAAAAATAAATGGTTATATCCAGGACATCTAGATACTATAAAGTCTGTTCAGGGGGTTTTGCTGTTATTCTCTTAAATTATTTCCAATCAGACAGAACAGATGTGAGAATGTTTACTTCAGTTGCAACCAGTGTTATTTTAGTATCCCTGATATACTTTTACAGTTTAAGTTAATATTTTAAATGAACTTTACTTGTATATTTTCTGTTTTCATTTTATTGTTAAAGTTTTAGTCATTTTGTTGATTTTTATACAAACAAATTCTATATAGTTTTTTTTTAATTTTAGTTTTTAGTTTTATCGACAAAGAAGCAGTGATAAGTTACAGAATCTGAAATATGTGCTCTCTATACATACAAGCTGTGTCAACATCGGGATTCTAATGATTTTAAGCTGATTTCTAAATAAAATCAGAGTTTTGTGAGTGAAAGACAGAAGCAGAAAAGATTATTCTGTTTCTCAGTGACTGATGTTTATTAAAGTCAATTTTGTAAGTAAACGAAACAAAATTAGTAAACCCATTTACTAACCGTGTTTACACGTGTTCCGTGTTTAATTGTGACATCATATCTTTGCAAGATTCCATTCAGCTTGTCAGGGGGTGGAGCTTCCCATCGGATCATCAGCATGGAATTGTTCACATGAACAGTCAAGTTTTGGGGAGCTTCTGATGGAACTATAAAATTTGGAACAAATTCGATGGAAAAATTAAAATGTAAATAAAATTACATAATTTCAGATAAATCATCTCTTGAGCAGCATGCAAAACAGACAAAAAATTACTTCACATAATTATTTTATCTAAGAAGGCTTTTTCTTGTCTAGATTTTGTAAAAATATGAAGGCATACAAGGACCTTAAATAAAGAATAAATAATGAAAATAATCAAATAAATGAATATGCATGGAAATAATGGTTCCCATGCAGAAATTCTAAAGAAAAAAGCCATTCTGAGAAATTAAGAACACTTTTGTTAACTGGAATAAGGCTGAAATAAAATTTAATATAAATATCGGATGAAAAACTAAACAAAAATTGAAATAATTGAAATAAGTTTAAGTTGAAGCACTAAACTCAACAAATTGGAAAAAAATAAAAACTAAAACTGAAATAATAATAATAATAATACAGAAGCAGAAGTACACATTTTTGGATTGTATTAAATTAGAAGTACACTATGACATAAAACACAATGTTTATCAGAGAGTAAAAATATCCTTCACTGTTCTTTTAGGAATACAGAGGAAATCCTTTATGGACCCAGCCCACAGGAAAAGCATTTCTAACTACAAGGTCACTCCCATTCCCACTCGGCATTCAGAAAACTCTTGGATATCAAAGACATAATTGTCTTCCTCTTATTAGCAAAATGTTACTTCTCTTACTGACTCTAATGCACTCAGCTTCATCTTCCATTTCCAGTGTGCAGAGTTAACTGGAAGTATTACATTAGAGACTTGTAACATCTCTTTACTTTTTCAACATTGATAATCAGAAATGTTTCTTGAGCAGCAAATCAGCATTTTAGAATGATTTCTGAAGATCATGTGACACTGAAGACTGGAGTAATGATGCTGAAAATTCAGCTGCGCATCACAGGAATAAATTACATTTTACAACATATTACAATAAAAAACAGTTATTTGAAACTGTAATAATATTTCACAATATTACAAATTTTATTGTATTTTTGATCAAATGAATACAGCCTTGGCAAGCAGAAGAAAACATTACATATTATTTACAAGTGCAGAAAGTTGCTCCAGGAATCTGAACAGACTCACCGCCCTCTGTGGTGTTGCTCTGGACCCAGACACTGGGCGGGGACCACCCGATCTCATTGGTGCAGGACACGCTCATGTTGTACCAGGTCATGGCCTTGAGGTTGGTGATTTCATACTGGAACGGAGGCACGCGTGTGGGGTGTGTGGCAGTGGGGCTTCCAGGCTCCAAAAGCTCTCGCACCTGGAACAGATGAAGGATAACACATTTATTATTTGTTCTAAAAGTGACAATCATCATTCAATCAAAGCTTTTAGTGGTGTTTCTTCAAATTTAGAAGGAGTTCTGTTACTTTACCAAGTGATCAGAATTATGATCAACCTGGTGGATGTTAAATAGGTGCAGAATTTTATACTGAAGGGTCATATCCATTTCTTTAAAGGTAAAAATTTGAGTTTAGAACCAAACACAAAGAAATCACACTATGTTCTTCAGAGGTTTCATCACAATGCAGTGGCCTTGCACAAGTAATGTTGATCTTACTGTGATGGAGCATGTGCTGAGAGGAGAGAAGCCATCGTGTCCCGGTGTCCAGCTTATGAGGAGTTTGTTGGCCTCACGTTTTACTACTGTGACCTTTGACACTTTGTCAGGAAGCTCTAAAAGAATAAATAGATACAAATATTACAAATCTTTTACTTTGTTTTGCTGAAATTACACAGAAGTAAAAATATTAGATGAAGAACTTAGACTTAAAAAACGTGAAAATTAGAAAAGTCTTCTTGGCAGCTAACTGAAAAAAAAAAAATTCTAAAATTACTACAACTGAAATGAAAATAAAATTAAAACGACAAAACAAAAGTGACTAAAATTTAAATGAAATTTGAAAATGTAAAAAAATATAGCATATAAATGATAGAATAGAATAGAATAGAATAGAATAGAATAGAATAGAATAGAATAGAATAGAATAGAATACCACCACAAATACCCCTGTTCTCAGATTGGCTTTACCTTTGATATTGATGTGAGCTTCTCTGGATACTGTGAGGCCTTTCTCATTGTGAGCTTCACAGCTGTACTGAGTCGATGCATTAACACCTGCACAGAACAAAAATGAAGACATTTAGCTTATTTAAATATGAAGATACTCATAGTACTGTATGCACTTTTTTGGACTTCCTGAAGAATGAAAACATTCATCTGACTTGTTTGACTGACCCAACATGTGAATTTCTAGCTCAACCAATAGTGTTAAATTTGGGGAGGAACAAGCCATTTGGCTGAACAATTAAAAATGAGAGCCTGTTCGGGAAGAATCAGTGATGCTCGCAAACTATTATTTTTATTATTACTGATAGTTTTATACACTATTGTTCAAAAGTTTAGGGGCAGTGTATTTTCTTTAAAAAAATCAATACCTTTAATCAGCAAGGATGCACTTAATTGCTTTCTATTTCAAATAAAACAAAAAATATGAAGCAGCACATATTTTTCAACATTGATAATAATCAGAAATGTTTCTTGAGCAGCAAATCAGCATATTAGAATGATTTCTGAAGGAAGACTGGAGTAATGATGCTGAAAATTCAGCATTGCATCACAGGAATAAATTACTTTTTCAAATATATTCAAATAGAAAATAGCTATTTTAAATGGTAAAAATATTACTGTTTTTTACTGTATATTTGAACAAATGATTGCAGCCTTGGTGGACATAAGAGACTTCTTTCAAAACGATCATACCACACAAACACTAACAAATCTGGAATCCATCCAGATCCAAACCATCTTGGATGTGAGTTTTGCACAACTAACTGTAAATATATAGTACTAAAGCACTCGAGTTAGTGCTTTTCAATGCTTTACTCATCTAACACAACAATGCTTTTAAATGACCTTTAGGGGGCACATTCTCAGCTAAAACTGACGTGTGATTCATTTGTGATTAATTAGATCTAGATTTAGATTATTTAGCATCATGGTGTTACAGATGATTTTGAATATGAATGGGCCTCCTCAAATTAATAATTTTACATGTATTTATGTATTTTTGTATCTTGGATGGACTCTTATGCATACAGGTAGAGGAAGAAACCTAGTAGCATTCCTGGAACATAATTTAAAATAAAACCTGGTAAATAGGATGCAGAACCGCGTAACTTTCACCACCAGCGTGTGGCACAGTACGAGTCTTTCAGTGACACTCCATGCCAGCACTCCAGTCCCACTCTGACACAACCATAATCTCTCTTTTGTGCGAGTGCATTTCAGAGCCGTGACTGTCAGTGGGACAGATCGCGACTGAACTATGCTAATGAAACAGCGTCTGGAAAAATATACAAATTTAAATAATAGATTGAGGCTAGGAATGACTACAGGTTCAGTCTAGACATGGGAAAGCAAGGATTCTTGAATACACACTTTCCTAAATGATACTTAATTTGCTGAAACCAACTCACTGGGATGTTTTGCATGAATTATTCTCAAGGTAGACCTCCCTTAAGAATCCTTTTTCTGCCTCTTACCCAGAGAAGATTTAGTTTAAAAGCAATGTACAATACAACATTTAAATATACTGTAAATAAACCACCCAACTGAAACTAATTAGTCGCATAGAGTTGCCATACGACGATGGTTTGAACTATGAAATAAACTATTTCGGGCTGAAATTGCACAGAAATGTTGTGAGCCAAGCCCACATCCGATGGAATGTTTTGGAAGTTAAATTCATATTTTTAGCTTTAGTTCATCAGAAAGATGACCGATCTCCAAACTCCTTTTTATGAATCAAACTGACTAAATTTAGAAGATTTACCAAAAAAAAAAAAAAAAAAAAAAGCTACAAAAACTCTTGGTTACAAAAAAACCTTCCATGCAGGCTGGACAGATTGTATTTCTGTGCGTGTGTCAGGAAGTATACGTTACATTTCTGATGGCCTGTAATTATGGGGTTTGGAGAACAGCCATGCTAGCAGGCCCTGCATACGGATGCACCAGAATCTGAGAGTTTACTATAGCGCTAACAAACAATGATTTTTATGCACCATGGTAACTCCAACATTTAAAGTATTCTGGATTACCAAGTAAACAGAAACTTATAAACTGCCCAACACATCCCAGCATCTAGGGCTGCATGATTTATCATAATAAATCAGAATGAACTGAATTAAACAAAAATGCTAGCCGCAATTTAATTAAATAAGTATGTGTGCTTTAACACGAGAGCTGCTCATGATCTGCTGTTTCCGGAGTCGAAGAGTGGATTTGGTCACAGTAAATGCTGAAACATTAAAATAGTAACACTTCATATGTTGCTTAATATTTTTATTTCTTTTTCTTCTTGTTATTAATAATTAATAAATTTACAAAAAAAGATCACAAAAGTTTGGGCAAATTGTGCTGCCCTACAAACAAGCAGAGTTATTTTTTTTTTTTTTAAGTTGCATTTCAAATACAATTTAAACTTTAGAACTGTAATTTTACTGTTGTATGTAAAATACAATTATTTTTAGATATTTCCTTAAATACACAAAGTTTTAATGAAATATTAGAACAGTAATTAATATTTTAAAAAGTAAAAATAAATATTTATTGTTTAATATTTGATTTATTATTAGAATTATTAATTAATAATAATAATAATAATATATTTTTTAAACTGTATTTTAAATCCCAATCAACATTTTATCAGAAGAGAAAAAAAAAAATCATCACAATTCAAATTTCCCCACCAAGAAGAACCTAGCAACAACCGTAACAACTACAAAACATCAACAATGCTCTAAGCAACTGCTTAGTAACCACTCAGAATACAACAGCAACACCCTATCAACCATCCGGCCGTGTTTTATTTATTTCAGTTTTTGAATAGTTAGGGAACAGTTTGGAATCTGAAATGTTGTCTCGTTAACTTGTTATTAGGAGGGAATGAAGCTTCTATTATATTTTACATTTCAGTTTTGAGTCTAAACACAAGTGTAGCCGGTGCTTAATATGCTCTGAATGATTAATCACAATCTCAGTGGCTTCATAACAGCTTCACCGAACTCAGCATTTCTGTGCACATTTAGAAACTTGAGTGGTAATTACTGGCTAGTAATTACTCCACGCGTGAGAAACTGTCATATCCAGCTCTAACTAGTTCCCTCTTAAAGGAAACACAAATCACAGCATCCAGAGAGAGAGAATGAAAGTGTCTGTGTGCGCATTATGTAATGCAGTCATTATGAGACCGACAGGACACTGAACCCGAGTCCAACGTGGAAAATTTAGAGGCTGTATTTCTGTATTCAACACTGTTTGAAATATTTCCAGTAAGAAATGGCACTTTAAAGGAGAAGTGAGGTGGAATGTAGTTTTACCACAATCTCAGAGAGCCTTTTTGTGCCCTACATATGCGAGAGGTGAAAAATGCACTTATTCCACTCAGAAATGGACATATCTGATCTGATCTTCAAACTGAATTGTCATATTCAGAGCCAGATAAAAGCCCTCTGGATGTGCATTTACAGATCTTTAACTAGATATAGAGCAGCGGTGGATAGTGAATAACTCACCTCTGTATTCAGGATCTAAAATTAACTACACTGAATTACAAAATTACCCTTCTTTTTTTTTTTTTTTACATATTTTATATAGTTATAAAACTGTATTTTACATTACTGTTCTTCTTTTTTTGTTCTTCTTTTTATTGCCTAGAGCAATGTATTTAACACTAGCTATGTTCCCATCCACCTATTTTTCTATGCATTAAAAAAAATGTTGGATGGAATTGGAAACGCCAAGATGTGCATAAATTCTATTAATCTGCATTAAAAACTTGTGCGCTCAATTGAGGTGGATAAATTTCAATCCAATAAGAAAAAGTGCATAAAATGTGTTGATAACACATTTACCGAATAAATTCCTCAATGCACATCAAAAAACATTCCAAACAGCAGGCATCGGTCTCTGAAAGCAAGATAACATGACCGTGTTCACTGTGCTTCATCTGCATACTGAGGTGCAAGAAATGTATTTTATATGGGGAAAGACCCACCTAGCAACACTAACAGCTCCTTAGCAACCATTCAGAACACCATAGCAACCACCAAGCAAAACTAACAACTCCTTGGTAACCACTCAGAACACCATAGCAACCACCAATTCATACAAACACTCTTTGGTAACCACAGAACCTCACAGCAACACCTCTGAAAGCTAAGATAACCTTACCGTGTTCACTCAGAACCTCACAGCACCACCTAACAACTCCTCTAACAACTCCTTAGCAACCACTCAGAACCTCACAGCAACCACCTAACAACTCTCTAACAACTCCTTAGCAACCACTCAGAACACCATAGCAACCAACTAGCAACACTAACAACTCTTTGGTAACCACTCAGAACCTCACAGCAACCACCTAACAACTCTCTAACAACTCCTTAGCAACCACTCAGAACACCATAGCAACCAACTAGCAACACTAACAACTCCTTAGCAATCAATCAGAACACCATAGCAACCACCTAGCAACTCTCTAACAACTCCTTAGCAACCACTCAGAACCTCACAGCAACCACCTAACAACTCTCTAACAACTCCTTAGCAACCACTCAGAACCTCACAGCAAACCAACAACTCTCTAACAACTCCTTAGCAACCACTCAGAACACCATAGCAACCAACTAGCAAAACATAGCAACCACCAATCAATACTAACAACTCTTTGGTAACCACTCAGAACCTCACAGCAACCACCTAACAACTAACTCCTATAGCAACCAACTAGCAACACTAACAACTCCTTAGCAACCATTCAGAACACCATAGCAACCACCAATCAATACTAACAACTCTTTGGTAACCACTCAGAACCTCACAGCAACCACCTAACAACTCTCTAACAACTCCTTAGCAACCACTCAGAACACCATAGCAACCAACTAGCAACACTAACAACTCCTTAGCAACCATTCAGAACACCATAGCAACCACCAATCAATACTAAAAACTCTTTGGTAACCACTCAGAACCTCACAGCAACCACCTAACAACTCTCTAACAACTCCTTAGCAACCACTCAGAACCTCACAGCAACCACCTAACAACTCTCTAACAACTCCTTAGCAACCATTCAGAACACCATAGCAACCACCAATCAATACTAACAACTCTTTGGTAACCACTCAGAACCTCACAGCAACCACCTAACAACTCCTTAGCAACCACTCAGAACACCATAGCAACTCCCCAAGCAAAACTAACCACTCTTTGGTAACCACTTCAGAACCTCACAGCAACCCACTATACAACTCTCTAACAAACTCCCGAAAAGGTATTAGCCAACCACTCAGAACCCCATAGCAACCAACTAGCAACACTAACAAATCTTTAGCAACCATTCAAAACACAACCATAGCAACCACCAATCACACTAACAACTCTTTGGTAACCACTCAGAACCTCACAGCAACCACCTAACAACTCCTTAGCAACCATTCAGAACACCATAGCAACACCCAAGCAAAACTAACAACTCCTTGGTAACCTCTCAGAACACCATAGCAACCAACTAGCAACACTAACAACTCCTTAGCAACCACTCAGAACACCATAGCAACCAACTAGCAACACTAACAACTCCTTAGCAACCATTCAGAACACCATAGCAACACCCAAGCAAAACCAACAACACCTTGGTAGCCTCTCAGAACACCACAGCAACAACCTCGCAACTCTCTAACAACTCCTTAGCAACCACTAAGAACACCCTAGCAACCAACCAAAACACAATAGCAACATTATATGACCATTTAAATAATGTCCACCAGAAAAAAAAAAAAAGTGTATTTAAGCAAACTATTTTCACTCAGAAACTGCCAAAATTCACAAATAATTACAAAGAAACAGCAAATACATTGAATTAAATGTGACATTTTGAAGTAGAAAGACTGAAATATTTAGGATTTTCTTGTAAAACATACCCCAATAATTTTTTGTTTTGAAAAATAACCTTCAGACGTTAACCTTCTTCAGAAAATGCTCTGGTGCTTTGAAGAGTTCAAAAGCGCTTCACTTTCAGCGTCTTTAAAAGGTTACAGATAATATGCAGAACCAATAGCTGATTTGAAGAACCTATAATGTAAAAAAAATGTATCTTCAAAGGACCATAAACAACAGTATAAACAACTAAAATGGTTTCTGATGAGACCATTATTATTGTTGAACAAACAGTGCTGCAAAGAAGCATTAAAAAGCCTTTATTTTAAAGAGCTCTCGGCTCCAGCCAGCTAAAGTTTGATCTGTCCGTTCCTTTCGAGGCTCTGCAGGGATGCCGGGGCCCCTGAATGAGGCTTTTGAGTGTGTGTAATATCAGCACCGAGTGAGTAAACTTTAACCATAAAACTCCTGCTTTCACAATAACTCAGGTTTACGACTGTTGCCAAGTTTACGATTGTTGTAAATAGGGGTTTAACCTTAAATAGGAGTTTAACCTATTGCTGAAACTGGTCACTGCTATCATGCTGTTGTAATACGGATTGCTGAAACTGGTCACTGCTATCATGCTGTTGTAATACGGTAAAAAAACAGTGAAACGGTGAAAAAAACAGAAGTTTATCTAAAACTTTAACCATAACATTTTTTTTTGTTAACTGAAAAATAAAATAAAATAAAAACTTGGCTAATTGCCAAGGTAGCATTTCTCCTTTTCACACTAAAAATTTTTTATAATAATTTAACCATAAATTTTTTTTTAAAAATATAAAATGGAATACAAATTATATACACCTATTTTGAAAAAATTATAAAAATGACAAAAACACTTAAAAATTACAAAAATTTTAACTAAAATTAAGATGAAAACAGAAAATATAAAATTTAATCGAAAACATTAACAAAAACTACAATACTACACTGTTTAAAAAAAAAGAAAAAAAAAACTGTACTGGAAATTTTCAGTAATTTTACAGAAATTTCCATTAACCCTAAAACGCAAAGCAATGAAATGCAAAATAAAGATGAAACATTGTGCCCTATTTTTTACTGTGATGTCACTGATACTAAGGATCACACTGGTTACCACAGAGAAGCCTGTCGTCTCACCAGATGATCAAGTTTTGACATTCTGATTAAAAATGATGAGGTCCCAAAAATTTAACATTTAAACAAATCCATAGATGACTGGTTTACAATAAGACTGATAACATGCATTCATAACATAGATAGGGTGAATTTCCCTTTCTTCAATCAAGTGACTCATCAAAACCGAAACTGATTAAATTATTCCTCTTGATACGATCAAAAAAGGAAATTATCCTGTTTAAAGCACTGCAGTCACGTGGTTCTCACTGTAATCTGACTGCTCAATCAGGGTCAAATGTTTGTCATCCCTAGATTTTATCCCACTGACTTTGAAGACTTAAAATTGTGAGTCAACACTAAACGCACAAGTCAGCTTCAGTAGCTTCCTGCATGCTCAGTTACATTTCACAAAATCTGTTATGGGCACATTTTCCATAACTGTAGAAAACAGAATATTCTGGATAATCTCAGCCGGGGAACTGTGTGGGAATACATGGCCCTGTTGGAATGTGAAACAGATTACTTTCCAGAAAACTAAAGTTCTAATCACTTTAGAGGGCTAGGCAATAAAAATAGATTTAAGAGGTTTTATGACATCATCTGTTTGGAAAGTAAATGCATACGAGAGCTCTAGAGTTCAGATTGTTGCTATTAAGGCTACTCACTGCAATGCTGTCATTGTGAACTAAAATAAAAACTATTAAAAAAATGAATTCATTAATTGAATTAAAGTTGAAATAAATTTAAATATAAAGATTACATGAAAAACAGTTAAATGAAAATTAGAAATGCTGCACTGACTGACAATTACCTTTGATTAGACTGAAGCACTAATATTACTAAAATAAAAACTGAAATAAAGCTAAACATGAATATTAAAAAACAAAACTAAAAAACAACAAACATGTAAAATATAAATATCAGACAAAAATTGTTAAAATTACTTAAACAAAAACTGAAATAAAGGTAAACACAAATATTAAAAAACAAAACTAAAATGTAAAATATATGTATAATATAAAAATTGTTAAAATTACTAAAACAAAAACTGAAATAAAGGTAAACACAAATATTAAAAAACAAAACTAAAAAAGAACAAACATGTAAAATATAAATATCAGACAAAAAGTTTTTAAAATACTAAAACAAAAACTGATATAAAGCTAAACATAAATAAATAAATAAAAAGTCAAATATAAATATTAGATGAAAAAATTAAATGAAAATAGCTAAATGAAAATTAGAAGCATTGCCCCGAGTCCTAAAATTACTAAAAATGAAATTAAAATAAAGCTAAAAACAGATATTGAAAAACAAAAATAATAAAAAAAAATGACAAAAACACAAAATATAAATGTATGGTGAAAAAAGTTAAACTTGAAATAGTTAAGTCAAAAGTTAGGACAAATTCTAAATATTAATAAATATAATAGTATATAAATAAAAATAAATGGTTAAAATAAATCAATTCAATCTCTTTTTTTCAAATGCAATTTATTAACACTTAAATAAAATCTCTAAAATATTTTTTTAATAATAGAAAAGAAAAGCCTTTTATATCTCCAAAACATGTTATTCTTCACTCAAAGTGAAATCAAAGTAAACAAAGTTTCTATTTCAATTGTTTCCTGCAATAAAGATGTCGTGATTTACCAGAGGAACGGTTCATCATGTCTTTTATCATCTGTAACACAGTGCACTGAAGGGTCATTCAGTGTCAACAGGCACTAGGGAAAGTACAACCTTGTGGTAGAACTTCCAATTCTCTAAAAAATGATCATGTGGACAACAAATCTATTACCGTAACCTAACAAAAATCTTCCACTTAGCTCTATTTGTGTGGCGACAAATTCTTTCTGAACTCTGAGATTTTTTTTTTCTTCACTTTTAAGGCTTTTTGATTCTCTGCTATATGGACAACAAGATGTTGTCAGTGCCGAGGACCATAACAAAACCCCACATGTTCCTACCTTCAATGGTGATGGAAGACTCGTTGTGTTCTGCATATCTCTCGCCTTTGTGGAGCCACTTAATAGTCACAGGGTTCGGAGGGCCGACCGCCTCACAAGTGAGTGTGAAGGGAGTGTTTCTCGTGACGTTCACGTCACTCGGCTGTATGGTGAAGGTCGGCAGGCCTGGATTTGAGTCAAATGTGGCAGAACATCAAATGTCTAAAATGCACAAGCAAAGGTTCGTGTCACTGAGTTGAAGGTTTACTTGCCTTCCACCTCTAAAATGATAGAGTCTGACTCGATGATCTTGTTACTGACACTGAGCCTGCAGTGATATTCTCCAGCATCTGCTCTCTTGACACTTTTAATGCTGAAAGGGAATTTCAAAGGAAATAAATCAAGAGCATTTCTGACAATATTTACAAAACAAAAAGTCCTTAAACGTCCTGCAATAAAGAAAAATGGGGCCAATGACTGATATAGTGCAGATATAATATTCATAGACTGATGCAATTTAATGAGACATGAGACATGCATATCAGTGCTGAAATTAAACAAACCATTAGACTTTTAAAAGTGATATTTAAATGTGATGATTTCGTAGAGACTTGTAGAAGAACATAAAAAGAAAACAGATTGATTCTGAGATTTAAATATTAAATTATTTATTTACATTACATTTATTTAAATTAATATAAAAAATAAGTAATAAAAAAATATTTTTTATTAGAATTCCTTTATATTGACAAAAAAAAAACTAAAAGTTATCCATTGACAAAGCTGTTGGTAGACTTTGAAACTAACTCAAGAAGAAAGGTTAAACTGTAAAATGGGCAGATTGTTCATCTACCAAAGGCAATAATCTCCAAACATATTCTGGCAGATATTATTGGTCATAATTACCTCATAGTGGACAGCAGGTTGACCGTCTCTTGATTGTAGACCGCCGTCTCCATGCCATCAGAGATTTCCTTACCGTTCCTAAACCACAGAATATTCAGGTCCTGGGTCACGTCGTTGATGTCGATGGAGCAGTTAAATTTGACCTCTGCCCCCTCTGACCGCTGGATTGTGCCCACGGTGGGTTTGAAGCGCAGCTTCTGGATCTCCTCCGGTGACAGATGTACGCTGGGGGCTCGTGCCGGGACGATCAGCGGGTCCGTTGCCTGCGTTGGCCTGAAAGAACGGCCCTGCGTTGTCCAATGAGGTGAGCCTCCCTGATGGACGACAGCGAGGGGATGCTTCCAACTGGCAGCTGTTTGAGGAAATCAGAGTTTTCGTAAATATAAGCATGTCAATCATGACAGTGAAGATGTTTAACTAAACTAACCTACATTTATCTAAAAAAATGGGATTGTTGATGTTTAACTAAACTAACCTACATTTATCTAAAAAATATAAATAATATATATAAATAAAAAGCATTACAAAAATAACTTATAAATATACATATATATAGATAGATAGATAGATGTGTTACATAATTATGACATGCTGTATTATTACAAAATTATATATTTATATAATTATTATATATTACTAAAACTTATATACACACACACACAAACACATATTTAAATTAAATTTTAAAAAAATACTAAAACTCATCTTTTTAAAATTGTGTGTAAGTGTACAAACATTTTGTTCTGTTTACTAATGGAATTTAATACACCACACACACACATACATTATATATTATAATAGTAATGTTATATAATATTTTTATATGTATATATATAAATATATTAAATATATATCGCATACACACACACACACACACACATACATTTTATATTATAATTTAGTAATGTTATCGATAATATTTTTGCAATGTATTGTTTATATATTTATATCTGAAATTAAAAAAACAACATAGCATCATGTCATTAATATTATGTTTTTCTATGAGTGCAAACACTTTTAAACTTTTGACTTTTAGACATTGGACATGATTCCATAACAATACCAGTATTATTAATAATATATTCAAAATGCATCTTTTGAATTCACATGTAAATACATACATGTAATTATTGAGTACCATGGTAAACAATATATCAAGCTATGGTGTACATGGTTCGGCCACACTAATTTCCAATAAGGGAAATGCTTGTAATTTTGATATTTTCTATAGAGTGACTCAGATCTGGCACGGCTTCAGAAACACCAGCATCCTGTTCTCCAGGAGAAAACGGAAATTCTTTCTCTGATGGAATATGTTATCAAGGGAAGCATTCAAAGCTTTTATTGAGAGAGCTTGTCATAGATACTATCTCTTGATTCATGGAACTCCATTAAAAATATCACGTACAACACATTTAACTTGTGCCTTATGCATAATTAAATGCTTTAGTAATAGTAACATATTTCGTCTTTAAGCCAAGAGCTAGAATGGAACGAACACATGTTTCAATGCAGTGCTAATTCAATTTCAATGCTAACCAGTTCCTCTTCTTTATTAGAAAATATTATAAATCACTTCATGTTTTATAGAAAATTACACGTCTTATAAACCAGTTTACACAATGCCAAAGAGAACTGACGAAATTTCAGATACATGAATGGACATGCAGCATGAAAAGTCTATATTTAGTAAATATAGATTTCTAAATAATAAAAGTCATAGTAAAATGCAGTTTAAAACAATATTTAATAAACTTTCAAAATTTTGTGTAACTGAATCAAAGCGAGTCTGGAATACAAAAAAAATGTTAATAAATGCAAAAAATGTAAATCACTAATTTTGTTTTTGACTCACAATCTGTCAATTTATCACGTAAAATCTATTCATATGATAAAATTAAGATTTTATTTTTTGACATTTAACAACAAACCCGTCAACAGTACTGTATAACAAACTATTAGAAATATTTACTGTGAGATTTCAGTAAAATCTCATCAATTTTTTTTGTATATTAATTTAATTCTCATAACTTTTCAGAGAATTTAATTAGATCTATTTTTTGTAAACTTTATCTTTATATAGTTTGATATTTAGTTTGCATTTTTTTTAGTGGAGTATGCTTAAATATTTAATAAAGAACATAAGTAACAAATCAAAGTTTTTCATGTAGAAAAGCAAACGTTTTGTGTTGCCAATTTGATTCCACTTAAAGATCCTGCGCATAAATCGATTTCAAATGACAAAAACACAGCATTAAACGACACAAATCTCATCACATGCACACGCTTCAACAGCTCTTTATGAACTTTCTAAGGTTGCTGATTCAGTTGCTTTTAAAGCATCCACAAAATATCACATTAACTTAAAGAAAATCGCAGATCTTACCAGTTGTCACTCTGACTGACTGTAAAAACAATCCGGCGAGCAGTGGAGCTAAAAAGCGCAACATCGCGGAGAAACTTCTGCCTAAAATAAACCCCATGGTGCTTTCTATTCTTTTTCCTTTCGTCTAAGCGTGTCAGATGAATAGAAGCATGAAGCAGAGTATGTGCAGATCACATAACATCTTTGCTCTTTTGCTCTGTAATGCGTGCGCTTCTCCGTGATGAGTGCAGCTGATTCCAGCGCGCTCCCGCAGGAGAGGAACGGCACAGGGGTGTTACGAGCGGTTGAGATTTTCGGTTTTACATGAATATGCATGAGTTTCCCGGACATGCGCGTGGAACTGAGGGTTTTAGGTGTTGCTCGTTCTTTCGGTTTTGGTTTAATCTTATTTTTTTTAAAGGGTATGTGTGTTTTAATGGTTGCGCAAACTTAAGCCTAATTTTTTATTAGTTTGCAGTGCACATTTTTGTTCACGCAAGCTTCTGTGCAGCCGTCACTAACTGAATGATTGCATTCTTTGTGTAATGTTGGGATAAAGTACAGCAAACCTCAGTTACCTGCAAACATTGTTTTTAGTTCGATGTGCTCTTCATTTACAAAAGCTGACTGAGCAATAAAGCTATAGTGAGCCCTTTTATTAAAATACCTGGAGCCTAGGTAATACAAAAATAACACAAAATTTGTCATGCACTCAGCATTACTTGATGTAAAAACTATCTCAAACAATTACAAATTAATTGTATTTAAGTGTCCTTTAGGTTCTAAAACTGTCCAGTACTTTATAGTCAAATCCATTTCTATATAGAAATAATGAAGATTTCTGTGCTACATCAAACTGGTTGCTTTTTTATTTAATTATTTACTTATTTATTTTTTATTGTCTATGCTGAAAAATTAACATTCAGAAGTATAAACAACATGGTGTATTGACTTTTTCTGGAAGAAAAAACAAAACAAAACAAATAAAAATTCAACATCAATCCAGAAAAATTGAACATACATATTAGGAAAAAAAAAAGCAAAACAGTCTCCACATCCATTCCACAAAAAACACAGAGTTCAGAGAGATCAGCTCTGTATCACTTGAGAAACTGGTTAGTTGGATAAATTATATGTATAATTTTGAAGTAAACTTCACTAACTTTATTTGTGACACAGAATTTGTTATTATAAGTCCAAATCAGTTTCCAGTCGATATTCTCAAAATGGTTATTCCTGAAGTACTTGCATCGAAATGTTGCAGGGCAATGAATCAAACATCTAAAAAAAAAATGTATTATTACTGTACATTTTCTGGTACATTTACTGGAATACCAAATTTAAAATGTATTATTACTGTACATTTTCTGGTACATTTACTGGAATACCAAATTTCTTTAAAAATTCATTATATGTAAGTAAATATCCATAATTTTAACCAATTTATGTTTAGTATAGAAAATTGATTTGTTCATTTGATATATTTAACATATTTATTGTTACAAACTAGCCAATTCACTCTGCTGTTCCTATCCTGCTACTTATCTATACTCAATATAAAAATTACTGTTTGTATTTTAAATACATATGACAAAAAGGAGATTTTTAAATGCTATATATAAATCCATTGGCAAAACGTGAAAAGTACTATATTACAGAGTGGAAGAGGTAAATGAGACAATAAATGATCTTCTGCTGCCATCTAGTGGTCATAGTGGGAATCAGGACACTCATGTTAATAGTATTTGTTTTTCTACCAGGTGAAATCTTTCTTCTTTTCTTTTTTCTTTTCCTTCTTCTTTTCTTTTTTTTTTAAATTTCTTTTACTTTTTCTTGTTCCTTCTTGTTGAGGCATGTGAAATGTTTTGTTATATAGCGAGATATGTGAAAAATGTGGAAAAAATGAATAACTTTGAGGCAAATTAATTATTTACATTTACTTTTATCCTTCTCGTTGAAGCATGGAGGACAATGAAAGCAATCAAAAATCAACAAAAGAACAATGATATGCAAGTGCTATACAAGTCTCAGTTAGGCTTAATGATGACAAGTCTCGGTTGACAAGTCTCGGTTATGACAAGTCTCGTATATATATATATATATATATATATATATATATATATATATTATAAATAGAAAACAGATAGAATAGAAAAAGAATAGAGCAAGCTAGTGTTAGAGGCCTTTTTTACTTTTGTTAATTGTATAATAAATAAAAATAAAACAGATAGAATACAGAAAGATTAGAGAAGCAAGTTTTAGTTTTTTTTTTAAGAAAACAAGCAGTTTGGTAAATACATAAGTGCAAGTCTAAAAAGGGGGCTATATTATTTTATATTTATATATATATATAGATATATAATCATATATATAGAGACATAAAGAATAGAATCATAAATAGAGAGGGTCAAATAAAGATGGAAGAGATGTGTTTTTTAGCCAGTTCTTGAGAATGAGTGTCATCAGCATAGCAGTGTGATATGAAAATAATTTATATATATATATATTATACTATATTATATATATATATATATATATATATATATATATATATATATATATATATATATATATTAAATTGCCTTACTAAAAAGTGAGCAATATTACATGTGTTTGAAAATAAAAATGAATAAAAAAAAATTAAGGTGCCCTTGAGCAAGGCACTGAACCCCCAACTGCTCCCCGGCGCCGCAGCATAAATGGCTGCCCACTGCTCCGGGTGTGTGTTCACAGTGTGTGTGTGTGTGTTCACGGTGTGTGTGTGTGCGCACTTTGGATGGGTTAAATGCAGAGCACGAATTCTGAGTATGGGTCACCATACTTGGCTGTATGTCACATTACTTTCACTTAATAAAAAACATGAATTAAATAAACATATTTAAATATGTCTATCAATTTGTCAATTTAAAAAGTGATTTATTTATTTACATTTTTTATGTTTGAATTATTAAATCAATAAATTGATTTTTCATTATATATTTAAGTGGCACTCTCAGTCCTCCATAGCCTACCAGGCAGATTCAAAAATACGTTGTCTAGTTTAGGAATTCAAGTACATAATAACAGACTACAAACAAGTTTTGCTTGAATTTTATTAGACCTCAAATACTACATAGTAACTAAAAAAAACGTCCTTCATTTGTAATATTCAAAACAATAGGCCTAGTTTTGAAATTTGTCCACAAAGTGGCGCTATTCCATAGTGTTCTATATAAAACAGACTGGAACACGTTCTTCAAATATCAGTGATAGCAACTAGCTGAGTTATATAACTTAGATATAGGCCTATACCTTAAAGAAGGAAACTCTTTTCCACATTAAAAGACCTTAAACTGACAAATTAAACTTTTTACAGCAATTATGTAAAACAATAATCAGATTGAATTCAGGCAACAAATGGATAAAATGCTCTTGTTGATGTTCCCACCTCACTGTAAAATAAGAAAGATCTTGTAGAGATTGTCACATAATGTGGCTTTTTGCTTTTTGATGCATCATAAGCCTCTAGATTCTCTGTCAAAAGACTCATGTGTCTTCTGGATTATAAGTCGATACATTGACAGATAAGAGTGAAAATGAGTTGCATTGTCCTCTGAAAACCAAATCATCTTCCCAGATAAGATTGAACAAAGTTCAAGGGCAGAACACCAAGAAAATAATGGAATTAAATGAGTCTGAATGTCCGTTTCCCTACACCCTTTGCATCTGTGGTCGAGGTGTTACGTGAGGAAAGCTGGACATCCACACAACAGCGCGAGGAGCTTTGGAGTTCTTATTGGAGCCGGAGCTGCTCTTGCTTCGGTTGACGTTCTCCGAGCAGTACGTCTTCATTCGGTACAAGTTGGCTTTGCTCTCGCAGCAGCCCATGGAGCTCAGAAGGATGTATGCATCCTTTCTGAAGGCCCTGGTGAAGATGGCATAGAGGAAGGGGTTTGCGCACGAGTTGATGGGGTAGAAAAGCACAAGGAGGATCTTAGAGTTGGTCACCGTGATGAGCGGGACTTTGAAGGCCGCAGAGATGGCGAAAAACGAAATGGGCGCCATGCACAGAAAGTCGGTGAAGATCAGCACAGCCATGCGTTTGGCGATCTTGGTGTCGGCGGCGCGTCCAGGGAACTCGGGGTTGCGAACGGCGGTGTAAATGCACACGTAGCAGCCGCAAATCACCAGGAAAGCCCCGACGTTGAACAGCAGGAGGAGTATAACGTAGGCTTGGGATAAAGGCGTCTCGATGTCCATCGGCAAACACATGCTGACTTTGTTGTAGCTGCTGACGCCCATTAAGGGGAGGAGAGCCATTCCTAAGCAAACCACCCATCCGACAACCATTATCGAAGAAGCGTGCCTCAATCCCAGACAGCGTTCCAGATGGAGAGCATGTGTGATCGTGTGCCAGGGCTCTACGGTTATGGTAGACAGAGTATAAACGGATAGTTCGCCGCCAAACACGGACAGAAACCGGCGATCCCGCATCCCACTCCAGTTTGCCACTCGAGCATGCTGGCTGTAATGCCCTCGTGTCATGAGATCCACGGTGGCGATCATAAGCAGATACACGCCGATGCAGAGGTCGGCGAAGGCCAGGTGGCACATGACGAATTTGGGGACGGTCAGTTTGCAGCGGCTGGTAAATAACACAAGCAGCACTGTCAGGTTGCCGACGATGGCCAGAATGTTGATGAACCAAATAGCCACCCGCAAGAAGCCGAATCCGGCAATGTCCTCGCAGGGGTTGAAGGCATCGGCCTCTGGGCTGCACTGGAGGGCCGGTCGGCGCTGACACAGGTCCAGCTCTGGGTAATAGAAGTCCATGCTGCCAAACACGTCCTCAGCTGATGTGAATCCAACAATGTCAGATGCAAGAGGACCATCCAGCGTAAGAGAATCATCAGAGGCGACGTCAGATGGACTGAGAATGAGAAACAGTCATGTCACAGTATGGTGAAAAACATGACACAATACTTTTAATAAGTAGTTGTATATATGGGGCTATTATCGTTAAATAAAGCTAAAACCATAATAAAACTTGAAATAAAATAGACGTTACCTAAAATAAAATACAAAATGAAAAACTGTAGGCTTATTTTATTTCAGATAGCTACCAAGCAACGTTTCTCATTTTCATTCTAAATTAATTTCATTCTAAAAAATTAATAAAAGCTATATAGGCATATTAAAAAAAACTAATAAAATGATAAAGACACAACAAAATCTCTAGAATGTTTGACTAAAATATACATCAGGAGTACAGAGCTATAAAATTTATATGGATTACGTAGCTCAGATGATCTGGTCTCTGAAGAATCTGACTGAAATAAAATAAAATATATTAATAAAAAAAATTTAAAACTTAAACTTTTTTTATTTTAGCTAGTTGCTGAGGCTACATCTTTCATTTTTGTTTAGTTTAACTTGGAGTACTAAAATAGCTAAACTAAAACTTAAATAATATATAGACGTAAAAAACACTAATAAAATCACAAAAACACAACAAAACTTTCTAAAAATTCAAAATATTAATAAAAAACTTTAGTAGTAAATCAACGATACTTAAATAACACTGAGAGGTTAAGCTTATATTACACCATAGAATACATAATGCAGTACTTAATGTCATTTTTAGAATCTTCTGGAACGTGAAGCCACTGAAACATTGTAACATTTGTTTCATCTTAAATATTTTGACATTAATAAAATCAGGAACAAATTAGGCTATTTTTGATATACAACCAGAGCAAAGAGCTATGAAATTCATATGGATTGCATACAGTAGGTCAGTAAAATTTCCACTTTTTCCACTCTTTGCAGAATGCAAGTTAATTGATACATGATACATTTTGAACACTTCCTCTTGTCATTATATATATATATATATATATATATATATATATATATATATATATATATATATGTGTGTGTGCTTTTGTTATTTTTTATAAGTGCATTAAAGTGGATACATATGTATAATTTGAAATGTTTTTGAAAAAAAAACTGTACATGATGGAAAGTTTTTTTGTTAATATATATATTTTTTAAACACAGTATCAAATGAAGTATTATTAGGCCTTTTTTTGTAAATCAGCAGCATTTTTTCCCAAGGTACAGGGCTGTGCAATCAGAAAACAGAACTTTAGTCTTACTTAGCTGGCGAATTGTCAACACAGTTTGATGATCCATTTTTTAATGCAGTGATAACAGATCCCTCCCTGTATGAGAACCAGAAAATACACATAATTATAATATTAAAAATAAATCTCTGCTGCTTAAATCTTATTGGAGCTCTATGTTTAATCTCATTATGTCAATGATTTTATGACGTTCATTCAGCGAGAAGTGATGCTCTTATTAAAAATGACAACCAATAAGATGAAATTATATTTTATTCCCGTTTTGATTTGTGTGTTGACCTGTTGGAGTCCCAGCTGAGCAGAGCGCAGCAGTGGCTGGGATACGTGAGCTGCGCTTCTCTCAGGCTCTTCAGTCCGTTCAGAGGAGGAAGTCTCTTCAGAGTGAACGCTGAACGAGCCACCAGCATCAGCACAGACTCCAGGCCACGAGAGGGCAGCGTCTCCAGTGCCGTGGATGACACATCCCTGGAGGTGGACAACAGAGAGTGAAACGCTGCATTTAGAAGAGTAGCGCGCGTCCCAATTCTATGGAATCTTAGAATAAAGAAAGCTTGATTGTGACTTTAGACTTTTACATCTTGCAGTTTTGACTTTTTCGTTTATATATCACAATTTTGACTTTTTTTTCCTCACAATTCTGAGTTAACATAGCAATTCTGATTTTTTTTCTCAGAATTGCAAATTTATATTTCGCAGTTCTGAATTTACTCACAACTCTGACTTTATATCTAAAAATGCACCATTTTCAAGATGTTTATATGCAAGATTATATCTCACAATTCTGAATTCATCTCACAATTCTGATTTATTTCTGAGAATTGCAAATGTATATCTCACAACTATGAGTTTATATCTCACAATTCATACTTATTTTCAGAATTCTTAGTTTATATGTTACAATTCTGAGTTTATATCTCACAAATGATACTTATTTTCGGAATTCTACATTTAAATCTTACAGTTCTCAGAAATGCAAGTTTATTTCTCACAATTCTGAGTTAACATAGCAATTCTTACTTTTTTCACAATTTTGACTTCTTATATCAGAATTTAAAAAATAAAAATCTTGCAGTTCTGAATTTATATCCAGCGATTCTGAATTTTCTCACAATTCTGAGTTTCTGAGCAATTCCTTTTGCTAAAAATGCACCATTTTCAAGATGATAAACTTGAGCCATTTGCCAAATTAAACATGCACATTAAGCATGTACTCTTCCTATCATCAGTGAATGACAAACTTTCAGTTATATATGTGAATCTGGACACCACCTGGGAGGTGCTCAGTCCTGCTTCTTTGTGCTCCTGCAATCAATCACACCCAAACCAGCCAAGCAAGGTCTTCAGGTTTTCTTGAAAGTTAAAAGCACGTGTGGTAAAACTCTAGTTCAGAGTAAGGTAATGCACCATCTTTAGTCATTCACACCGACATCTGATAAGACTCGACACAAAGCACTCGGTCCAGAGAAGAGGAAAGGCGAAATGAACTCTTCACAGTCAATTAGCAAGAGAAAAGGAAAGTCTTGACAACAGTATTTCAGCGTCATATCACTTACAGCATAGTGGGGCCAAACGCTCCTTTGAAAGCGTCTTCATGAATCACACGCAGCTCTTTGTTGTTCTTTAGAACCCTGCAAAACAAACAGATTATACTCTGATTTTACACTGATAGTGTCGGATTTACTTTGAAACTATTTTCACTCAGAAATTGCTAGTAAATTTCACAAATAATATAGTATTATAGTAGCATTATAGTATAGAATAGTATTTTCTACAATAATCTTTTGTTTACAACAAAAAATATTGTTTTTACAGTGTAAAGCACAAAACTGTAGAAGTAAAGCAGAACTGAAAGGAGATTAGTGTATCCATAATTTGTCAATATTTACAGTTTATCTATTTTAGTTCCATTGAAGGCATGGCTTTCTATTTCTTGAAATCCATTGTTAAAGAGATTCCTGAGAAGACACAAAAGGGGGGGGGGGGGGGGCAAATATAATTAGCACATAATAAAAATTATATATTTAAAATACATTTAAAAACTATACATATAAAAACCATATTTGCTGACATATCGCACAAGACTCACTAATATAAAAATTAGAATTAAACTTTATTTGGAGTACTAATTTTTCACAATGCATAATGTTGAGCCTAAAATGTGTTTCAGTGTCACTATTGAGAAGGATTGTATGATCTTTGGATGATGTCAGTCTTTAAATGCAAGCATAGGAAAACTGACAATTATTTGACTGCATAAAGATTGTAATCCCATAAAATTGATTTGGCTCTTTCTTGCTTTTGTGCAATACTCTTTAAAACACCAATATACTGTAGTACTTCTGGTTTTGTTTAACTTGTTTATTATAGGGGTCATATCATGGGGAGTAATTTATTGAAACTAAAAATGCAAAATTTAAGATCATTTCAAACTTGTGCATGGACTGATTGTTTCAAACTGATCTTAATAGTTTGAGGAGTGATTGTTTTATGGATCTGTCACAATGTAATGCAAAAAGGCTGCTATTAAAGGATGAGGCAGTTAAAAACCGAACTTGATCAAAAAGCAAATCCACAACTCAGAAATAAGAGCTGCAAAAGAGCTGCATTCATTTCAAGGGGGCTTCTTACATAGTTGATTTTAATGCATAGCAGCAAAATGGCCCATTTATTTTTTTAGGGTCAGAGAGGGTGGACAATGGTCATACAAACTAATTTAAGGCAAAAAGAAAAGTAATGATTTGATCCCTTTGACATATACATTATAACAGATTAATTGGCCACTTAAAAACCTATATTGATCAATTGTTAATGTGAATATTGTGAGGAATACATATCCTTCAATGTCAATGTCCCAGTTTGGGGTTTAATTTATGTTTAAGCAGAAAATATTATGAAATATTATTACAATTTAAAATGGGTGTTTTCCATTTGAATATATATTAAAATGTAATTTATTCCTGTGATGCAATGCTGAATTTTCAGCACCATTACTCCAGTCTTCAGCGTCACGTGATCCTTCAGAAATCATTCTGATATGCTGATTTGCTCTTTAATAAATATTTCTTATTATTATCAATGTTGAAAACAGTTGTGCTGATTAATATTGTTTGTGAAGACTGCGAACAGCATTAATTTACAATTGAAATATTTTGTTCCATTTGAAATGACTTTATTGACTCTTGATCATTTTAATGTGTCTTTGCTGAACAAAAGTATTAATTTCTTAAATAAAAAAAGAAAACCTTACTGACCCTAAACTTGTGAACGGTAATAAACCTGGATGACATGTAACCTGTTACTAACATTAGAGAACTGTGAACACGTGAATGTATTCTGAAATTATTGAAATATAAATAAAAATTTGTAGAATTCCTGATCTGAACATATTGTGAGATACTTGCATTGTTGTGAATTCACTTGTCAATCCAATGAAAGCATTTGTTGGGACTGAACGCAGGTTGAGATTATCACAAATATACCTAAAAAAGAACAAAACCACTTTAGTAATTGAAACAATAAGTCCTTTTGCTGACAAGATAAATCTCACGGACCAAGTCTCCTAATCTAATACACCTGTGCTCTTCTCAGCCAGTGTTCTGGCTCACAGCTCTCATAGAGTGCGTATATCTGTATATCTTTCATAACACACCATTTTCTGTCAGCTCGAGAAAGATAAAAGACAGTAGCATGCCCGCATTACAGCTTCACTATTACTTTCCATCATTCAATCTCACGTATCTCATCTCTCACACAGACATAACAGCTGCAGGGTAAAACTCACAGAATGAAATCAGACTCCAGGGAGAAGATAGAGGTCAGGTCAGGGAATACACCTATGCCGGTGTTGGAAATGCTCCTGTAGACACACACACACACACACACACACACAAAACAATAGGACTTTTGCTGATACAAGAAAATAGAACCAACAAAACACTTAGAGGTTGAAGCCTGTTATACTACATTCATATTTTGAGAATATATATACATGTGTGTGTGTGTGTGTTTGTGTGTGTGTGTGAAAGTCACAGCATTCCTAAAAGTTACCCAAAAATTATTTATAATCTCATATATAACATTCTTTATGTAATTACAATTTTATATATAAACTATAAATATAAAAATATATAAAAACAATAAATATAGAAAATATAGAAACATAAAATGACATACATATATACCTTTTTTATACTTTTAAAAAATATTCTTTTAGATTTTAAAAAAATGCTACTACTGAAATACATCAAATATGGATAACAACCAGTAGAAAAAAGAAAAACATAAACAAGATCAATTGATCTCAGTTTATCTATGATATCTCAGTTGTATATATTTGTCATATATGCATATATGAGTCACAGTATTCCTAAAATGTACAAAAAATTTTTTATTTATAAAACAACCTGTAGAAAATAAAAGCAAAAGTTGTTTTTTCTAGATATCAATGATATTATTACAGAACAAATGGAAACTTTAAAGATTTTAACAGCAGAGATCTTAATAAAGAAAGCTTAACAATGTCTGAGAAGTTGATATTTGATTTAAATGAATATTGATTTCTGGTAAATATCAATTAAAATGTAATTTGTGTAGAAAGGCAGAGCTTGGGGATGAACTGCTTACAGATATCTCAGCTTGGGAAGGTGGTTGAACGCCCGTTTGTGAATGTGAACGAGGCTCCGTGTGTTCTGGATTGAGCTGGGACACGAGAAATCACAAACAAATGAGACATATTTGTGAAAAGAACTTTCTGTTCCAGTCTGTTTTAATTACGACAAGCAATTAAATACAGTCATTAAATGATCCGTGAATCACTTTCATTCTTCCTTGAGTGGTTGCTTACATCTCTGAGACATTCAGAAGATTGTTAAATGCTTCCGTCTCTATGGTTTCCACTGATATGCTCTGGGCGATTTCTCTGGATCCAAAAACAAGAACAAGAAAAATATTAGGTAACATGTCCCATAAACACAATGACAACAGGAATGTAGAAAGTACAGGTTAAATTTGAATTCATGGCATATAAACTTTGATAGATGGAGCTTAAACTGTCTATGTACATTTGAATGTCATTTAAAATATACAATATTAATGCACTGACTGACAGCAGCGGAAGTATAAAACCAGCTGGAACTGGAATTTGTTTCTGAAATATCGTGACTCTCATTAATATGATGTAAATGATGGAGAAACTTTGAGAGATTTTTGTTAATGTGTGTTTGTGAATAATCTAAATATTTCTGTCCAGTCTTTAGAAATCAAAGAATTTACAACATAATTGTTGTAATGCTGAATTACACTTAATGCATGCATTAAACAAATATGATGCTGTTAAAAATTTAATTTATGTCATTGCCATTTACTGTATCTCATTTATTAGTACATTAAAAACAAACTAAGAATTTAATATCCCATAAACTCCCATAAATATTTAATATCCCATAAACTCTGAATGGTACATGTGCTACTTCACATACAAATACTTACGAATACTAATGAGATTACGTTTCCCTGAATGAGAAAAATTGTGAAGCACCTGCTAATCTGTCTGTAACTCTGTCTCGTTTTTATTTAAAACAGTGATTTTTTTAGCCATGTTTCTTGTTCATAAAATGTTCTCATAAATGACAAAAAGCAAAAACAGACAATTACTGAAGCAGTACATTTGGCCAAAATACTTTTGCATCAGCTACTTATTAACAAAAGAAAAACAGCTTCACCATCATCTGTTATGGTCATTTATATAAACATGTCACATTGCATTCTTGCACATTCTAATTCAGGTTTATGTTTATGTTGTGGTTGCTTTATAAAGTTCTGCATTTTACATTTTAAAGACGTTTATAAAGGTTAGTTCCATTTGAATTTTTCAAAGTAGCCCATATAATCCAAACACGTCTTATTTGAAGCCATTTCGAAGGAAAGAGATGCTTCTTTTTGGACAACTGAAAGTAAGATTCTTCTCAAAATCCACTGGATTCTAATTGTGATATTAAAACTGTCATAGACAAAATGCTTCTCCTTTTAATGCCCCCTGTTCAGGCCAAAAAAGAATCTATTCTGTGCAAATGTTCAGACTGTTCCTCCTAACTTGGATGTCCTGAGCTTTTTTTCTTTTTCTAAAGGCTTCAAAGAAAATTGGCATTGAAAGCTTCTTCGATTTTCTTCACAGATCAGATGATGTGGAAATGAGTCTGCCGGCTTGAACAGGAGTGATGATGGATGGCATTACCCTTCACTAGACATGCTAAACATCTGGTTATCTGTTGTCATATTTTTTAAAAACAGTGACTACTCACATTCTTTTTACTCCCTTCAGGCCATCAAAACTGTGAGTGCTGATGGTTTTCAGTGAGATGTAGTTTAAAACTCTGAAATTGAGATGCACAGGATGAATTAAATTTCAAAAAACCCTTTTGCAACCATATAGCAACACATTAACAACCATTCAGAACAGAATATTCATGCATATTGGACAAAATTAATAAACTTGGTTATTCGGTGGAAAATTGGCATAAACTGAAAGGTTGGATAAGCCTCAAGGAAGTTGTACGTCAGCAAAGCACTTCTATCCTGAGAAAAAGCAGATAAAAGCTCATCCAGCAAGGACCACAAATCTGAAACGAACAGACAATTGACCTTCATTCTTTTAGCACTTAAACCACGTAAAATCATATTATTCAGAATAGTATACAACTGTGTATTATTCTTACTATTCCTGCCATATCCTTATTTGAAACTTCGGAACAGATTTGTAGAAATGTAGCATTGCAGCACTAGCTCACCAATGGATGCTCTGCAGTGAATGGGTGCCGTCAGAATGAGAGTCCAAACAGCTGATAAAAACATCACAATAATCCTCAAGTAATCCACACCACTCCAGTCCAACAGTTAATGACTTGTGAAGTCAAAAGCTGTGCGCTTGTAAGAAACAAATTCACCATTAATACTTTTTAAGTCCAAACTATTGTTTCCAGCTAAAATATGAATCCTCTATAATATTGTGTCTGAAAAGCATGAATCAAGCACTGTTTACAAGACTTTGATGTGAGAGGACAACAGGGGATGAACTTTTTCAAGCGTTATTATGGATTATGGACTGGTATTTTGGCCAGAAGCAATAGTTTAAAGTTAAAAACATCTTAATGATGGATTTGTTTTTTCCAAACATGCAGCTTTTCACTTGACAAGATTTTAATTGATAGTCCGGAGTGGTGTAGATTACTTGTGGACTATTGTGATGTTTTTATAAGCTGTTTGGACTCTCATTCTGACGGCACCCATTCACTGCAGAGGATCCATTCCTGAGCAAGTGATGTAATGCTAAATTTCTCAAAATCCCACAAAGAATCAAATTCAGATATTACAGCAATAATTCCAAAGGTACCGTAAATATTTAACAAATAACATTCATTACACCTTTAATTTCAAACAACAATCAAATTTTCCAATGCACTGCTAAAAATAAGGATGAAAATTGCTAGTAATTACATCACATTATGTCTCGTATGTCTGGGCCATGTTTAAATTAAGAGTTTGGAGACTTTGCACTCTGATAATTATCACTTAGGTTTGTTTTTGAGAGAGGGTCACCGTGCTCTCAGAGTTTGTAATTGTGAAGCGCTGCTTGATTCATCTCTTACAGTGCAGGTCTAATGATGTGAGTGTGGAGTAACTGCCCGGCTCTTGTTAGCGCTCGTGAAGCCTCTCGGTTGGAGTGGAGGCTGTCATATTTCCTACCCTCTGCTGTGCTGAGCTCATCTAAGGGTTGGATCTTTAAAGGGAGGTTGTGTAAGCTACTAGAAATGTGTCTGGACATGCATACAGACGCCTCAAATCATGTCTAAGTGCTAAAAAAAAGTATGATTTTTTTTTTTTTTTTTTTATTAATTCTTCTTATTTATTTATTTTGCTAAATATATGGTGGTATTTTCTAAGGAAAGTCTAAATACTTTTATATTATTATTAAAGGGGTCATATGATGCTGCTAAAAAGAACATTATTTTGTGTATTTGGTGTATAAAATAACAAATCTTCCAATATACTGACGTAGAGATGTGGAGGCGTGTTAGAACGAGCCGTTTCAAGGGGGCGTGGACGAGTCTTAACTTTTATAAAGAATATCTCTTTGGATTTGAGACTTTAAACTTTGCAACTTCACAGATCTTCTTTATTCACCAAGAGCTTGTAACACTCCAAAGAGAAAGGAAAATTTGAAATCGCATCATATGACCCCTTTAAATTATTTAAATTTGTTAAAAAAAAAATAAAAAATTTAGTAGTATTACAATAAAACGAATTATTATTATTATTATTATTATTTATCAAAATTGTGAAAATCTGTAGAAAACATGAACAGAAACTGTGTTAATGATATTTGCTACATATTTGTTTCAACCGCATTGGAATTAAAAACATTTTAACAATTTACAAAACATCAAAAAAAAAAAAAAAAAAAAAAAAGACAAGCAGTTGGGTGATTACAGTTTGGAGAGCTTTTACTTATTTTCAAGGACATTATTCATTTATCTCATGCCCTTGATTGCACATAACTCTTATCAGGGCTCAAGGTTTCACTAGAGGAAGAAGATGATTTCAAGGCCTCAAGGACATAAAACACAGACTCTCTTAACACAATCAGCTCAGCGGGCGCAATGGCAAGCCGAAACGAGAGACCCGTTAGTCAGACAAAACTACTTGACCCATCTTTTTTGGATAGTACTTTTCACAAGCTTGCCACATGTCAACAACTCCCCAATTGCTTTTTTCCAAAAAGGTAGAGGTGTCATGCGTAAGCAGGACTATAATGAGAAGCATATATTGCATCACCGCTGCTGCTTAGCAGGACTAACAGCTTCTAACAGGCCTGTTAATGTATTCAGAGCAAAAGTAAACTAACAGGTTATTGTGATCATGCTAACAAACTGGCAGGAGATAGAAAAGTTAAGTTTCAGTTTTCAGTTAAGAGTCAATCTGCATTTTGGTAGAGGCCTTTTTTTACTTTAGACCATGCATTAGCTGGAAAATCTAGGATGAAAATACTGTTACCCTTCTATGTCCTCAAGCCAGCAGGACCGGTTTCTGAAGCACGTATTAAACAACTCCACGTAGCCCATGACATCACAGACGGGCACCCAAAAGTATAAGAGGGCACCTGCGGAACACATCACCAACTTTTGTTGTCTTCAGGAGCCGTTTGTTTGACAGTGCGTGTGAAGGTGTTGTGGAGAAACCAAGGCAGGTGAGCATTTTAGAAAGTGTGTGACGTGACATACAGCCAAGTATGGTGACCCATACTCAGAATTCGTGCTCTGCATTTAACCCATCCAAAGTGCACACAGCAGTGGGCAGCCATTTATGCTGCGGCGCCCGGGGAGCAGTTGGGTGTTCGGTGACTTGCTCAAGGGCACCTCAGTCGTGGTATTGCCGGCCGGAGACTTGAACCCACATCCTTAGGGTTAGGAGACAAACTCTCTAACCATTAGGCCACGACTTCCCCATGCCTCCGTGTCTGTGCCTCTGTGTCTGAGGTTTCTGACACCCGAGGATGCACTCGATCTATGAGTTATGTGTCTTGGTGGAGAGCTTGCATGTTCAGTGCTCGAGGGATCAAAAAGAGCTCATAGTGAGAACTTCAATGAGAAAGCTCCATTCGCTTTTGTCCCTCTTCTCTGCGTCTTGCGGTTCGGGTCCCACTGCTGCTGAGGCACAGTGAAGACTCTGATCACTGCGTTCACACGTTGAGCTTGCAGAAAAGTGTGAAAAGGGTATAGACCTTTTCAAAGCGTGTGATGCTGGATGGTGTGGTGGTCGGCATCATAGATGTTCTTTTTCTTTTGTTTTATGGTATCTCTGTTATAGTGTTATATTGGGCTCAGGGCATGGATGTGGTTGGCGATGGCGATGAAAGTGTGAGCACTGAATCCTCCCAACCTAACTCCAGCCCCGGGGAAATGTTGGGAGTAATGGCACACACCACTAAAAGGCTTGATTTAGTCTGTTCACATAAAGGCAGATGCCCGCCCGTGGCAGATTAGACGAGTGCTTTTTTCAAGTAGTCTGTTTTCGGGCTGCTCCCCTTATTAGTTTTTTTCAAGTAGGCAGACCCTGAGCCTCTTCTAGTCATCTCCCCTCAGGGTTTATAAAAGATGGTCTACTTCCTATATCTTATCCCTTAAGCTTAGTCAGGTAGTAGGGCTGGGCTGGTGGGCTGGTGGGCTGCCCCCCCCCCTCTATGTTTTTTTTTAGTAAACCCTCCGCATGGGCCTTGCATGCTGCTTTGGGTCATTGTAACATAGCCTTCTGAGGTTAGCTGAGTTCTTAGCTTGGTTAATGGGATGTCCTTCCAGACTGGCTAGGTTCCCCATTTTTCCCGAGTTATGTAGTTGTCCCAGGTGTCAGTGGCTTGCTCCCTTTCTGAGTGAAAGTTCGGTGTATGTCTGTCGCTTCCCTTGGCGTTCTCTCACCAGGTGAACAGGCATGCACAGTGGCATGGCTGAGTGGGCATTCAGTTCCCCAAAGTGTTCGCTAGAGGATGCAGCTTGAGTCCCTAGAAGGGGAACGTCTCAGGTTACGCATGTAACCATGGTTTAATATATATATATATTAAAACAGTTAAAAATTAAATTGTTTCTTATACAGTGACTGGAAGAATAATGGAAATTAAAATAATAATAATAGTTAAAATATTAAAATGTAATTAGACTTATTATTTCATTATTAGTAGTATTATATAATTTGTTCTTATTTTTTACTGGCTCTTCACTTGTCTTTAATTATGTTCAAACTTTCTTAGTTAGGCTAGTAGTTTTTGCTGTGGTATCGAAAAAGTATTTTAAGTAATAAATGGAAAGCAAAGTTACACTGAAATATTTTTTCTTGCAATATTGCAATTTTTTTTCTTACAATTCGTCAGCCAAAACAATGGCTTAATGGCAAAACAATGGCAAGTTATTTTCAGTAAAATGTATTCTGTGTGGACTGTATTTACAAATTTGTACATTTTGCAGATATTAAATGAGTAAATATAGATAACTGTTTATTCACTATTCAGATAACTGAATGGGACACATGTGTTTAGACTACAAATGCATTTGGGATGTTATGAAATGGAGCCACAGATAAGCACGTCCAGTGTCTCTTTTGGGTTGTTGTTGCTACAGTACGTGTTTGTTGTTAGATTTGCATGAGTCTTTAAAAATGCACTGAGAAGAGAATAAACTGAATACAGACATACAATCCCTGAGAAGAGGGAATGGCCTTCCAATTCACACATTAAAACAAAATGACATACTGTACCTCCTTTCAGCTGCCCTCTTTTTCCAAATTAACATTCTGTACTGTAATACAAGCATTATTATGAAATAATTAAGCTGACGACTTGGGTGTGTCAGATGTGTTTTATGTGTTCAGGTACATGATATTCAAGAGGTTCATTATCAAAGTGAATCACTGTCAACAGACTATTCAGCATTAATTCACACAGTCCCTATTAGTTTTATGAATCAGCAAAAATGTCTAAGTAATAATACTAATTAACTAATTAATGATTACGAATGAACATCACGTATACTGTACCTGATGTGCAGTTGCATATAAACGGCAATAAACAACACATATACACACACAATTATTTAAATAATTTAAATTATAAAGTATCATTATTGTTGTTTATTATTAATACTTCATACAGTATATATATATATATATATATATATATATATATATATATATATATATATATATATATATATAATGTATTAAATAGTAAAATATAAATAGTTTCTTATCCATTGACAAGTGATGAGCATAATGATACTTATAGGAATGATGTGATCTTGTTATGGGTAAATGTAATTTTCTTCTTATGTTTTACTCCATGAATGTGTCTCAAGGTGGGTTTCATGGTTAAAAGTCAATTTCTGATGCAGAAACGAACCGTCAAGTAATGATTATAAAAACCCATCTAACGTTTCCACCATCACTGTCCAAATGCAACTCATTTTGACCACAGCGGGGCATGTTGTCACATTACATGGGCTAAGATGTCATAATGAGAACAAGCTGTTTATTGATTCTGATTGGAGAATTCATTTGAAATATGAAACTGTAGTAATAAAGTGAAGAAAAACCGTCTTCCATTTCAAGTCTATATTAATAATGTATTAAGAATTATTTTAATACATTATAATTATTAATGCATTAACTAAATATTGGCTTTTCAGCAAAAAACTTCAAAAGTGTAAAATGTACATACTGTACAGTACATAAATATTAAGCCTTTGTTTTTACTGATGAGTTGTAGAAGATTACAGCATATTAAGCGTATGTGACAACCTGCCCCAACCTGACTTATATGGAAAATGTAATTATGTTATATATACCCCATGTGACAACTTGCCCCGGTATCCTATATACAGTAGATCGATGGAAAAAAGATGGTGTGGAAACAATTTTCACTCAGAAATCGCTAGTAAGCTTCAAAACCAATTGCAAAGAAAGGACAAAGTAACACTTTGACTTAAACGTGAAATTTTGAAGTAGAAGTATTTTCTTTTAATTTCAAAACGTAGGCTACTCCAATAATCTTTCAAAATTAAAAACGTAGGCTACTCCATTTATTTTTCCTTTTTTTTTTTTTTTACAGTGACACTGAAATGTAAAGTGGAACCAAAAGCACACGTCCTAATAAATGAATGCAGTACAATATGTCTTTAATGTTTAGTTGTGTGTGAGATGCAGTGCGCTTACAGTCTGCTGTGAGTTCTGCTCTTCAGGCTTTCCGTCGCGCTGTTACAGGTGATGCTCTTCTGAGAACAGCGGCAGATCTCCGGACACACGAAACACACACCGCCGCAGAAAGACATCAGCAGAGGAGAAACAAGAAGCAAGAGAGATCTCAGCATTGTCCCGTATTGTCTTCACCTTTTTTAAAGCAGTGAAATCCACTTTGCTCTCGCCGGGCTCCTGACTGGAGATCGAGTGAGTGCGCGCTGGAGACTGATGGGAAATAAACGCGATTGGCCGACTCCTCGAGTTGCTTACATTTTGATGAGTTAGTTAGGCGATTGATTTATAGCTTCTTTTCTGATAGTGCAGCAGCTACTTGCTAACAGTCCTTTCACGGAATCAGGTCTGGGAGAAGAGCTCACAGATAAACGGTATGTCTTGAGTCATATCAGAAATAACAATGAACGCGCTGCGTGTGGCCCGTCAAACTCACCAAACAGACACACACACACACACACACACACACACACACACACACACACACACTGTATAGACAGACATACATGTAAACAACAAAGAATCAAGCATATATATATATATATATATATATAATATAGGCTACATATATATATATATATATATATATATATATATATATATATATATATATATATATATAATATATACATATATATATATATATATACATACATACATACATACATAACACATACACACACACATATATATATATATATGGAATCAACATGACGTCATCACAATTAGTCATAAAAAGTTATTTTAAGAAGTCAGGTTAGGTCAGGTCAAAATATAGGCTACAGAATAGAAAGACAGACATAGATAGATAGAGAGACAGACATAGATAGATAGATAGATAGATAGATAGATAGATAGATAGATAGATAGATAGATAGATGACATATACATTCTAAAACCTATCAATACATGTTGATATTATAAGAAAATATCAAGCTAAAACACACACACACACACACACATATTTTTTGTATATATGTTGTTTTAATAAAGCAGCGTATGTAAATAAAATATACAGTACATAGTTGACATATTTGCTACATAAAATACCATATAAAAATCACGTAGATCACACAGATATTCATATACCAATTGTACTGTGGGGATTTTATATGTTATAAACTTACTGTATATCTTCATCTACACAAAGAATGTACACATATGTGAATGTACACATATATTGCATTAGAGTAACATATGACAATATCACTGATGATATGGGGTAATATATGTCATATATAACATTTACATATAGACAGTAATTGGTTATGTTTTTTAAGGCCACGCTGACCTGTGCAAAGCAGCCAGTAGTTTATTAGTGTCTGCTTGCGTCTGCTCCGGCGCCTGGCTGTGCCATTGATAAGAATGGGAGGAGCAATCTAACCTTGATAGGACATAATGAAATTCAGTAGAGCTGTAGGCCACTTCTCTCATTCCATGTAATCATAATGCCTTCATTGCTGACTGTTATATGTTATCATTTTACAGTCTTCTAATAATATAACCCTTTGACTTTTTTTTATTAAATTGGCCAAGTATGGTAGGCCATACTCGGAATTGGTGCTCTGCATTTAACCCATCCAAGTGCACACACACAGCAGTGAACACACACACACCGTGAACACACACCCGGAGCAGTGGGCAGCTATATCCAGTGCCCGGGGAGCAACTGGGGGTTCAGTGCCTTTCTCAAGGACACTTCAGCCATGAGTATTGAGGGTGGAACAGAGCGCTGTTCATTCACTCCCTCCCACCTACAACTCCTGCCAGCACCGAGACTCGAACCTGCGACCTTCGGGTTACAAGTCCAAATCTCTAACCAATAGGCCACAGAGTTTATAAAAATTTCATAAACTCAAAAATGAAGCATATCCTCTCATATGATTTCTTGTAATTTATTACTGTTTTGATATTCAAGAGCAAGATACACAAAGGATAAAAAAGTTTTTACTCCACATTTTTCTATGATGCACATTTGTATTATTATTATGTTTTATTGCTATGTTTTATTTATTTATTGTTTATTTGTTTGGCAAAAAAGGGGAAAAAAAACACTTTTTAAAGGAAATAAAAAACTTTTTTTTTTACATTTTTTTTTTTTTTTTACGAAAATAGCTTTTTTTATCATCAGCATCTATATGTTATAATTTTACTTTAAAGATTTCGTAACCACAATTTTTTTTTGGAATTCAACATTTAAAATGAAACTTCCTATCATATGCGTTCTTGTAATTTATGATTATTTTGATATTAAAGGCCGGGCGAGATATAGCTACAATGCATAAATCGGCATTCACTCTTCAACAAATATCCAAAAGAACGTTTTTACATCGCATTATTAATATTCCGCAAAGATTTCAACTTTAAAAGTCTCTATTGTTATTATTTTACTGTTATTATATTAGTGTTATTATTTATTTTACAGTTCATAAATGAGTGCAAATGTATGCTATCCATCTAACAATCAGAATTAAACACGTGTATTGGCCGTGTTGCTGCGCAACGCGGTGACGTCATCCAAACGCGGAAGTGGACTGTTACAGTTGCAACAGTTACAGTGAAAGTGAAAACACGCGGAACTCAAGTCATGTTGTTATCATCCATGGATCAGATACAGTCCAGCAGCTTTGCCAGATATCTAGATGGAGAATTCTGGGAGATTAAGGATGCTTTTCGTGACGCGATTTCAGAGTGTGAACTGTTTCAATCCAGCAGGTAGGTAAGCCGTGTTTCCTTAAAGACTGATTCACGGGAGTTAATGAAAGGAAACATACTGTCACCTCTTCCAGACACACGATGGAGGCTGTGCACATTTCGCTAAGATTTAATAGATTTAAATCCATTTTGTGCTTCATTTGGATTTACAAGCATTCGCTGTGTTCTCTTGCAGTTATGAACTGACTCTGGATCAGAGCAGAGACCTGACTGCAGAGAGACTCTATCACTTGTTAAGACTGCCTTTCATGAAAGAACACCTTCGAAATCAGGTAAACAACACACACACAGAGAGAGAGAGAGAGAGAGAGAGAGAGAGAGAGAGAGAGAGAGAGAGAGAGAGAGAGAGAGAGAGAGAGAGTCTTCTGCACCTCTTCATTACGCATTCAAAAAGTACTATGGTGATATCATGATAAAGCTATGTTGTCATATGGTAAAAATGATTACACTTGGATATATTACTTAAATTCACAGGACATCATTGGTAGAAGTCCTAAAGCACGGTTTTACCATGGTACATGAGACAGAAAATGTGGTTTTGCCATGATATCATAAAACCCACTGCATCAAAAACATGCAGGCAGTACAATGTTGTTGTTTTTCTTAGTGTAATGCATATTGAAAATATATTATTTGCCTTTGTTTAGCTAAAAGAGAAGCAAAAAGGCTTCATAAACAAGAGTTTAGGCATCACTGAGATGATCTGCTCTGCTGACATGGCCACAGGAGTCAAGGTTTGTCCATTTTGAGCAATACACTGACAGAAATGGCGTAGAAATAATTTTCACTCAGAAATTGCTAGTAAATTTCACAAACGGTTACAAAGAAATGGCAAGTAACGTATTGAATTGTACTTGAAAATTTGAAGTAGAAAAACTGAAATATTTTCTTGTAAAATTATTATGACGGTGTATTCTAAAATTCCAGCTGCTTCATAATAAAGGTAATTACACTGAAATCAGCTTTGACAGGTTTTCTAACGTTTCAGGTTGCTGTTGTTTACACTGTAACTGAATTCTGAGCGGTTCTCAAGGCATTTGCATGTGGTGTTGGCATGCATGACACTACACATTTGCATTTATTCCACATTTGAATAGTCACACTGCACTCTCTGCTGTAACCCGCAGTTCGGTGTTGTGTGTGGACTGTACGGAGGTGCTGTCAATAATCTAGGCAGTCCAGAGCAGAAGATGAAATGGTATCTCCCTGTTTCAGTAAGTCATGAGTAAATTCTGTGCGCTCCAGACTTTGAAACACTCTCAACAGATGTGCACAAAAATGTTTGCAAGTCAAAGTCCTGGTCATTTTGATCTTCATGAGTTTGCACGTGTGTTTGTTTATTGCAACAATGGCTGAAATTATTGATTTAAAGGTATAGTTTACACAAAAATTAAAATTGGCTGAATACTTCCTCACCCTCAGGCCATCTAAGATTTTTATTTCTTCATCGGATTTGGATGATTTTAGCATTGCATCACTTGCTCACCAGTGGATGCTCAGCAGTGAGTGGGTGCCGTCAGAATGAGAGTCCAAACAGCTGATAAAAACATCACAATAATCCACACCACTCCAGTCCATCAATTAATGACTTGTGAAGCCAAAAGCTGCGTGTTTGTAAGAAACAAATCCCTGGTTAAGACGTTTTAACTTCAATCCTTTGCTTTTGGCTATAATACTTTGATCCATAATAACAAGTCCATAATCCATGATTAACGTCTTAACGATGGATTTGGTTCTTACAAACACACAGCTTTTCACTTCACAAGACATTAACTGATGGACTGGAGTGCTGTGGATTACTTGTGGATTATTGTGATGTTTTTATCAGCTGTTTGGACTCTCATTCTGATGGCACCCATTCACTGCGAAGCATCCATTGGTTAGCAAGTGATGCTATGCTACATTTCTCCAAATCTGTTCTGATAAAGAAACAAACTCATCAACATCATGGATGCTATTCCTTTAATGTCAATGCAACATGCCCTATACAGTTTTGTGTTTAATTGCAGGAGTTACAGTTTACAGGGATGTTTGCGATGACTGAGAGGGGCCACGGTAGCAACGTTCGAGGCATTATCACTGAGGCCCGATACAATCAATCCACACAGGTGATTCCCAAGTCTACAGGACTATCTGGGATCAACAGTGATTTCAATACGAATTTTGGAGGAATAGTTTACCCAAAAATATAAATTCTGGCGTCTGCAACTTATGTTGTAAACCCCTTTTGACATTCATCCTTACTTATTTAATAAAATACAGCTGACATTTATACAATTAAGCTCCAAAACGGTTAAAGAGTAAATTGAATTCGAATTGAAACTGTTGTTCACTGGAGATCTTAAACTTTTGTGACTCATATCCACACTTGAATTATTGCGAAACAGACAGAGTTGAGTTTAAATGTTTCTGATGGTGGTTTTGCAGGAGTTTATTATTCACACACCTTCCGAAGATGCTCAGAAAATGTACATCGGGAATGCAATGAAAGGACACTATGCTGCTGTGTTTGCTCAGCTCATTATAAATGGAGAATCTCAGGGTAAGACTGATGCAACGGCTGTTTATACCGACTTTACGTACTGAATTATCATCATAAGCCTGTCTGCACATTAGTTCATCATATCTGGCATGTTTCTAACAACTCATTTGTGCTCTTTTAGACATGTACCCACTGATTTAAATTGTATATGTGAACATGTGTGAAAATTTTGGTGTAATCTAAAAATGTTTGGAAAGCATAAACATGCTTATTTGAGACATGTATTATGCACCGATTGATCATTAACCCATGTGATAAACTTTAGCACATAACTTGTATGGATATGAACACCACCTAAATCATGCTTCTTATTGAGAAGATGTCTGTCTCAGGTCCCCACTGCTTTATTGTACCAATCCGTGATCAGAATGGAGTCATGTGGCCAGGAGTGACGACCACTGACATGAAGCACAAGGAAGGTAATGCAATAACACTATTTTTCAATACAGCCCTCCTCGATAATGATTTCAAGTCTTGACTGTTTTACTTTCTATGTGTTTTTACACAGGTCTGCATGGGGTTGATAATGGCATTTTGATATTTAATAACGTCCGGATACCACGGGAAAATCTGCTGAGAAAGTGAGTTAACGGACTAGGCATCGAACTGATTCGTGAGATTATATTAGGAATTCCCACAATCATGAAAAACCAGAAAATATCAGTTAAAGTGATAAAATTGTGATTTCCAAACCAATCCAAATTGAAATGAATAAAATCTTGAAATATCATGGACATTTCTATAGGGAATCTACTTTTGTTTGGTTGTTTATTTTTATATAATTTTTTTTTACATTTTTAAATATTTTATAGTCGAGATTTTTATGCTTATTATTAAATGATTATTCATTTTAAAAGTCCTTATCCATTAATTATGAATGACTGGAAAAAATAATTTAAATTCATTGATGTCAACAGAAATCAAATTAATTAAATAGTGATTATTTAAATAATTCTTTAAAATATTTAAACAACATCTAAATATTTTGCTATTATTATTATTTTTTTTAATCTAAAATGTAATACATTTTTAATTTCTATTTGGTTATGTATTATTATTTATTTATTGGATGGTAAGATGATTCTCAGAGGTTAATTAAAACATTAAAAATTAAAATTTGTTTTTTGTCAACATTATCAGAAAACACATATATACATGTGTATATATATATATATATATATATATGGCGAAAAATTAATGCAACTCTGGACAGGAATAAATGTTGTGACATTGAAGAAGCTTATCGAAATGATGCCACTGCGAATGCGTGCCATAATCAAAGCTAAAGGCAGTCCAACGAAATATTAGAGTGTGTGACTTTTTTTTTGAACGAGCAGTGTGTGTGTGTGTGTTTTTTTTTTTTTTTTTTTTATATATGTGTGTGTGTGTGTGTGTTTTATTTTGTAGTTTTTATTGTATGTAGGAGGGAATGCATGTCTCTCACAGCTCATTGTACTTGTGTGTTGCAGGTTTGGTTCAGTATCAGCTGATGGTTTGTACTCATCTCCTGTCCTCAGTAAAAGCAGTCGCTTCAATGCCATGCTCGCTGCCCTGACGCCCACCCGCCTGGGTCTCACTGTACAAGCCATGGCTGCCATGAAGGTTTCTACTCACCTCCACTCACATTTAACACAACAGTAATCAGTGTTATTACTCTGGAAACATGATTATTATGCACCATCACAAGCTTGCATCTCTGGGTGATGCAGTAAAGTCAGTGATGCTTCAGCTTCACCACAAGAGGGAGACATGCAATTATTTCTCAAGTGTAATATGGTGTTATTTTAGTATTATTTATACTATTTTAGTGATATTTTGACATTTATTTTTATATTTTCAGTTTTCATTTTAATTTTAGAAATTTTATTATGTGCCTTTGTTATTTTTATTAGTTTTTTATATTTCCATTGATTTGACATTTATTTTTATATTTTAACTTTTTGTGTGGCTAAATTAATGTTTAAATTTATTTAAAAATGTTTTAAATTAGTATTTTTGTTTTTGTCTGGCTGTTTAATGTTAGTTAAAAATCTTAAAACTTAAACAGAAACTAAACTTTCTAATTAACTTTAAACTATTTATTATTAACTTTATTTTATTCCAGTTAATTAAATAAATTAAAGGATTGTTCAGTTTACTCTCTCACCTGTATGACTTTGTTTTATTTGATTTACACTTTTTTTCTCAGTACACATTGTTTTAAAGCAGCTTTTCTGAAAATCATGATGTTAATATTTACAATATCTTAATATCTTCATGCCTTATAATTACATTTATCAGATCAGATCTGGACGATAATATAGTTTACATTTTGAGACGATACAAGCAATCAAGCAGTTGAGATTTGCTATATAGATTTATCACCCTATGCAAGTATTCTGTATGTATGCAGATAAGGTTGGACGTAATTATATATCCAAAAGACTCAAACAATAACATTTTGTGACAAAAAAAAGAAAAAAGGTAGTTAAGATTTGCTATATAGTGTATATATATCGCTTTACATGAGTGTACTGTATGTATGCAGATAAAGCTGGATATACTTATATTTCCAACTGTATATAAAGAGCTTAATGCTAATATGGTTATAAGAGCCGCTTGGTCATTCTGCTTAATATCTCATTTTGTGTTTCACAGAAGAAACTTACATCATACAGGTCATACAGGTTTTTAACAGCATGAGGATAAGTAAATGATCATTTTTAGGGTGATCTGCAGCTTTAATTATTAATTACATCCAGTAGCACTGTCTTATTAACTTGTTTTTGTAAAAATCACCTTTACATAGTGTGTTTTCTCTACAGCTGGGGCTCGTCATTGCAGTACGCTACAGTCACAGGTGGGATGTTAAAAAAAATCTGTGTGTGAATGTCGTGGCAAATTCATGTGAAATTTAGATGCGATGCATCGGTGGTAACAGATCAAAACAATTCCCTGTAATTATTTATCAGTGTTAAACAGTTGCGCTCCTTCAAGCGCATCAAAACTGCATCGACGAGTTTCAGAAGCGATTTATGTGGTTGTAGGGGAGAGAAAAATAAACAACAAGCTCTAGATATGAGTGAAAACAAAATGAGAGCGCCGTGACGTGTGGAGTTTCTCCTCACCGCAGAGAACATCCAGTTCAGAGGGATACTCTCGTCCGCGCCTCCGCTGCTGCTGCACATCTTCCTCACATGTGGCTTGGTGCGCGTGTGCGTGCATGTGTGCGTCTGCGTGGGCGATGCTGGGTGTCTCTGAACATGGCATCCCCAGGCTGAAAAAATACAGAAAGAGAGGAAATGTTTGCTTTCTATAGTTGCAGGTTTTCCATTTGCAAAACAGCTCTGTGCACCCACACGCACAAACATATCAGAGGAGGAACAAAGAGCCACAACTTGTATGAGCGCTCAGGTGTGAGAGAAAAACCGCACTCGCAGTTATCAGGCTCGGTGCTCTCAGCCCACCACACCTCTTCTTGGTTGGAGTTTATCTTATTACGACACACGCCACAAAGCCATTGCACTTCAGACTTTCTGAACGAGAGGGTTTAAGATTAAAAACAACAGCGTGCTGTCAAACAGTCGGTGGTCATGTTGCGCACATATGGCTCGCAGATTTGCTCGCAACGTTTGGGAGAAGCAGAGTAGAAGGTTGTTCGGTCAGTTGGTGGGAAAGTTAGTTATAAGGATAAGACTAGGCAAACAGACAGCGGCAGAGATTGATACGCAAGTTATACACATCTTCAGAAGTTACATACAATCATTTAAAGTCAACAAGAAATCAATCTTTGGACATGTTCATTGGTGCACGTCATTCCAAAGAAAATAGCTTTTGTCTTTGCTGTTTTTGATCATCATTTTACCATGCCGACTGTAAAGTTTTTGACTGACGTCACTGAGATCATGTAGCCATTTGTTCATGTTAACTAATACCAGTGTATGTATTTATATACTATTATAGCATTTTTTAAATATTTTGAATTAGCTTTTATTTTTATATTTTCAGTTTTCATTTTAGGTTTTGTTTTAGGTATTGTTACGTAATTGTCATTTTTATGATTTTTTTAAATATACATTTCTATATAGTTAATAGATTTTTATTTCAGCAGTAGTCAAGTCAAGTCTGCTTTATTGTCAATTCTTCCACATGTACAGCACACATACAGAGAATTGAAATTGCGTTACTCTCAGACCCTTGGTGCATGCAGATAACACTAACAGTAGAACATTAAATACAGATAATAAAATAAAAATGCACAAATATACAAATAGGTCATGTAAAAAAGAAAGATAAGTAAAGCAGCACAAGGTACATGGTAGATAGAGTGCAAACCAGTAACGTAAACAGTGCAGATATAATGACTGTAGTGCAAAAGGGCTAATTCAGTCTGATTAAAGTGTCAAAAATCTCAGAGAGCAGTTCTTTATTTAAACTTACAGAAGAGGTGGTTGAATGAGGTCAGTTAACTGCTGAAGGAGGTTGAGAGCAGACCAATGCTGTACAAAGTGTCTGGTGCATGTCCCAGTGTGTTAGTGATGCAGTTCGTCTGAATGCTCTCGATGGTGCCTCTGTAGAAGGTGCACATGATGGGGGCCGGGGCTCTAGCTCTTCTCAGTTTGTGGAGGAAGTAGAGACGCTGCTGTGCTTTCTTGGCCAAGGCTGCAGTGTTTTCAGTCCAGGAGAGGTCCTCTGTGATGTGCACACCCAGGAACTTGTTGGTTGTTGCTCTCGATAGAGACTGACTGACCGTTGATGGTCAGAGATGTTGAGTGTGCGCTCCTCCTGAAGTCAACAACAATCTCCTTCATCTTCTCCACGTTCAGAGAGAGATTGTTGTCACTGCACCACCCAGCCAGGTGGTTCACCTCGCTCCTGTAGTTTGTCTCATCTCTGTTGCTAATGAGACCCACCACAGTCATGTCATCCGCAAACTTAATGAAGAGGTTGGAGTTGTGTGACGGTGTGCAGTCGTGGGTCTGCAGAGTGAAGAGGAGGGGGCTCAGCACAAATCCTTGGGGGGCCCCAGTGTTCAGTGTGATGGTTGTGTTGCTGCCGACCCGTACTACCTGAGGTCTTCCAGTCAGAAAGTCTTACAGCCAGTTGCACAGCGAAGTCTTGAGCCCCAGCTGGACCAGTTTGTGGATGAGCTGTTGAGGGATGATTGTGTCAAATGCTGAACTGAAGTCTATAAACAGCATTCTGACGTATGAGTATTTTTTCTCTAGATGTGTAAGTGCTGAGTAGTTTTAGTCATTTTTATTAGTTTTCATTGTTGTATATTTTTATATAGCTTTAATAGATTTTTATTTCAGTTTTAGTCATTTTAAATCTTTTTATAAAGCTTTGATTTATATGTATTTCACTTTTAGTTTTAGTCATTTTTATATAGATTTATTTTATTTTTATGTAAATTTTAGTCATTTATATGTTTATTTTAATATTTTTAGAAAGCTTCAATTTATTGTTTATTTAAAAATTTTCAGTTAGTTTAGTTTTAGTCATTTTTGTACTTCAACTTCAACTCATTTTACATGGTTGCCAAGGTTGCTAATTTTCCTGTAAATTTTTTAAGTGTAAGTTTTTCATGTAATTTTTTTTTTTGATTATTGAAAATGATTTATAATGGTTTCAGTTGTCGTTAAAAATTACTGTACTGTCCAACAGCCAAGTAGCATTTAGTTAATGCAGCCTTTCTAAAATCTTACCAACAGTCAATAATAGTGATTTAATGCCAGAAAATCTTAATATAATCTAAAAGTTAATAAGTTAATGATTCTTGTACAGGATGTCCAGGAGGAAGTATATGGGAAATAGAATGGGTTGTGAATGCTGTATTATGTTGACTTTAACGGTGTAGCTAACAGTGCATTTCACTTTTTAAAATGAGTCAGGAGTGTCATCTGTTTAGTGTGTTTAGTGTTATTTGTTCAGATGACAGAAGACACTATATGCGTTTGATATGACTTATGGTTGTTCAGGTGATGTAGGTGTCTCGTTTGTATTATGTGAATGTAGGTGTGCGCTCTATATGTTCCACTAAAGAATATCGAAGTTCAGAATAGTTCATAGATCTGTGTTCCGACGAAAAAGAGGTTTATTTCTACAGAAACTGACTGTAAGGGATGTAAAACATCCCAAAAGGACTCTCAGATAAAAACAGTCCTTTCTCATGAAGGTTGTCATGTTGAAATCACATGAACAGCTGTATGTAACTCGTTTTATCTCAGTAGCAACTCTACTGAAGTCACTGAAGTTGTGCATCTATTTGTTCATGCTAACAAATAGCAGTATTTCATATTTTTATATTTTCTTATGTTTTCATTTTTGGTTTTAGTAATTTTGTTGTGCTTTTGTCATTTTATTAGGTTTTTCTAATTATTGCATATTAGCTTTTATTTAGTCATTTTTATTACATTTAGTTTTTTTTATTTATATAGTTTTATAAAGATTTAATTAATTATTTATTTTATTTTTAGTCATTTTAGACATTTGTATCCTTTTTTAATATTTTATATAGCTTTAATTTATTTTTTTATTTCAGTTTCAATTTTACTTTTGGATATTTGGTTGCAGAATAAATAACAATAGGTGACAAACTCTGCAACATCGACACTTATTGAACTGAACTGAATCAACATTGAGCTAAATAATGACACTGTTGTCTTCTGCTTATAGTCCAATTATTAATAATTTAATGAACTTTGCACCATTAGTGAACTAAATTGAATCAACACTGAAGACACTCAACTTTAGATGAGGCATGTTACAATAGGATTTCTGTGTGGGCTTCTCACCTTTAAAACCACACATATGCGTGCACACACACACACATGCTCCCATCTCGTCTGCTCTGTGGGGAAGCCACCTGCAGATGTTAGATGTAGAGATACAGTTTGTGGTAGTTCAAGAGTCACAGGTGTACAAAGCTCGACTTTAGTACAGCAGAAAGACACAAACACTTACAGACTCAAGACCAAACGTCCACCACAATAAGTCTTCCTCCGCACACACTAATGCATGCACTGCGGTTAGAAAAGAGGGTTACCTGGAAGGTTATTGGTTTATTTCTCCGGTTTGTCGACATCCAGGTGTGTTGTGGGACGTCTGACCCTTTGGTGTGACCCTGCTGTGTCTGTTTGGGTTTGTATGTGATTATCTGACAATGACAGAGGTTTCTGAGTGTGCAGTGACATTTTGAATGAGTTTCAACATCTAAATGTTCTTTGCAGTCGCAGACAGTTTGGTCCGAAGGATCAGGATGAGGTGAAGATCATCGAGCACCAAACACAGTACCTGAGACTGATGCCACACCTGGCTGCTGCCCTCGCGCTCATCTTCACCACCAGGTAAATCCACTTTCTGTTCATGGTCACATCCCATTGAATAGGGTCTTTTTATATGTAAAGACAAGACACTACAGGCAAAAACATTGTTTTCATGCGCTGGTCAGTTTTGAGATTTTTGGCTATTTGGGTTGTCATTATGTGTTGTTTCAGACTAGTGGAAAGAAAACATAAAAAATACACTTTTAAGTGTTTATTTTTATTGCACTTTATCTATTTGCATCTGTAGATTTTAGTTATATAATGCATCTCTTTAAACCGGTAGTTCACCCAAAAATGAAAATATATTAAGATAATGAGGGTGTGAGTACAAGAACACAAATTAAAATATTTTTGATGCAATCCGAGAGCTTTCTGACCCGGCATAGAAAGCATGGAACTAACACATTAAATGCCCAGAAAGATCATTAAAATGTCCATGTGGCATCAGAGGTTCAGCCGAGAAGAATTGTTGAATAAAGTCGTTATTTTTTGTTTTCACTGTGCACAAAAAGTATTCTAGTAGGTAGTAGATTCATAACATTACGGTTGAACCACTGACGGACTATTTTAACATTGTCCTTACTATCTTTCTGGCCCTTTAACATGTCATTTGAGTTGCTGTCTATGCAAGGTCAGAAAGCTCTCGGATTTCATCAAAAATATCTTAATTTGTGTTCCGAAGATGAACACTGAAGAAGGTCTTACGGGTTTGGAACAACATGAGGGTGAGTGATTAATGACAGAATTTTCACTTTTGGATGAACAATCCCTTTAATGGCCAGTTTTTCTAGTTTTTTTCTCCACTTCATCAGCACATACATGGATATATATACACAAACCTGATTCCAAAAAAGTTGGGACACTGTACAAATTGTGAGTAAAAAAGGAATGGAATAATTTACAAATCTCATAAACTTATATTTTATTCACAATAGAATATAGATAACATATCAAATGTTTAAAGTGAGACATTTTGAAATGTCATGCCAAATATTGGCTCATTTTGGATTTCATGAGAGCTACACATTCCAAAAAAGTTGGGACAGGTAGCAATAAGAGGCCGGAAAAGTTAAATGTACATATAAGGAACAGCTGGAGGACCAATTTGCAACTTATTAGGTCAATTGGCAACATGATTGGGTATAAAAAGAGCCTCTCAGAGTGGCAGTGTCTCTCAGAAGTCAAGATGGGCAGAGGATCACCAATTCCCCCAATGCTGCGGCGAAAAAATAGTGGCGAGCAATATCAGAAAGGAGTTTCTCAGAGAAAAAATTGCAAAGAGTTTGAAGTTATCATCATCTACAGCGCATAATATCATCCAAAGATTCAGAGAATCTGGAACAATCTCTGTGCGTAAGGGTCAAGGCCAGAAAAGCATACCGGATGCCCGTGATCTTCGGGCCCTTAGACGACACTGCATCACATCCAGGAATGCTACTGTAATGGAAATCACAACAATGGGCTCAGGAATACTTCCAGAAAAACATTATCGATGAACACAATCCACCGTGCCATTCGCTGTTGCCGGCTAAAACTCTATAGGTCAAAAAAGAAGCCATATCTTAACATGATCCAGAAGCGCAGGCGTTTTCTCTGGGCCAAGGCTCATTTAAAATGGACTGTGGCAAAGTGGAAAAAACTGTTCTGTGGTCAGACGAATTACAATTTGAAAGTTTCTTTTTGGAAAACTGGGACGCCATGTCATCCGGACTAAAGAGGACAAGGACAACCCAAGTTGTTATCAGCGCTCAGTTCAGAAGCCTGCATCTCTGATGGTATGGGGTTGCATGATTGCGTGTGGTATGGGCAGCTTACACATCTGGAAGGCACCATCAATGCTGAAAGGTATATCCAAGTTCTAGAACAACATATGCTCCCATCCAGACGTCGTCTCTTTCAGGGAAGACCTTGCATTTTCCAACATGACAATGCCAGACCACATACTGCATCAATTACAACATCATGGGCTGTGTAGAAGAAGGATCCTGGTACTTATATTGCCAGCCTGCAGTCAAGATCTTTCACCCATAGAAAACATTTGGGACATCATAAAGAGGAAGATGCGACAAAGAAGACCTAAGACAGTTGAGCAACTAGAAGCCTGTATTAGACAAGAATGGGACAACAATCCTATTCCTAAACTTGAGCAACTTGGTCTCCTCAGTCCCCAGACGTTTGCAGACTGTTATAAAAAGAAGAGGGGATGCCACACAGTGGTAAACATGGCCTTATCCCAAGTTTTTTGAGATGTGTTGATGCCATGAAATTTATAATCAACTTATTTTTCCCTTAAAATGATAAATCAGTTTAAACATTTGTTATATCTATGTTGTATTCTGAATAAAATATTGAAATTTGAAACTTCCACATCATTGCATTCTGTTTTTATTCACAATTTGTACAGTGTCCCCCAACTTTTTTGGAATCGGGTTTGTGTATATATATATATATATATATATATATATATATATATTTATATATATATATATATGTATGTATGTATATGTAATAATAATAATGTATATATATATATTTTTTTTTTTCTTCTACTTTTTTGGATGTTGAAAATATATTCTGATTTATGGACCAATAAAAATAGATATCCAAAATCCCCAATGTATAAGCAAAGCTTTGACTCTAATAAGCTTTGAAAACAACCATTTTGAATCTGGTTTTATCCAGTATTCTATTCTTTAATTTTATGCAAATTAGTGCATATTTAATTAGAGTATGCCTCAGTTGCATATTTTAACATAATATCTCAGAAAACTTATAAATCGTTTTTTTCTTTTCTTTTTTTTTTTGCAATTCTTAATGTATTCAATCAACTGGGGACGTGTGTTGAGTTCTTTTAGTTATTAGTGAGTTATTAGAAGTATGGCGAAAACTATTAGTAACTATTAGTATTCCTGGGGTTAATTTAGCAGATGCTTTTGCATATGAAAAAAGACACAAGGTGTTTAATTTGATTTTAAAAAGCCAAAAATGTTAGCAGTGCTGTTGTGTTCAATTTTTTTTACTGAAGCTAAAAAAAACAAAATAAATTTACATACATGCATTTGCCAGATGCTTTTATCCTAAGTGACTTACAATGCATTCAAGGTATCCAGTTCATGCATTCCCTGGGAATCGAACCTGTGACCTTGGTGTTGTTAGCGTCATGCCGTACTGTTCGAGCTACAGGAATGCTGCAAAATAAAAAAATAAAATAAAACATAAAATTAATAGATTCTTTTGATTGAATCAAATGTTATTCTATGTTGCAAAAATACATTTTAGTTTACCCTGTGATCAAACATAATTCCATAATTATCAGCATTGCAAATCTAGGAAAGTTTTCATATTTCAAGTGTTTCTAATACAATGACCGAGGAAGTGAATATTTGACATCTTTTGACTTCTGATTTCTGTAATCAATCCCTCTAGATTTGTTCCCTATTTTGGAAAGTCATGGAAATGCTATCATGGATTTTTTTTCTTTTGCTTTTGGAGCAAATGAGAATACAAAAATTATATCTGATGTCATCTCCCATTCACTGCTGTAGAAGTTTACTGACTATGACGACTTCCTCTTCTGACAACCCCAGAAATGTGAAAAGGGTCCATTGTATTTTTAATTTGCAAAAAAAAAAATACAAAATTATACATTTTAATTGTGAAATAAACAGTTTAAAAAAGCACATACAAACACTGTAAGTCTTTTTAAGCCATACAATAGCTTTGGATGAGCAAGCATTTTTGCTTATTTTTTATAAATGGTCAAAGTTTTACATTACATTACATTTATATTGTCCTTTAAGGACACAAAGTAGCAGCACAAAGAGCATTTTTATTGCTCTCCACTGGAGGTCTCTGTGTTTGTGTAATTCAGGTCAGTGGCACATTCTGAGAAATACCACAGGAGGAGAATCAAAGGATAAGAGGAGTTCAGATGCCCCCTTCTGAGAAACCACTGACGATTTCATCATTATTTATCTGACACATTTGCGCTTTATTGGAACGTCAAAGAGAATGAATGTTTGTTGTCAAATATTAAGTCTGTTTTGTACAAAACAGAAAGTCTGAAAGACTATTTAGATTTTTTTGGGCAACATTCCTGTAGCTCAAACACTACAGCATGATGCTAGCAACACCAAGGTCATATATATATTTATACAAAGTAACAATCCTTTATTAGGTTAGGGTTTGATGTGTTTGTATTGTATGTGCATTGTCCGTACTGTATGTTCCTGTGTTTGCTCTCAGATACGCTGCAGGTTTGATGGATGATGCTTTGTGTCAGGGTCAGGACCTTCAAAGCAATCGAGCTCTGCAAGCTCTCGTCGCAGGACTCAAAGCCTACAGCACATGGGAGAACGTTGCATGTTTGCAAGACTGCCGTGAGTGTACTGGCGGCATGGTGAGTGCGCGTGCATCTTTGCACTTAAACACACATATGTCAAATACAAACATCCTGAACTGTCAAAAAATAACATGCATTGATGTTTTTGTGGACAGTGTTGGCACTGACATGTTTTACATACTATAATCTAATACAATTCTAACTGGGATTTGGCTGCTTCTTCTTTTTCTTCTTCTTCTATATGATTTTTTTTTTCATATTAAAGACAAAAAGTGACAAAAATGATCAACAGCTTGAAATGTTTTCATATAAATTATTGTTTGTTAAAATTATAAATGTAAATATCAGTGGTGTAATCTTATTAATAGGCTGTGCTTTTTGTTGGTTTATAGTGAGTGTGGTGTGAACAGCATGTGTATGTTTAAAATGCGTGAAACCACAGGGCTGATGTACATTTTTACTTTCACACATCTGACATTAAATATTTTTGATCTCACACAAAACAAAACACATTCTAAGAAAATAGCTTGTGTTAAGATATCTTTTAAATAAACAACTCTCTCATGTATTATCACACACAAACAAGTATTATTATTACTGTAGCTCAAGCCCCAAACTTTAAAATTTTTTACCTTGCAGCTGATTATTGACCAGTTGGAGCTGTAAGCAACCACCTAACAACACTCTAGCAACCATATGTTAATGTGCTAGAAATGGCTCTGAACACATTAGAAACCATGTACCAACATCCTGCCAATCATTCTAGCATCACTGCGGCGAGTTTTGCACATCTCACATTTTCTTTATTCCCATCAACTTAATTAGCAGGGGCGAAAATACCACCAAAATTAATTCAAATTCAATATATAGGCGAAAAAAGGCCTCGGCATGAGAACTTGTTTAACGTGTGATATAGTCAAGCAATATCACATGAACAAGAGTGCCGTTTTTCCCAAATATTAACATGACTGATATTGAGTTTACTGTACATAACAGTTTAATAAACAAGATTGTATTGTCTGTTTTTGCTCTACTTCACCAACGTTAATAGCTCTAAACAAAATCAATTGATGCAAGTGGGCAAATATTGGAGAAATGAATTGGTCACAACAAAACATGTAATTTCTATTCAATTTTATGCTGTGTGAGTTTGAGTCGGTACATTGAAAGTGGTCAGATAAAGTGTTTAACAGTGTAAACTTTGTTCCAATAATTATATCAAATTTTAAGTGGGTGATTTTTTTTTTTTAAAGGAATAGTTGACATGAAAATTTGCTGAAAATGTACACATCCTCAGGCCATCCAAGATGTTGATGAGTTTGTTTCTTCATGGGAAGAGACTGGAGTGGATTATTGTGATGTTTTTAATAGCTGTTTGGAGTCTCATTCTGACGGCACCCATTCACTCCAGAGGATCCATTGGTAAGCAAGTGATGTAATGCTTAATTTCTCTAAATCTGATGAAGAAACAAACTCCTCTGCATGTTACATTTTCAGCAAATCTTCATTTTTGGGTAAACTATTCCTTTCAGCGATCTCCATATACAGTATGTATGGCAAATGTGTATTTTGATTTGCTTTATTTCGCTTTTAAATAGAAACTGTGATTGATTTTCCTTCCAGGGCTATATGATGGAAAACCGTATACCGTCTCTGAAGTGTGACTCCGACGTCTTTGTCACATTTGAGGGCGACAACATGGTCATGCTTCAGGTATTCATAAATACTTCTTTAGCTAGATGACACCACACAACAAATGCACACGAAAAACTGGCCAGCAAGTATTGAGAGGGAAGAATGCTTGGTCACAAGGGTCATGTTTATTAGCCTCTTTTTCCTTAAGGTTGTTATTTGTTTTCCTACTTATTTTAGAGCTATTCCCTTAATATAGACCAATATCACATTCAAATACCCACGTTCAGACAAACAAGACAGTGTAAACAGAAAACACAGAGATATCTACACGATGACCGCTTGGAGGGGAAACTAGACAAGCGGCAATTCTTTTAAAAATATAAACCGTGTCTCACAAACTAAATTGAATTAAGTGGATTATGAAGGCATTAGCATAAAGGGGGTCATTTTGATGCAATTGCACACAATTTAATCAGCATTAATGTGTCTCTAGCATAGGGGCTGGTTATTAGAGGACTGCTGTGATTCATTTTGTGCTGGTACTGATTTGCTCCACATCGATTCGGCATGTAAGACGACACACATGCACACATAACATGCATAGAGACTCAAACACAACGTCTGCATTCACAGCTTGCCGAAGCCTAAAGACATGTATTTTCTGCTGAAATTAGATTATGCCCTTCAGTACCAAAATAAAGTCATGCAGTTGAATCCTTGGAAACAGACCGATGGTGTGGTCAACACTAGAGGATCTAAACCATTGAGAAGGACAATATTCACAATTGCAGTTGAGAATTTTAGTATTAATTATCATTTCTTAAACATGTACATTTGTCCCGCTGGTTCGGAATACTGGAGAGAATTTTTTAATATCATGAAATATTACAATTACAAAATATCTGTCTAAATTCGGTATTGTAACATTTAATGGTGCGATCAGAATTTAAACTCTTTAAGAAATGCTGTCTGTGCAGATTAATATTTTCAGTTTTTTTTCTAAAACTTGAGCTTAGTAAATGAGTTTTTGCATTATTGTAGTTTATATTTGTGTGCATATACTGTACACTGCTGTTCAAAAGTTTGGGGTTGATTAAGATTTTTTTTTAAATGTTTTTGAAAGATCTCTTTATGCTTATCAGGGCTGCATTTATTTGATCAAAAATACAGTAAAAAATGTGAAATGTTATTACAATTTAAAATATCACTCTTCTGTTTGAATATATTTTTAAATGTAATTTATTCCTGTGATGTAAAGCTGAATTTTCTTCAGCGTCACATGATCCTTCAGAAATCATTCTAATATGCTGATTTGCTGCTCAAGAAACATTTCTGATTGTTATCAATATTGAAAACAGTTTCATATTTTTGAGGAAACATAGATTTTTTTTCAGGATCATTTGATGAATAGAAAGTTCAAAAGAACATTATTTATTTGAAATAGAAATATTTTGTAGCATTATAAACGTCTTTAGTGTCACTTTTGATCAATTTAATGTACCCTTGATGAATAAAAGCATTTCTTTCACAATTTTTTTTTCTTCTGAAAATTCATCATCATGAATCACCCTCACGTGCTACAAAAAAGGGCAAAAAAGTTCCATAAACTAGTTCATATGACTCATGTGCTACTGAGTAAAACTGAAGTCATTCAGGATTTACAGAATCTTCCCTTCTGCGCTCAAATCTCAGTTATGTTTGTACACACTAAATTTGATGTCAGTGAAGTTAAAGGTTATTGGTTCTCACGTCTCATGACATTCTGCTGAAATCACTTTGCTGAGTTCCAGAAGGTTTGAAACAACATTAGGGTGAGTAAATGGATGACTTTTGACTTGAACCACTCCTTTCCAACGTCTATAAAAAAAGTCTCATGACATTCTAAAACTCTATAAAAAAAAGAAAAACAGCCAGTAACAGCTGTTGTTTAGGAATAAAAGTGCCTAATATGTGTTGCCAAGTTTCTGATCATCCAGTAGCCATCACTCATGTGTAAAAGTGGGCGTCATTCAAAAATTTAGATTAGTTTGTTTCTTCCACAGATCTGGAGAAATGTAGCATTGCATCACTTGCTCATCAATGGATCCTCTGCAGTGAATGGGTGCCGTCAGAATGAGAGTCCAAACAGCTGATAAAAACATCACAATATTAAAACATCACAATACTCCACAAGTATTGTCTTGTGAAGTGAAGTGCTTTGTTTTTTTTATAGTGAAGTGAATAGTTGTGTTTTTTTGAATTGAGTCGTTGGTTCTGTCCAAAGTTACTGTAAGTCCATAATTGATAATAGCTTCCTCCAGTGAAAAAGTCCATCACCTGTTGTCTCTCACATAAAAATCACACACATATTTGTTTAGAGCTGTTTCCATTTGTAAGTGGTCTTTGATCTGTGCTGATTTCTCTCATGATTTAGACAAAACTACTTTTTTACTGGAGAGAGCAATATTATGGATAGAGGACTCGTATTGTAGCTGGAAGCAACGGTTTAATGTTAAAAATGTCTTGATGATAGATTTGTTTCTTATAAACACACAGCTTTTCACTTCTTTAGACACTGACTGATGGACTGGAGTGGTGTGGATTACTTGTGGATTATTGTGATGTTTTTATCAGCTGTTAGGACTCTCATTCTGACGGCACCCATTCACAGCAGAGGATCCATTGCTGAGACACTGATGCAATGCTACATTTCTCCAAATCTGTTGCCCTGAAGAAACAAACTCATCTACATCTTGGACGACAGATTTTGATTTTGGGTGAACTCCTTCTGGCTTGCGTGTCTGGAGTTCTGAACACTACAGTAGTTTTTCATAGTACACCAAACTATTTTTATGTCACAAATCAAATAAACATCTCATGATATTATCTCTTTGAATCATAGAGAACATATAACTAAATGTAAAATGTGTAGTTTTTCATTTTACTATTAATTTTTTTTATCGTAAAGCTGCAGTTTTGCTGTTTTAAAGCATACTTCAACAAGTTTGCTATATTTGTGTGGGCTCTTATTTGGTGATTTGGTTTAGGGTTTAGATTATGCAGTGGGTAATGTTGTGTTGTGTGATGTTAGAGGGTGCTGGGATTGTGGGACCAAACATTAAACTAAAGTCACAAGAACTGTGAGAGGCTCCGCCAGCTGCTTTACTTCTCTTCCTCATTCCCGTTCTCAGATTGGTTTTTGGGGACTTTTTTGTAGGACATCAGTCTAATGAACTTATTAAGAGATTTTAGCATCACCTGTCATGAGGGAAATTAGCATTTAGCTCCAAATTTCATACACATGACCAGCACACTGTTGGCTGCACCCTGAAAGAGTGTGTCCAGTTCAGTTACATTGAGAAGATTGTCTTACAGTATGCAGTTGTACATAGTAGGGCACAATGTGTCATTTACTCTCGTAAAGTAGACAAAGAGATTTTATGGTTATTGTACTGCTGGGTTTCCACAATGTGTAATTTACTCTCTGTGAAGTAAACAAAAGTTTTGTACAAAATTTCAGTTAATAAAATAAAATAAAATTCCTTAAATGGTACAACAACGTTTTCATTGAATAAATATGAGCGCTGCCAGGTTGTTTTTATATAAATGTATCTCTAAAGGGAAACAACTGCCTTGAGAAAAGTATCAATGGCATTTTAATTTCATCATACTTGTAATGCCTGATAAAGTATGAGCGCAATGCTGCTTTGCATACAGCCGTTACTGGGGAAACCGCTATATTTCTGCTGCTCCAAAAGTGACAACTACTTGAAGAGAATACATTTGCATTTTCAATCAGCCCGTCTGCATATTTTGTTCAGATCAATGCGAAAATCAACACATATTTTTAAGCAGTGAACTGTAAATCATGTTTTTAACAGTCATTTTATGGTTTAATATGTTACCATAGACAGACAGTGCCCTAACCCGCTCATACAGTGTTACATTTATTTGTGCAGGTCTTAAAAATGTTCTTAAAAAGCCTTAAATTTGATTTTCAAAATCCTGCAGATACCCCGAATCAGGAAGTGTTCAGTAGTTGTACAGCTCTAGCAAAAAAGCTATTTTTCAGCATGTAGTATAAGAGTAAATAATTCTGTATCTTCTACCAGAGGGGAGGATATCAAAAGAGGTGTGTGTGCAGGGCGAGTGGGATTTTGGACAAATAAATATCCTCAACTGATGGTAACTGTATACCAATGATATTTTGTGCCATTTTCATAACATGTTTCAGAGTGCTTATTTTCAGAGCGCCTCTCTTGTGCCTCTACCGTGTCAGGATGTGATGCAATATTTTAGTACACTCATTGCACACCAATAAAAGTTCAAAAGAAGTTTCTGAGGCAATCTTAGTTTCTTTAATCTTCTTAGAAAATAGACACATTGATGTGCTTTTCCAATGACAGTGGAGGTGTGTGTAGTCCAAGAAAAACCCTCTGTAATGTTCAACCCCAAGAATTTAAAACCGGGGACTCTCTCTACAGCCACTCCAATTAAAAGGGGACTCTTTAAAAATCTCTTTTGGATCTCTTTTGTCTTCTTGGTGTTAACGATGAGACTATTGTTGGAGCTCCAGGCTGTCACATTTTGTACTTTGTTCCTGTATGCATACTCATCATTGTTCATGATCAAGCCTATGACTGTTGTATCATCTACAAACACCTGAGTGTTGTGTTGTTTTGCAGGTGGTGGTACGGGAGCTGCTGACCCAGTACACCAAACTGATGGGGAACAACTTGGTTATGGGACTGATTAGAAACTGGACCAGCTCAGTGTCAGACAGCCTTAGAACCAGGTAAGAGGATAGATAGATAGATGGTAGGGGTGCTCTGATAATCGCCGATAATCGCTTTGGGAAGTTTGCATCATCACTAAAGTTTATAATTTGCATTTCTTTTTAAGTCTTGCTTGTGTTTAACCATTCAGCACTTGTGCACTCTCGGTGCTCTCGTGCACGCTCAAAGCGCGCACACATAAGGCCACCTCACATACAGCTCAGCAAACCAGGCTTATGCTCTGTGTAAGCTAATGTGCAGCAGTTGCCACATTGTAAAAACTGCAAGATCAAACATTAGGTGAGATAATTATATATTTTTGAAAAGATGTCTAAAACACCGTTCAAAAAAAAAAAAACAAGAGTCACCTAAAAGTGAACTGAATGAATGTCTGTAAAAATCCTGACTGAAGCATCACTGAAAAAAGGCTTCAAAAAGATCACTATCGGAGATCTTATCAGCAGATACTGCTTCCTGTGATCAATATTGGAAATATTTCTGTTTTAAACCATGAAGGCTGATATTAAGCAACGTGTAAACTTTGCTCAAGAGTTATGCCAGTGAACATTTTAACCATAGTTAATTATACAAAGTGAAAGTAAAAAAAAGTACAAACTAACAGCGCTTTCGGCATCTGACGCTGCATTAACGGCGCATATTCTTTCAGAGATAACAATAGACAAATCTACTTCAACATATGCTGATTTATGCTTGAATTATTCCTAAATACTATCTTGTGGCCCATACATAGTCAAGGGAAAAAAGAGAGAGAGAAATGTATTTTGAGTTAAACAGGTTGTTTTTAAAAAAGTCGGTGCTTGAAATAAAGCTGCTCTTAATTTTCATTGATGACTGCAGTGTTAATAATTTTAATTACAGGCCTATAATTCATTGTAAAAAGAAATAATAGACCTGTTTTAAAATATCTTTTTAAAAACATTTTTAATGAGGAGTAAGCCAATAGCCTAATCTTTTATTATCCTCACAGCGTGTCAGTTATGCGGTGATGCGCTATGAAATTATTGTGGGACAAAGTATTATTATTAGTAACCTATAGACCCCTTAAAAGTTTGTAAACATTGCAACGTCTCCGGGTGGGCGGGGCTTAGCTGGAGGCGAAAAGAGGCGCGGACGCAATGTAGACAAGCGTAAACTAGCACGTTTTAGGAGGGATTTATTAAACATGGATGCAGAAGAAGGTTCGGAACTGTCCGAATATGTACAGTCACTGACTCTGCGGGACCGTGACAAAAAAAAATAATAATAAAAAAGTGGGAGTTAGCATACATTTATAAATTAATTCAGTTGATCAATCAGTTCACTGACCAAACTGGTTATCTGACCAAAATATAATGACAAGTGGATAACATTACAGTAGCCTAATTTATTTATTTATTTATTTTTAGCTAAGCCTGGTGTAGTTCTTGTATCTTGTTCTCATTGGAAACATTTTAACCAGGTTTTGGATATTTCCTAGACAACATATGAATTACTTTCGGGTGGTTTGGGGAATTTTGTCAAGGCTTATTGTCTAATGTAACCTATCGCTGGGCTAACTATGATTAGCAATGTGGATTATTTTAAGAGACCATTCAAAGGATGGCACACACATCTATCGCTGTATGTTTGTTTAACATTTAAGCTAGCTAGTGCGCTGAAGGTTGGCGGCTTTTCACCTATAAAACATAAACTTGCTGATTTGTACTAGATAAAACCAACACACCAGTACATATGCATAGATTATTTTACCTAATATGAAGTGTGCACAGCAAACACGAGCATTATTTATGATCGTCTCTGTCTAGTCTGTACGCCGTATTGCATTCAACCACAATTGTCTTCTTGATTTCTGTGAAGGAATGTCGGCCGGGATCCGGTGAAATTTTAGTTTTGAACCAAAAGTGCTGTTCCTTCTATTCTGGCAGCCAAAAACACAACAAGACGACACTTTAAAGTCAAAACCTCAAACTTTTAGCGCGCCTGCTATGAGTTCTTCCTTATGTTTTGCCTCCAGCTAGAGCGGTGACGTCACAGTGACGTAGGCGATTAAGGGGTCTATAGATAGATAGATAGATAGACATGGATGGATGGATAGATAGATGTCCACATCTTTAATGATGTTCTGAGCTCAATCATGACATTTTGGGCATAATGATCTTCATTAGATGGCTGTTGGCTTCTCTGTGTAAGATCAGCTTCTATAATCCAGCCTCTACAACTCCACATTCCAGAAAAGCCACACACACACACACACTGTTCAGCCCTGAGAAACCTGTCTACCATCGCTTGTGTTTACTCTCACAATTAGGTCACCAATTTAGCAATTTTGCCTAAGAGGAAAATTTGATAGGTGTAATTTTTTTTTTGCGTGCTGTTATTCATAATATTTTAAAATATGAGATATTTTTTTTTGTCTCTTATTGTGTGGTCTATATAATATGATTTTTTTTTTGTATATGTGTTTTTGTTATTGCAGTGATTTTATACAGTATCTCTTTGTTTGACTGAGTTAATCTGTATTGCTTTTGGCTGTTTCCTTGTTTATCTAGCTTTCTTGGCTTCAGCGTGGACAAAGTAGGAGACCTAATGTTCCTGCTGAAAGCAGTGAGCTACAGGGAAAGGGTGTTACAGCGCAGTCTGGCAAGTCGACTTTACACTAAGGTCAGTTGTTCTCACTGAAAACAAACAGAGTTTCCTCTCTGTGTGTTTTACTGCTGCTTATTTAAGGCAGAGCAAGTGACAAGAGATCCATGGCAAGTGTGAGTAGCTGTGAAATGCTTTGATTGAATATTTATGGCGGTAAAGTTTAAAACATTTAAAAAAAAATTTTTTTTGATTTAATATTCTAAGAAATCCAGTTTTCTTGTTGTGATTATAATGTTATTTAAAGGTGAGAAAAGACTTTTTTTAAAACATTCATGTAGAAATGCCATCATAAGGATAAAATTATAACAACATCCCACAAATGTTACTTTAGGAACAATATATTTATATAACTTTAAAAAAAAAAGAGAGATCCAAGGGCGCAGAATTTAGTAGGGACGCTAGGGACATGTCTCTATCAATATCCAGCGTCTGCTAATTGTCCCTAGTGATAATTTTGATCAAACAGTTTAATTTATGTGTATGTAACCAATGTTGTTGTATTTTGGACACATCTGAAATAGGTCATATCATTGATATTACCTGAGAATTTCAAGAAATGTGCTAGAAAACTGCACAGGTTTAATAGATATGTGTGGAGTAAGAACTGATAAGAGAGCAGAAGTGTTTCAGACATACGAGCACAGTTCAGCTGAATGATAAAGTTTACTCTCTTTAACTTTACGTTGTTCTGCAGTTTTGTTCATCTGCTGCTCTCATTTGCTCTCTTTTCATTGACTATCACTCTATAGACTAATATAATCAGATGCAACAATCGGTCCCACTTTATATGAAGTGGTCTTAACTACTATGTACTCACATTAAAAAATGAGTACAATGTACTTATTGTGTTCATATTGTATTGCAAAACACATTTGCTGCCATTGAGGTGGGATACGAGTAAGGTTAGGGACAGGTTTAGTGGTATGGGTAGGTTTAAGGGTGGGTTAAGGTGTAAGGGATGAGTCAACAGTGTAATTATAAAAATTCATTACAGATGTAATTACATGCAGGTATTTTTAAAAATATCAGTACAATGTAAAACCATGTACAGCAGGTACACAATAAGTGCATTGTACCAAATGATTAATTTAAATGTAAGTACATAGTAGTTGAGGCCACATAATATAAAGTGAGACCCAACAATCAATTTCTCTAATATTTATTACAATACATACTGATAAACTGAACAATCACTTCAGTGGTGTGAGAGACTGGATGATTTCTATTGAACTGTCACTGAACTGCAGTGCTCAGACTTTTTCAAATAGAATCAATTAAGCTACAAACTCGATCATAATGCTCAATGTAACATCTAACATGTATTTTGAGTGTTAGCAGTAGTGAGCAACTAGTTAGCAGTAAACCTGTTACTCTATGATTAGTCCACTGAAGGCGAGTAGTAGATGAACCTAAGTGCAGTTTATTAACAATGTGAAATCTAAGCAATAAACAAATACTTGACTTGACTTGAAACAAACTTGTCTTGGCATGGCATGAACAGACTTGACCATGAACAGAAACACAACTCACCAACAGCAGGTTACAACATCAATACACAACAAGAGACAATGGCAACAAGAGGGCTACTTATAGTTAACACTAAGGGTCACATGACAAGAATCAACCAAGCTAACAGAACTGAGAACCACATGACAGGACAATAACCAATGAGGAACAGGACAACCAATCACAACATGACACATAAACCAAAGAACCAATCAGAACATTACACAGACAAGGATATCACATGACAAAACAAGGACCATGACTAAACTCCAAAATAAAAGACATGAAAACATGAACATGAAACAAACCCCACATTACAGTTACCTCTCCGTAATATGTTTGCAGATTTGTGTTAAATATTATCTTTGGAATGGAAAAAATATATATTTTATTCAACATCAAACTTTTTTCTCTTATTTTAGTTAATGTCATAAAACTAGTCAGCTGAGCCAGTAGTAGTGCTGACAGTGTCATGTAAACATGGCTGAAGACGTGAAAAAAAGCAGAGGAACAAGCAAACCGATTCAATTGAGTCAGTCACTTACGCTGGAACCATTCCGATTGATTCAAACTCTTGACGTCGATCATTCAGTTCAAGCGATTCACTAGCAAAAAAACCCCCCAAAAACATCAAAAGATCCATTTGTTTTAGAATTTTGACATCGCTTGTAATGATTTTAAAAAGCATGTAGCCTACAGTGATGGGTGAAACAAAGCTTTTGAAAGTGAATGTGACGCGTGGCCAAGTATGGTGACCCATACTCGGAATTTGCGCTCTGCATTAATCCAATCCAAGTGCACACACACAGCAGTGAGTAGTGAACAAACACACACACACACACACACACACACACACACCGTGAACACACACCCGGAGCAGTGGCCAGCCAATGCTGTGGCGCTCAGGGAGCAGTTTGGGGTTCAGTGCCTTGCTCAAGGGTCTCACATTTCTGAATTAGTGCAAATTGAACTAGTTGTCGCATTATTTGCAACAGCTTGCATTTTTGTTTTATTACGAGTTTTCAGCAAAAAACGCTAACCTGAGTTAGACGAGACATATCAAACAGTCCTTACAGGATTTGCGATCTTGCATTTACAAGAATCACACTGAACCAGTTGCTGCATTATTTGCAACAGTTTGCATTTTTGTAAAAAATGTTAACCTCAGGGGGAAAATCTATATTAGCAATATCCATAACTCTGAGCACAAACAAATTGATCATTACGTGTTCAACTGTCCTATTGCAGTAAATTGCATTTGTTAAATGAGCAGCAAAGGACTGGCCGTACAGAGCACTGGGACTTCAAAAGGAAAGGAAAGTTGTGATTTGTCAGAAATAAAATTGATTTCAGTAATTAAGAAAAACAAATAGAAAAAAACAACTAAACTACTCTTACTGTAATAGGTTGTTTGCACATGACTTTCATTGCGAAATGCAGCTCAGGAGGGGATTTTTCTATATAGGAATTGCTAGCAGAAACTCAAAGAGGCTATGTTTTGCATTGTTTATGGATGCGGTCAAACCAAGTGAAAACCATAATGAGCTTTTATCATGTACTTTTTCTTTGTTGCTCATAGGGAAAAGGCAAGTAAACCAAAACTAACCAACCTAAAAAAGTGAAATCTATACGTTTTTCCAAAGTCATACATCACTTGTGGCTGATTTTCAAGGGTGTAGAAATGAGTCGTGGTGAATGTTCCCTATCATGAATATATCAAATCCAGCAACAACTATCCAGCAAACATCCAGCCCTTGCCAAGGACCTAATCAGCATGTTAATCAGATGTCATCTCCCCAAAATGTTTTTCAAAAACAAGATTATCCTTTTACTATGCTGTTCACTTTCATTTTATAGTTCTCTTGTTATATGCAAGAACATCTGAGACTATCCCTGATAAAAACAAATGTTAAATGATTCCCTTTGAAAATGGGAAGATTTTGTGATTTCTGTCTTCTGAATTAGTGCAAATGAACTATTGTCCCCATTATTTGCAACAGCTTGCATTTTGTGTGTTATTACGAGTTTTCAGCAAAAAAACGCTAACCTGAGTTAGACAAGACATATCAAACGTCCTTACAGGATTTGGCGATCTTGCATTTACAAGAATCACACTGAAACCAGTTGCTGCATTATTTGCAACAGTTTGCATTTTTTGTAAAAAATTGTTAACCTCAGGGGGGAAAATCTATATTAGCAATATCCATAACTCTGAGCACAAACAAATTGACATTACGTGTTCAACTGTCCTATTGCAGTAAATTGTCATTTGTTAAATGAGCAGCAAAGGACTGGCCGTACAGAGCACTGGGACTTCAAAAGGAAAGGAAAGTTGTGATTTGTCAGAAATAAAATTGATTTCAGTAATTAAGAAAAACAAAATAAAAAAACAACTAACTACTCTTACTGTAATAGGTTGTTTGCACATGACGTCATTGTGAAATGCAGCTGGATGGCAGGAGGGGATTTTTCTATATAGGAATTGCTAGCAGAAACTCAAAGAGGCTATGTTTTGCATTGTTTATGGATGCTCAAATCGGTCAAACCGAGTGAAAACCACAATGAGCTTTTATCGTGTACGACAATTTGTTGTTCCTAAGAGGGGAAAAGGCAAGAAACCAACAACAACAAAAACAAAAATGCAGGAAAAAGTGGCTTATAAACCTGCGTCTGCAGTCAGGAGGACCCCAGTCGGATAATGCTTGTGTGTGCAAATGGTTAATATAAGATATAATAATATATTAAGATATTAATAAAGAAATATATAAATAGATACAGGGCTGCCAACTTTTATGCATTCAGCGTGAGACAGTCAGAATTCACTCAATGCTAAATGTCACATGTAGACACAATGTAAATAAGATATTTGTGCAGTTTAGAGAGCTTCATTGATTATAACGGAACACTGTGAGTGCCAGCTTTTCAGTGATTATATGGATGCGCTATTTGCTCGCTTTCTAGACTATAATCAATTCAGAATTTGGATAAAAGTTTTGTTTTAAATGCTGCTAACAGGACCAACGGCTACATACAGTTTTGCCTATATTTGCTGGATTTTTTGAGTATTGTCATTTATGAATTTGTATTATATTTTTCATTCACTTTCAGAATAGTTTTTTTGCAATCTGGGTTAGTTCAGGTAAGCAATTGCTTAGCCTAAATCCACCAAGTCAATAGCGATAGTTAATAACGTAAGGTCAACGTATGTTATGATTTTCTGTTTATACCTTTCTCTTACAGTGTCTAGATCAGTATAGCACGGACATCCATTCTGTTTTTCACTTCCTGCCCTCCATCTGAATTTCGTGGGTCATCAGAATCACGTGTTTGCAAACAAGCTATTATATGGTATAAATACATAATGATTATTGGTGGGGTTTTACTGCAAATCAACACACAAATCAGTTAAGAATTTTTGAGAAAAGTTGCAACAAATTTAGTCATTTAAAAAATAAATGAATAATCGAAATTCTAAGAGAGTTTTTCTCTTTTTAGGGAAGTGTTCAAATACTTAATACACAGTAAAAAAAAAAAAAGAAAGAAGAAAAATTTACACTTTATTTTAAGGTGTCCTTGTTACGGTGTAATTATACATATAAGTACTGAGCAATATTAATTGGTAATGTACTTACTATATGGTTAGAGTTAGGATTTGGGTTTGGCTTAGGGTTACTTACATGTAATTATGCATAATTCATTTTTATTATAATAGTTAGTACATGCAACGTGTAACAAAGACACCTTAAAAGAAAGTGTGAAATAATTATTTTTCACTCTGCCTAATACGCAGTGGTCATGTTGGTTTGCTAGTCGGCTGCAGAGGTGGGACATTCTCATTCTAGAGACCATTTGATTGGACAAAAACCTGTGATGCAACATGAGTCGTCAATATTTTTGTTCTGTTTTCCTGAAACTGTAAATTGTAACAAATTGTATTCAATGCTATTTATTCCCTTGAACAGGTGGAGAAAAACAAAGATGAGTTCTTCATGGCCTGGAACGCTTGTTTACATCACGTGACCACTTTGGCTATGGCACACATACACAGAGGTGAGAGAAAGCAGACATTTATCTACATTATATATAGTCCATGTGTTGCACGAATGTCAGCAGATGTTCTTTCTACATCCAAATTCTCACAAAAGACTTAAATTATAGCAAAGGGGTCCAAAAGGTCACCCTGAAGGATGCCGGGATGCCGTATGCACAATGATACCAGAAAGTATTTGGACACTGAAGCAACACATTAAAAGAAACCTCTGAAAGTCACTGAATTACTTAACAAAATAACAAACCACAAAAAAGTGTGACAATTTTCATGGAAAGTATTTCACAAAAAGATCAGATGGTTGAAAATCATTGCAAAAAAAGGGCTTAGAAATGGGAAGTTAGTTCTGAGAAAAACTGGCACAGCATTTGATTGTAAATGACACTGGCTTTGAAATTGTGACTCGGGTGCTCAAATATGTTTTTGTAAAATTTGCCAGATGGTTTTATCAACTGCAGACAAATAAAATCTCAAATTAAATTTGTAATTACACTTCAGATGACAAAACAACTATTCTTAATGAGCATTTTTGTCTGAATTTCCAGTGGAAAAATCATAAAAATCCTTAGTTAAATTTAAGTTACAGATTGGAGCAACAATTACTGTTTAGTGATTTCACTGTATTTATTTATTAAATAATTCCAATAATAATTCCAATTCCAATAATAATAAAATAGTTAAATGAACATATAATCAAAATAAAATCAGTAAATTGAAATAAAGTCTAATTTTTTTTTTTTTTTTATAATAATTAAAATAAATTTATAAGACAGCAAGCAAAGAAACATTTTTAACCTTGATAATTGTATAGTCTTAATATCTTGAGCAGTGTTTTTGAGGTAAAATGTAAGGGTTTTGAAATATTTGTCCATGAAAATATGTCAAAAGACTAATTTAAAGACATCTGTTGCAGTGAGGATGTTGCTGCAACTAATCCCTAAAAGCTAATTTTCCTTTTTTTACAATTAAATGTATCCTAAACTCAATCAAACGCAGTGTATTAGTAGTGCATTTGTGTGAGGTCTAGAGTAAGTGATTCATGTGCCCGTGTAGACTATAAACTCACCACACGTTTTTGATCATTAAAGACACTGTTTAACTTCCCTTTGACTTTCTGATTCACTCTTACACTCAGTAAGCAACAGAAAGGCGCTGTGCATCTCTCAGCCTCTGATGTTCTAGAGTATTTCCACATGCTCAGTGTGTGTGTGTGCATGGGTTTGTGTGTCAAGATATATTTTCCTCCCCTGATAGCAAATTTCCATTCTCTCACCCTCCTCCCACACACTTACACACACACACACACAGATCATGCGCTAATTTTCTCTTGAGATGGTGCTGATAACATTGAGATGAGGGGCTTTTATTCACACTTTACACAAGTGTTCCAGTTTGGGCTTTCATTTATAATATTAATACTGACTTAACACGCCTGATTGTAACACATAGTAGCGATCACAGATCACAGAATATTTATGACATTTTTCAGTGCCTCAAATTAGTCATAAAGAGAGAGTCACAGGCACTGTAAGGAGATGCAAGTAGCCATCTCTGTAAATTCAAGCACTTTTGTCCATTCAAAGCATGGCATAAACTCTGCCATAATATGACAAACAGTTGTTTTAAATCAAACAAAGACACATTAAAAGGCTCCTATCATGAGAAATAAAATTTTCTTTCATCTTTTGAGATAAAAGGGCTTGATGCACTATGAAAATATACTGTAACTTTCGGAAATTTGTGCAGTTATAAATGATGAATGATCAGATGAATAAGCATTTACTCTCAATAATGTGACTGTAGGAAAGTTCTCTGAACTTTAGCTAGTGTTCTGGCAACGTTCTATTAAAGTTATGAACCAATGTTCTTTTAGTAATGTTAACAGAACATTCGTTTGAAGTTATCTGGTCTTTAATAATATTCTCAAAACGTTAGCACAAAAAACATCAACAACTTCGTTTTGACATTTGTCTAACATTTTTAAAAATGTTACTACTTGTTTCAAAATGTAACCTTCGAAAGTAACATTCCCAGAATGTTTGCAGAATGATAACATGGAATGTTGGGAAAATGTTTTTGGAACATTCCAAAAGAATGTTTTTGTAACTTAATTTGAACGTTAGAAAAACGCTCTTAGAACATATTTTTGTTAGCCTGAAAGTTCTACCTTTCAGTTAAATAGATACATCACATTTTTGGTAGTTTGCTTACTCTAGAATGCAAATTGACTAACTGAATGCAAAATATGATGATTTGAATGATAAATACATTTCTGTTTTATATTGTTTTTGGTCTTTCTTCTTTCAAGCTGAAATAAATATTGCCAAGATAGAAAACATCTGCACGGGGGTGAAGCAGATTTTGGTACATCAAAGCACTGCTTCTCATTTCAAATGTGAAAAGAGTGTTTCTTAAAGACAAAGTGTCTCATTTTATTTTAAGGGTCAGGGAGAAGGTGAAAAATAGTAATTTTACTGTTTTTGATACAAATAACTTGGACCTAAGGGAAAAAATGTGTAATGCAACTCCCCCTTCTAATTTCACTATAATGCAGTTAATTTCTCTAATTGTATTTCTGCAGTGACCTTGGAGCAGTTTGCTCTCGCCGTACGAGAATGAGATTTCAATGTGGAAGGTGACTGTGCCTTGCTCACCAAGGTATGTTTGTGGTTCTGTCTGTTTTGTCTGTTTGTTGATGACACTCTTTTTGTCTTTTGACTCATCAGCCGGTTCCAATGGAAAGTTCTCAGAAACAACAACAACAGCCTCGTGCCCACTCAAAAAACAATAAACTGAGCTTCTCAGCGGCGCAGGGAGATTTCAGAGGATTCCACTCTTAACCACGTGTTTGGAAAAAGCAGGCTGCAAAACTGAGAAAAGGGGCTAAATTAGTGTAAAGGGCCAGCATAATAAAACAAGCAAGCACTTTTACATTTTACAAAAAAAGAGTGGTGCTTTCCATGCAAAAGTCATCACCACAATAATTTGGTGTTCTGGGTTTTTGCTTACAGACCCCAGTCTTTTGACTTGGGCCAGAAAGCAACCACCCAGAATACTTTACAACCATTCAAAATACTCTAACAGCTAGGGCTGCCTGCCTAATAGTCAACTAAATGTTAGTTGATGAGAAGAGGCTTAGTTAACCAAAAATGTATTAGTTGGTTAGTCTCAGAAAAAAAAACTGTCAGCATTAACAGCTAGTAATTACAGTAGATATGGCATGAAATCCAAATATTCGCCTATCATTCATCGTCCTCAAATATGGCTTATCATTTGCATGTAGCAGCAACTTAACATGGCTGCTCGATCTAATGATAACCTAGATAAATGTGTGCTATTCAGTGCGTATCCAAGTGTTTGTGTGGAGTGTGGGAGCTGTTAGCGTGCTTGTGCATGACATGGCGGTGCCAGAGTGATCACTGTCATTTTTTTCCTGATAACAGCAGAAACGACTTAAAATACACCAACATTTTTACTTATGCGGATAAGAGTAATACATCATTTGAAACTGTAAAGGGTTTACTTTCATTTCTTTTCACTCGCAATAACAACAAAACATTGTGCTTTTGTAAAATAAAGAAAACAAATAGGATGTGCTTTCTGCCGTCTCGGTCTCCGTGAACTGGAATGGGGCACAAAAATGGACTGAAACTCAGCTTATAGGCTACTGCCTCACAGACATGAGAAATATTTCTGTAGAAAGCTTGAAATGTCTACTTTAAAATGAAGCGATTCAAAACAAATACTCTCTGATTATGTAATCCGTATGAAAGGTGTATTTTTCTCTGAAGGCGCTTCATTGTACTGTGGACACGGCGAGTCAGCATCGTCAACTTCATCTGTGCAGCCGACACTGACTCAGAAAGAACTAGTTTTTTCATAAATAAGTTAAATATCTCCATGCTATTTTTTTCGGACACATTTATAGTCAGTATTGTTGCCGGTGCTTTGCAGCAAGCTTAAAAGCTATACTCCATCCCAAAATTAAAATTTTGTCATTAATCACTTACCCCCATGTCATTCCAAACCCGTAAAAAGCTTTGTTCGTCTTCAGAACACAATTTAAGATATTTTGGATGAAAACCGGGAGGCTTGTGACTGTCCCATAGACTGTCAAATAAAATACACTGTCAAGTTTCAGAAAAGTATGAAAGACATCGTCAGAATAGTCCATCTGCCATCAGTGATTCAACTTTACATTATGAAGCAGCGAGAATACATTTTGTATGCGAAGAAAACAAAAATACTGACTTTATTTAACAATTCATCTCTTCTGTATCTGTCCACATCACCGTAGTGCCATTTTGGAGGATATCCGCTGAACACAAACTGCGTATGCTATTCTTAGGAAGCCGCAATACAAGGATACGTTTTCTACGTGTATTTACGCTTTGATTTGAACGAAAACAGCGCATCCATGCAGCACGGCTAACAAAGAAGTGCGTACGCTGTTTTGGAACAACATGGGGGTAAGTGATTAATGACAAAATTTTCATTTTGGTGTGGAGTATCCCTTTAATACGGTAGGCTATGAATTAAACTAATTATGGCTTAGTTCTCCACCCCCAGTATATACACAAATAATGAAATGAATTTAAGCATGCAATTTGTCGACTAATGGCTTAAATGTACAACTACTAATGGACTAGAAAAATCTTTAGTCGGGGGCAGCCCTACTAGCAACCACTTTGAACACTTTAACAACTGCATAGCAACAGCCTAGCAACCACTTAAAACACCTAAACCTGGCTTTTACCTTGCAACCATTTAGAATATTCTAACAACTACCACCTTAGCAACCACAAAGCAACACCCTATCAATCACCTACAACACCCAAAAAACCAAATAATAATCCCCTCACAACCACCTAAAACACCTTAACCTGTTAACCACAAAGCAATGCCTTAGCAACCACCTACAACACCATAAAAACAATGCCATTTCAACCATTCAGAATCCAAAAAACAAACTTTTTTTATGCAAAAAGCCCCAAAAAGTCACAGTTGGTGGTTTTGCTTGCAAAAGTCTGTTCAGTTGCACAACGAATGGGGGAAAAACCTCCACAGACCTTTTCTTACTTAATATCCAGAAAATATTTCGTATTCAATATGTCATGCGTTTATACTGATAAGCCAAAAATGAAAATATGAATATATTGCATGAACTACATTTATGGTGCTTTTTTTGTCCTCTTAAGAGTCTAAATCTCTTACTTTGTGTAGAAAGAGCAGAGTGAACATTCAGCCTTAGATCTCTTTATGTGCTACACAAAAGAAAGAAAGTCATACAAGTTTGCAATGACATGAGGGTGAGTAAACGGTGACAGAAATGTTGAACTGTTTAAGAAATTTGTTTCAGCTTTTCATGGGACAGCTTTATGATAAAATGATTTCAACAGTCATTCGTTGTGGCTTACGGTGGATTTACACATTAACTGTCATCGGCAGTGATGTGACGCAGCAGTATCAGGATGTGCGCTGCAGTCATATGAGTATCAGATTAGCTGCTGAGCACCGGAGCAGAACTGGACTGATCTCAGACACACTGACAGCAGCTGTCAGGTCCTCTGGAGAGCAGCTAGCATAAATAAATCTCAGATAATGACCTGGTTCCTGGCAGGTCATGAGGTGTGCTGTCACACTAGTCCTGTGATCGAGAGACAAAGCGCGCCAGTGAGGAACAGGAAAACCTCACTTCCACCTGTTTCTTCAGACTTCTGTTGCTGTTATTGGCACTGAGGAGCATGCTTACAATTCGCACAGTCATGGGACTCTGTGATCTTACGTCAGTTTGACATTTCAAATTGATTGTTTCTAGATAGCATCTGTCAAGTGCAAAAAGTGCAGATACCAGAAGTATTTTGGAACGTTTCTGTTTGGAATGGAAAACTAACTTAGTACTTATTGAATGCTGTGCAATACACACTATTTATTTATTTTATGCTTATTTAGCAATAAACCACAAATATGAAATTTAAATTTTAAAATGAACAGTTTTAAATTTCTCCATCGCTTGTCATTCACAGTGCTGTATGTGAATGTAGTTATTAAAGAAAATAATTCATGTAAGTTTTTGCTTGAAATCAAAGTTTGCAATGTTGTGATTCATTGGTTGGTTGGTTGTATACATACATACAAATATATATATATATATGTGTGTTTTTTTGATTCAAATATATATATATATGTGTATAAATGTGTGTGTGTTTGTCCGTGTATACACATTTACACACATATTATATATACATAAAAAAATGGTATAAATGTGTGTGTGTGTGTGTGTCTGTGTGTGTGTCTGTGTGTATTTTAAAAAAATTTAATTAAATTAATTAAATTGTATAAGTGTGTGTGTGTTTATACAGATTTGGTGAAAGTATTGTTCTCTGAGTGTAACTTAACTGTTTTAAAGGTTAAAAATGACTAAGTTGACCTGGCTTTAACTGTGAAAAGCAAAGCATTTCATTCTAGGAAGAAAATATTCCTTCCGATATCAGCTGTTTCTAACTAGTAAGTAGTAAAGCATAGTTCATGGCGGTGACGTGACTAAAGCATACTGGCAGTTTATTGTTTCAATCTTCCTATTTCAAAATAGGAAAGGAAACTACTCTCGTCAAGTCATTTCTTGGGGTCTTTAAGCTTTTAATAATTACTATTCATTTGTTCTGATGATTGTGCGTGATGCGCATGGTTTCAGTTCCCATAGCTGACACGCTAACAAGGTGACTTCCATTTCAGACGAACCCTCGTTCGGTGTGGCCTGATAAGAAACTCAATGGCTCTGCGATAAGCCATTGATTCTCTGCTTTCCATATGAGGAAGGGAGCAGAACACAAAGAATGACAGCCAGAGAGATCATGTGCCTCTATATGTTTATTTTGCTTTACGGTGCACGGCTTGCTACAGGTCAAAGGTTATATTATTCCTCTTAGTGTCCATGCTTTACAACCGATTGCTTTGCATGCTCTGTTTTTTCCTGTCCAGCTCTTTGATGTATCTAGGTGGTTTGGTTGCTACCTCACCTCTGAGGAGAAGAGATATTAGCTCGTACCGCTTCTGTTTTTCCATCCCCTTCATCTTCTGTATAACATCCTGTACTCACTCAAGTTGATGCACGTGAAGAGGGCTACAGCTTGTGTAGGGTCCTTCAGATATGGAAAATAAATAACTTAACATACACGGTGGTCAGCAAGTATTTTCCACTTACATTTTTTGGCCTTGCACTGTGCTGATACTGAATGCTCTCAGCCTTATATGGTGACACGCCATTCACAGACTATCTGGTGCGTATTGCACACGAAAACAGTGGCAGAAATTGGGATTGATTGGTTTTAAACGGATTCCAGGAGTCAGGGTGCACATTTTTATCAGTCCACCGGGAAACAAAATGGCAATAATGAATGTTTGATCTGCCAAAATCTGTCAAGTTCATGTCGCTGAAACTTTGAAATGTGTGTAGGAGTTTTGTTTGACGCACTTAAGGCTGGAATGCACTACACAACTATTAAAATCTTTAAAAACACTAGGCATCATACACTTGACTGAGGATCACACACTACCAGAGTCATTCCGAACACAACAAATGAATGCAGAAACATTTTCTGTTAAATCACTCAAAATCTGCAGACTGGCTCTGAGTATTGGCAAATAGCGTCGACTCACCAGACTACAAATCTGGGCAAAATTCATGCAGTGAATTACAGCCTTTAGTTGCATGTAAACAATATCTCATTGAGAACAGATTTGCAGTATATTCTTGTGCTGAGAATATAATATATATTATATATTTTTCCACTCTGAAGGTAATATTTAAATTTATGCATTTGCCAGACGCTTTTATGCACTAAAGGTTCGATCAGTTCTTGCTTTCAATGGGAATCGAACCCATTGATGGTAGTTTCATGTCATTCAGATGGTCTCTTCCTGTCATTTCTGGTAGTTTATTGTCAGAATAAATGCAGTATAGTCCAGATGTGCTTTTAGTTAAAAGTCCGCTGATTTTGCATCAGCAGCAGCATTTAAACTAAACTGACTTCATTTTTGGGTTACTGCACTGAATATTTTCTTTGACAACGGCTGTAAATTATAAAAACGATTGTCAGCGGGGGATTGCAAACTTAAACATTTACATCCAGTTGAACCCAAACCTCAAACCGTAGCTGTAAACCGCTGGAATCGTCTGGATCCAGTCAGATTTGCTGAATTGAAAGTGCTGTTTGTTTCTGCATGTGAAACTTGTGCATCAGGCCTGACAGACTTTTCAGACAGCGTTTGATTCGCAGCATCTTGACAGCATTCACTCCCTTAATTTACTTCATATAAGCCTATATTTCAAACGATCAAGTTGATAAATAGGTTTGCATTGCATTTGCAGTTTCTGCTGGGGCTGTTCCAAAAGTTTTGGAATTGACTCTGGTTCCAAGAATCGATTCCTCAGTGTTGTTTCTGATTTTTTTAAAGATTGGATGGATATGTTCTCCCTGTGACTACATGATATTACGCACGTGACATTGCATGTTGCATTGTTTTCAGTGTTCATTCGTATTATAATGACTATCAGTGTCTATTATCTCTTTATGTAGTCCAGAGTGGCGCTCAAAACTGTCCATTGTGGACACCACATTGTTTCACCATTTAAGATATTTTAGACTCCTAGAACAAAACAGTGTTTGTGTATCAATGTCTGTATTGTGTTTTAGGTGCAAAACTTTAATGTAGGAAACTTGTCCAGGACATAGGTTAATCAATATTTGTCAATCGTATGCCATTCGAAATGCAGGATCACAGAGTGACAAAAAACCTCATTAACTTAAAGGTAATATTCAGCTATGTGTTTACAAAATTGACTTTATTTGAATGTTTTAGCGTGACATATCATGGCATGGAGTTGTCACAGAACGGCTGCAATTATTTTTTTGAACCGGTTCATTAAAACAAACCATCCAAAAGAAGTGGTTAAGAGAAATGAATCAGACTTACACGTAACACATTTTATAAATTGTGAGTATTTAATGTGCACTGACTACTGCAACCTGTTAATATTAAATATGCATCAGAAGCAACATGTTCAAATCAAGCCTGTGTGTTAAATTGTGTTGCTAATGTGTCTTTTTATGTTGCACTATTGCATATTTTCTCCTACAGTTCTGCCTTCTTCATGGCACTAGTCTGGTGTATCAGGAGAGAGCGTGGTACCTGGAGCACAACTACCTGACCCCCAACACCAGCCAACAGATCCGCAGCCAGGTATTCACTCATTTGACAACCCCTTCTCATTACCAAGAAACTGAAGCACTGTCAAGCACACTGTTAAGACGCTAAAGGTGTCGCTGTATCAATGAACTAGGAACTCATTTTCAAATGAGAAAACACTGGCATCAATGCACAGACGTGATGGGAATTGGAGAATGATATTGTCATTATGACATATATGTTGTGGTGTTATTTGAATAGCCACAATAATTCACAATAATACGCCATTCTAAAGTTCAAATGTTTATTTTGAATGATATGCGACTACATTCAAGGAACGGGGATATTTTTAGCCATTAAAACTTAAAGTTTCGATTGGTTCTTTTCATAACGATATTGTACAACTTAAGAGCACTTGGAGTGCAACACGACTCATTTATAATCCATTTATACTGCTATGCATTTTATATTGTTGATAAGTAGTTAGGTTTAGGGTAGAGGTGGGGTTAGGTACTCAAAAATATCTATGGAAGTATAAATACACATAAAAATTACATCTACTTTTACAAATGCATGCAGAGAATTACTCAGATAAAACATTTAGTTTATAAAAACATTATTTTTTAAATGTTTTGAAAATGTCCTGTTTTCTTGTCACGATTCGAATGTTATTTAAAGGTTACAAAAACTTTTTTACAACATTCTGCTAACATTATTTCTAAAATTATTTAAATGTTTATTTTTAATATTCTAAGAACATTGAAATGTCCAGTTGTGTTGTGTTGTCATGATTGGATCTCTAAATTAAGGTTACAAAAATGTTTCCTAACTTTCACCCAAAATATATTTTTTGATCTTTAATTTTTTAATATTCTAAGAATGTTTCTTCTTGTGATTGGAACATTATTTAAAGGTTATAAAAAAGTAACAAATAACATCATAAGGACGATTTGAGGATGTTGTTCTTCTAAAAACATTTTCTCTCAACATTATTAGAATATATGTCAAATATTAACTCTTTCCCCACCATTAACAGAATTTTCCCTCATCCGTCACTGACGGAATTTTCTGGCTTTCTGTGTTTTCACTGGTGTACTGTAGGGGGCGCCATTACACATCTTCGGAAAAAGTACTGAACGTCTGAATAGAAACTTGGCAGGAAGTAGAAAAAAACTATTGCGTATGTAAGCAGATGGATATGCAAAATAATGCAACCATCAAACATTAAACAGCATATAAATAAAAAATGCCTAATGTACCTAAATGAAATTATGATCCAGGAAGTGGTATAGGATCGTGCAAGCTTAAGATATGGTGGTGGAAGCGATCTAATCCATCCATCCATCCATCCATGTTTTTTTTTTCCTTTGCTTTTTTCATGAAACCTACCCATATTGACGTGTCGATTAAAAAAAAATAATAATTGCATGTTCAGATATATTTATACAACAAAATATTCTGGTTCTTAAACTTTTGTGAAAATGATCAAAAATAGTGATGGCTGGCGGGGAAAGAGTTAAAGTTATATGAGCATTCCACAAACATTACTTTAACGTGTTTTAAAAGTTATATTGATGTTAGGACAAAACATTCTTAGTGACAGTTAGTGAGAACATTCCCTGTTGGCTGCGTACATGCATCTTGATCAAAAGCATCAGGCAAGCAGTTGATCGACGCTTAGGAATACCTTTAGCATCTTAATGCTGTAAGTGACCACGCTTCAATTTTTGACACCTTAGGAGACAGAATGGGTTGAATTTGACCAGCAGCCACATCAGGAGGGTATCAGCATGCTGTCAATCAGTCTTTAGGCAGTAAAGGAGGCGCAAAGCCATTCTGCCACCCAGCTGAGGCTGTTTTGGATTAGACCCCCTCATTAACCCTTCACACATTAGCCGGAATTTACAGAGAGTGGCAGAATGTGCACATTACCATTGTCCACCTTAAACACACACACACATAAACTAGCCAGTTGTTCACAATTAGCTGTGATTAAACAGCCAGGCGGCCTCACTGGGGTTCTCACACACAGGAGCCGAGAGGACAGCGGGGTCGACACCGGTCTGTCAGTATGTGGTCAGCAGGTGCTTTACTGCATGTTTACCACTCGAACAAACCCAACACAGCCGCTGTCTCTGTACAAACAACCCCCTCTGTTCTCCCAGAGCGACTGCAGCGGCCGCCGCACGTGACTGAAGGCATGTGCTTACGGGTCCTTTCAGCAAGCTCATATGAACTATTGTTATATGTTTTCAATGGCTTACTGAAGATAATTTATCATGTGACAGGCTGCATAACGTGGCGAAAATAACCCGATCGCTTGTTTATAATTAGCTGCTGTTCACTTAAGGACGTGCATAAGAATCACAAACCAGATCTCTAGTATCTCGACTGTTCCTCCTGGACGGCACTGAGATTAAATGGAGAGCAAATCGAGACTTTGCACATTTGGCCCCAGTGATGTCAAATGTGTCAAACTATTTTAATGTCTCATATTGTGCTCAAAGTGTGCAATCAAAAGTTTCAATATGAACATTTCTCAGGCCAAATGATCTGAGCTGTGTTGTTGTGAAAATGTTATTTCTGAATGTTATCTTGGTTATATAAATGTTAAGGGAATGTTCCATTGCAAACATTATGAAAACGTTACTTTTGAATGTTCCTTAACATTCATATGATGCGATTTTTGGAGTGTTAAAAGCTGTTTGTGCAAACAGAAGATCCGTAAAGTCGCAAATATTAAAGTCTCAAACCCAAAGAGATATTCTTTATAAAACGCCTCGTTCAGACACGCCCCCCCATGTCTACGTCACTGTGTGGGAAGATTTGCATAACACTTCCCAAATGTTCATGCAAAGAAAGAAGGAATAACTTTAATTCTCACTGTAGTATTGTTACCGCTGCTGCCATGTCGTGGAGACACTGTGTGTTTCATTGTCCAAATATTCGAGTGTGTGCAACACATTTTACGGAGGAAAGTTTTTTGAACCTGGTAAGAGGCGTAACATTTCCGTCACATGCTTGAGGTATTCAGCCAATCACAAAGCATTGGATAGCTGGCCAATCAGAGCACACCTCCCTTTTCAGAACAATGAGCAAAAATGGACACCTTTCAGAAAGGCGGGGCATAGAGGAGCAACAATAATGTACAGTATGTGAAAAATAATATTTTTTAAAACTTAAACGATGTAAACACATTGCCTTACACTAAATTCACAAAAATAATGTTCTTTTTAGCAACATCATATGACCCCTTTAAACTTTCTGTACATGTAGTAACATTTTGTAAATGTTAGACAAACATCCAACTAAAACGTTTCAGAATTAAAACGTTCCATGTACAATGTGTAAATAATAAGTTTTGAAAACATTATTAAAGGGAACATCGGATGCAAAATTCACTTTTACATGGTGTTTGCATATAATGTGTCTTAGCAGTGTGTGGACACAACCACTCTATAATGATAAAAATCATTCATTCTCTCTTTTTTTTTTTTTTTACCCCTCAAAAACCTCAATTATCAAGCAGTTTTGATTTTCTGAGCTGTATGCTGTCATACTGTTCAGGCCCCACCCATGACCGCTGACGGACTGTTCAGTATTAGCATATTTCCGCCCTCAGTCAGTTGTACGCTGTCTGCCATTATCTCCGCGCTCGAGCAGCTGTAGCAACAACAACGTCTTGTAAGCAATGCAGGTGTTTTGTAGCTAGATGTAAAAGTGAACCTTAAGAATCTTAATTTTCTCCCGACATCAGAGCCACTCAAGACGCAGTGAACTTGTTTTGTTTTTGATGGTTACGTGCCACCGAATACACAAAAAATGGAATTGAGGGGCGGGGTGAGCAGTAGCTCATTAACATTTAAAGAGACATGCACCAAAATGGTTCGCTGTGAACAGAGCTGTCCTTGACGAGGTAGTATTTTGAGAGACATGCACCAAAACGGTTCACTGTGAACAGAGTTGTCTGATGTCCCCAGATAATTTCCCAGCTAATATGATTAATGTTCTAAGAGCGTTTTGCCAATATTTCATTTAGTCGTGACAACGTTATTTCTGAATGTCCTCTAAACGTTCAAAACATTTTTTCTTAGTCATATGAATGTTAAATGAGCATGCAAACATTGTTATAAGTGTTATATTTGACAATTTGTAACGTTTAAAAAACATTACATGAACATCCAACTAATAAATTCAGAAATAAAATGTTCCATTAACGAAGTATAGATAACATTTTTGTGCTAATTATTCAAGAAAATTATTAAAGCAGATAACTTTGAACAAATATTCTATTAATGTTATATGCATGTGTTCATAACTTTGAGAGAACATTGTCACAACATTAGCCAAACTCCTGAGAATATTCCCTGGCTGCATCCGAAAACTGAAAAATGCTGCCTTCGGAGGACACATTCAAGGCACATCCGAATTCAGTGTTAGCTTCAGTTCCTGTCTCCTGAGATGCCTTCATCTGGCCGATTTTTGAAGGCAGCATAGATGTATCCTTCGCTGCCTTTGATATCCCACAATCCTGTGCATTCCATTTCGTGACAGTTAAGCCAAAAAAAAAAAAAAGTTGCGAAAGTTGCGGTCGGTGGTCAGTTTGTGCGTAAATGTTTGTTTTTGATCAAAGTTTTCCACTTTTGATGTAATTTCTAGCGAGAAATTAATATTGCAGTAATGAAATATCCACTTAGTTATGACCGAAGCTCTCTATATTTAGCTGTAGATCATTTAACCGTTACACTGCCTCAGAAGCCTGTCCAAAATCAGTTTCGTGAGGTGCCTTCGTGCAAAAACGCTGCCTGCAAAGTCATTGCCTGATACGGCAGCGAGGCAGCACGTCACCTGCCTAAGTTTTCGGATGCAGCCCCTGTTAACTGGGTATCCATATTCATTTTTAGTTTTATGCTCTTACTGTTTGTTAACTATTAACGTACCTGTATTTGTGTCTACTTTCATTGACTTTGAGAACTCCATTAGGTCTTTTAAAAGTGCAGCTCATTTTTTCCTTTGGAACTTTTATGTTTACATTAGGACTCACTATATTTGTCTACTTTTTGATTGAGTGGGGTTGCTAAATAAAGGATCTATCCACCGACGAGATGAAAACATGTTTTGGACAGATAAGAGTGAGCATCTTTGCCTATCGTCTAGTTTTCCATGCCGTGAAATAAGCCATGCAAATAATGTTAGGCTCAGTGAGCTTTGATTGCCATTACATTTTGTTATTGATCTGAGAGTCAGTGGCTGTTGAAGATAAACCAGAACATCTCTGTGTTGAAGAAACAGTACTGAGTGAATCACTTTCATTAATAGTTTAATTTGCTGCAAGTTTATTAAGAAGGTATTGTCTGAATGGATTTCATTGAGCTATTCTTCTCTAAGAGAAAGAACTGTAGATGAGGTTGTACTTGAATCAAAAGATAGTTTGATCTTTAATTTAGTTAAAATCTAAGCGTTTTTTCATTATAAATCAGCAAGCCAAAAACACACACATTAACGTAAAACATTAACCCAAGTGTTTTTTTCCCTTTACACTACTGTTCATAAGTTTAAGGTCAATCAGATATAGTTTTTTTTTTTTAAGAATTTAATTATTTTATTCTGCAAGGATGCATTAAATTGAGCAAGGCAAAGAACTTTACATTGTTAAAAAAAAATCTATTTTAAACAAATGTGGTTCTTTTGAACTTTCAAAGAATTCAGAAAATATAAAAATAAGAGCATTAAAGAATACTGAAAAAAATATGTATCATGGTTTTCACAAAAATAATCTGAGCACTGAGAACAGTATCTGTGGATGAGATCCTCACATGTAAGTGTGATTTCTCTGTGTGTGGCTCCAGCTCTTTAGAATGAGTCTTATTGTACACACTCTCCTCTCATTACATGTGTCAACATTAAAGCCAGACTCACATGCTTCACTGAACTCTCACACAGACACACACACACACACACATTCACCCCAACACAGAGGCAGTGTTGGAGACTGTTTTTTAGTTTTAATTGTGAGCATTATGTGTTGATTTATGGGTAATGGATAACTGTTTAGAGGGGATTTTTAGGGGACATGCAAAAATAAATAAAAAATAAAAAGTATGAAAAGATCATATTACTTCTCTTTCATGAAGACTTTTGGAACTTTCAATTGTGTTTTATTTAAGTATCGATTTTCTTAGATGCTTTTCATAAAATTCACTTTTTTTTTTCTTTTTTAGGAAATTCATACTTCTGTTCAGCAAGGATGCATTTAATTGATCAAAAGTGACAGTAAAAATATTTATAATGTTACAAAAGATTTATATTTCAAATAAATGCTGTTCTTTTTTGAACTTTATATTTATCAAAGAATCTTGAAAAGCAAAACGTATCATCGTTCCCTCAAAAATATGAAGCATCACAACTGTTTTCAACATTGATAATAATCAGAAATTTTTCTTGAGCCGCAATTTTGCATATTCGAATGATTTCTGAAGGATCATGTGACACTGAAGACTGGAGTAATGATGCTGAACATTCAGCTGCGCAGCACAGGAACAAATTTCACTTTAAAATATATTACAATAGAAACAAGTTATTTGAAATTGTAATAATATTTCAGACTGTTTAACTGTATTTTTGATCAAATAAATGCAGCCTTTGTAAGTAGAAGAGACTTTGAAAACATTACAAAATCTTTCTGACCCCAAACTTTTAAATTGATATTTTGATACCAAAATCTATTTTATTTAGACCTTCAAAATATAAAGATCATACTTTGCCAGCATTCATTACTTAAAGCTCTCCTTTTAGAAAAAAATATAATAAAATAATAATTTAAAATTGAAAGTAATTATTTAAGCTGATCAAATTACACTGTGTTTGACTTAACTTTACCTCTCTGTACATAGTGTGTGAGTAAGCAAACTCTGGCAGAATTTTCCATTCTGTCTCCCTTTCTCCTCTTTCATGCCATCTCTTTCTCTCTCTCTGTTTACACACTCTCCTTATCTCTCCGTTTGCTTCAGTGGCGCGTGTAACCTCTACATAGAGCTACATTCTTTTCATCTAGTCTTGAAAGAGAGCACAAGAGTGGTCAGACGTATTTCAGACTTCTTATTGGACAGACGGCTATTGAGCAAGACGTGTCCAAACATATTTCAGCCGTTAATGTGCCACAGATAAGCGAGTGTTTCTCAAACAGAACAATGAGAGGGTTTCATAGTACAGGGTTATAAAAGTCAAAATACACAAGCAGAGCTTTGCAGAAAACTGACAGGCTGTGATCATTTGTCTTTCATCTTGAGCTCTGGAGGACTTGAGCAGGAGCCAAAGTGTCAGGACGATAAATTAACTCTTTGTCAGGCGATGTGGGAGAAAAGAGCAGGTTCTGTGACTCACGCAGGATGTCTGTGGAATCAGTGCGACACCTCAGGAATGAAGCATTGACAGGAGATGAATAGTGTGATTGTGAATTTCCCCTATTAGAATCCAATTTTCTTATCATTTAATCAATTTGAATGTTTTTAGTCTTATTTCTAAGCGAGTACGCCCTTGTTCTGTAGCCGTCTGTGCATGGACAGGTTACAAAATAACATGAACTTTTTATTGTTCGTCATCAAAATGTGTATAAGTTTCGATTTTTTGGGTGTTTTATTTTCTTTTTTTCACCATTTTTGATCTTTCATTGAATAGTCCGGGCCTCTATGATAATACTGTTCAAAGGTTTGGGATCAGTAAAATATATTTATTTATTTTCAAAGAAAGAAATTAATACTTCTATTCAGCAAGGATGCATTAAATCGATCCAATGTGGCACTGAAGATTTATAATATTACAAAAGATTCTATTTAAAATAAAAGCTGTTCTTTTGAACTTTTTATTTATCAAAGAATTCTTGAAAAAAAAAATGTATAAGTTTCCACAAAAAATATTAAACGGCATGACTGTTTTCAACATTGATAATAATAATGATGATGATGATGATGATGATGATGATTCTTGAGCAGCGAATCAGCATATTAGAATTAGATTTCTGAAGGATCATGTGACACTGAAGACTGGAGTAATGATGCTGAAAATTCAGCTTTGATCACAGGAATAAATTACATTTGAAAATATATTACAATAGAAACAATTAATTTAAATTCTAAAAATATTTCACAATATTACTGTTTTATTGAATTTTTTTTATCAAATATATCAAGTAAAAAAATCCTACTGACAATAGTATAAATCTGTATTTTTCCCTGATTTTCGGTCTAATCAGTCTATGATATAATGACTAAAAAATGTGTTTTAGATGAAGTTTAGGATGTCACAATGCTGGACAGATCAACTGACCATATTGGGACCACAAGAGATACAAAAGTATACAAATAATTATAAAACTCAGTTTTGCAGTAAGTACAGTAATACGGTCAGTATGTCATCTGATCCAGCATGCTGTGGTTCTGCTCAAAACATTGGTTATGGTGAGTATTCATTTCCGTCTTTTATCACAGCTGAGGCAGGAACTTCTCATTCCTGTTCTCTTGACCCTGACATGACAGTCTGGCTGTGTTCTCACACATGAATGACTCACACATCAATGTCTCTGCTGAATTGAATTGGAATATAGATTAAATGAAATAGAAATTAAAGTTTAACGTTTTTCAATGTTGCTTTGCTAATATCCACCAGAGGGTGCTGTTATAGAAGGGTAATGCTTATGGTTATACATTTACTGTGATAAATTGATGTCTAATACCTTGTAGAAATTATTTTTTAAAGTTGTAAATAAAAGATTACTGGAGTATCCTAATTCAGCTTTTCCACTTCAGAATCTCATGTTATGTCTGTGTAATTGTGAAATTTACCAGAATATTCAGAGTTAAAATTGTCTCTACACCATTTTTTATTTTTTCAGTGTTTTTGGGGAATTTTTCTTCTGGTGAGTTCAGAATTATCCAATTTTGTTTCCACTAGTGTCTAGTATCATTAGCTGTGTTTGCTCTTGATCATACTTAAGGATTAAATCCCTAACCTTAAGTATAAATGTGTTTTTTTGTTCATAATTTATTTTTGTGTTTGTTTTATTGAAAAAAAAAAAGTGCAACTTATTATGGAGAGTGACTGTTGGAGTTTTCTTACTGGTCAAGCTCTACTCACATTTTCTTCGGAGCATCCAGTTGTATGATATACTGTAGTTGTGTAATTGCATTAACGCTTATTTGATTGTGCTCTGCTTGTTTTGAACTTTTGGAGCTGTGCAGATCTGTGAAGGATGATGCGCTGAAGGTGGTCGATGACTTCAACATCCCGTCCTGCTGCATCCAGGCCCCTATCGCTGGAGTCCCCAATCCCAGGGCCGAATGGGCCTTCTACCCACAGCCACAGTATCCCAGCAGCACCCAGCCTCTGTCGAAGCTCTAAATGAGAGAAAAAGCTTGGCTTTATGAGGATGTGGAAGAACAATTAAGTGAATTAGGTTGCTGGTCTCAATGGTTTCTATTTTCTTTCATATTGGTTGGGAGGAATGAAAGACTAATTGGAGGTGGTCAATGCACTTATGAATGCAAAGCTGATGTTTTAAGATTAAGCATCATGCTTTTTGCCAAGGAAAATGGTAGAACTTGCTGCTAGTGGCCAAGGCCTTGAGAAAATGACATATACTTTAGGTACAACACTACATTTTCTTGTTCACTCTTAAAAATAAAGGTTACAAAGGGGTGGGTTCTCAACAATGCCATAGAAGAACCAATTTGGGGTTCCACAAATAACCTTTCAGTGAACGATTCTTTAAAGAACCATTTGTTAGTGTGAAGAACATCTAAAGAGCCTTATTTAACATTCAAAGAACTTTTGTCCGATAAAAAAACATCCTTGGATGTTAAAGATTCTTCTTGGAACCAAAGATGCCAATAAAGAAACTTTCATTGAACATCTCTTAAAAGAACCATTTTTCCTTAGTGTGAAGAACATCTGAAGAACCTTATTGCACTATAAAGAGTCTACTGTCCAATGGGAAAGTTCCATGGATTTTAAGAGTTCTTCAGAGAACCATCAATAAAGAACCTTTATTTTTAAGAGTGTATGTAGAAGGGGAATTTCAGTTATATGAGTTGCACATTATGTCTATCATACAGGTTCTAAATATTTTTTCTTAAATTCTTCAGTGATTTTAGCTGAATTGATTTCAAATAAACACTAGCCAAGCATCTTGCGTTTACAGAGGAGCCCTGATAGCCTGGATCTGCGCTATAACAGCATAAAGAAGTGCCAAAGGCAGTTTTTTAGTTGAATACTGTGTTAAGAAAAGCCCAAATGTAATTAGTCATCACGTGACACACAGTTAATGAATATTTATGCAGTTGTGCATACATTGAGTAACAGTAACCACACTACAATGCTGAACAGACAATACCATATTACTGCAGCTATAGTTTTTAATGCTACTATCAACTGCCATAATTGTACCTTTATTTAAAAGGTAAACAATTAGATCACAGGTTCTAATGTAGTTAAAATCTGCTCAGTCTGGGTTTTCAAAAGGATGTCAATTCATGTTATTGCTGTACACTAAGTTTGGACCTAACTACCAAACTGTCTTATTCAAGTGTTCTTTTCACAAAAAACATCAGTTTGTTTACGTGTTATTAAAGTTTGCAAAGAACAGCAACATGGAAGTTTCTTAATGTTCTGCAAAAAAGTTGCATTCCCTTATATTTCCAGATTTTCTGCACTTGTCGATGTAAACTAATTGAAGAGTGGTTAGAGCTATTTTCTTAATTGTCTTTGTGTGTAAAAGGTGCATGTTGTCATATTGTGCCACAAACTGGATAATTTAATTAATAACAAAATAAACTGCATACCAAATACCTGTATTGCAATTGTAAACCTAGCTTGTATTGCATTGTTTCAAAATGCCCATGATTCACTTGTGATCAAACATTATTCAAGCAGACATGAAATATACCACAGAAGAGACTAGCCCATGCAAAAGAACAGCTAGTGCTTTTGTTCTAGTTTAATCTAAAGTGTTTGTGTACATTTGGAGCCTGATGGTGTGGTTTGACAAGATGTGGGGGTGGCCATTACAAGCCCATCCCATGTGGGGCGTGGCTTCTCAGGCTTCTTCACTGTGAGGGTTTGCTTCAGTAAATAGACAGAAGAACTCGCTCTCCCTGAGCAGCAGACACAAGAGAGTGAGCCTCGGCGAGGAAGTGCACTTAAGAAGACACCGAGACAAAAGACACCATTCAAAACAATCCTGTGGACATTTTTCAAACAGGATCTTACATGACAGCTGCTCCAAGGGGAACAGATACATCGAGAGATTCAGAGCCATCGATTGCCTACTATTGGAATTGTGCTTTTTATTATTATTAATTTTTACAACACTTTTTTTTAAATCTCTGGATATTTCGAAATTGACCCTTCGTTTTGCTGTCTTTATCAAAAAGATGATGCGTTAACGCGTTTATGCCGCAGCGGATATGTCTGACACGTCCAGGTGAGTTCATACGCGCGTATCTCACAGTATACCGGCTTTCTTTAGGACAACTTTTCCCTTTTTTGCACAATATTGTATTCCAAAAAGGATTGTATGTTATTAATACACGCGTTATAACGTTTGATCGCCGTGATTTTAAACCCATGAAAGTGTTTAGTAAAATCGGGTTATTAATTTGTGTATTTGCCAAGATCACCCTGGATTATTTTTCGTGTTGGTATGAAGCATAACGCGCAAAACACAAAGTTGCGCGCGGCGGCGAGGGTGGAAAAGTGAAACTTCTGACGCGCGCTGTCTGGTCGCTTTACGTAGCGTCCAGCCAAACAATGTCGCAAACACAACAAAAGTTGAGATGTAGTAGAGGAGTCCAATCCTCTTAAGTGGCACATACCTGTTGACATTTAACCAGAGTGAATAATTGAACTCTTTTGCAATGGATATCGACAGGCACCTGTTTGCTTTGTTTTCTTTTCCCGTTATCCACCGAATATAAGTCAAAATACGATGAAACCCGCGGCTGTTGTTGTTCTACAGATGTACGCTAGGCGATACCCTACCTACGAGTGTAAAAGATGCATTTAATCGCGCTTTACTTTCGAATTAGGACTCAAAGTGTTCCCGGCTGGAAAGAACGGCGATTTGGAACGTGCCATGCGATGTGTGTTTATTATTATTTGTATTGTTTATTTATTTGTAACGATCGTCTAATCTGTCGGTCTGTTAGACTGATACTCGCATAACTTTGCGCTATTGTCTGAACACTTGGGAGGCGTCGACGCGCTCCTATTAATAGGAAACTTTGTTTTGGTGCGCGTGTTATTGTTTCGCCGCCGCTTTCTCGATGAAAATAAATCGCTATAACACTCCACGCTCGCGCACTACCGATTACCGACAGGAGAATGCTGCCCATCGCTGCTCGCTAACAAGTGAAAATAAAGAAAGAAATGAAGACGTGTCGCGATCGAGTTGCGTCAATCTCCCCGCTCGTACAGTACAGTTTGCATTACTGTCAGTAAAACGCTGACTTTGCAGCTCGCTGACAAGTGACATCGAAGGAAGATATAAAGAAAACTGAAGAAAGAAACTGCGATCCAGTCGCGTGCGTGTTTCTAACTCGCGCTCCCACTGACTGTACAAAGTAGCCTACTTATTAGTAGTGACTGACAAGTGCACGCGCAACAAATCCAGCGGTAGGTGATACTACAACAACATGAAGGAGTTTGTTCTATTTTCATTTTAGCTGATGTTTCCTTTTGTGTTTTATTCATGTATCTGTCGTTGTTTTGGCATATTGCTTCGCGGTTTGTACAAACCGGCATGATTGACAAATCTGAACTGCTTTACGGAGAACCACGGGATGTGTTTTCATTTTTAAGAGCACGACGTAATAAACCTCTCCAGACCAGAACGATGAAACAAACAAAGCTGAAAGCGTGTAGATTCCTCTACAGCGCGAGTTCGAAGCGCCGTGCCGAACTCGATGCGATCGCCTCGCGCGTTATCGAGTTTTATCCCAAGAAATGTAGACTTGTTTTGCAGTAAGGAAGAAATAGGAAGTTGAAGTGGAGATCGTTTGTGACGCACTTCACCGGGTTACTCGTTTACTTGTAGCGCTCGCTGCCAGCTGAGTGTTTCCAAGCGCGTGCTAATCGCCACGAAATAGACTGGAAGTTCAAAACCCCCTGCCAAACAACCCACACAACTCCTCTTCGAAACGCTTGCAAACGGCAGTAATGAGTGTTTTGTTTGTTCTGCAGAGAGCAAACGCCGGGTAATGGCCCGGCGTCGCGGGGAAGCGGAGAGAGCGCCGGTGGCGGAGCTGCCTCGCGCTCTGGGCACTTTGACTTCCCTCAGCCGAGCGATGGGGACCCGTTAAGGGGAGGGATTTCCATGTCGAATAGTCACCAGTCGAGGTCACCGATGTGCCGAACCTTCTCCAGGTCCTCTAGTGGCTATTTTTCCGTCGACAGCGATTCTGTGCCAGGTTCCCCGCTAATGCCCAATATTTCCGAGGCGCAAGACGGCCAAAATGATGGTAAGAGCCCCCTGGAGAGAAAAAAAGGCCCGATTTTGTGGTGTATAAACACGACACTGACGCGATGAAGAGCGAGGCATCATAACGGTTTTCTTTCAGTGGATTAGACCGTTAAGAATTGGATTATTTCAAATTTCCCGCCCTGGTGTGATTGAGCGTTGAAAACGCGCGCTCTACATTTTGACCAACATGTCACGGCGAATTTAATAATCTGTAATATATATGTATATTTTAAATCATTTTATGGCGATTAAAGTAAATAATCTGTTAAATTATCAATTTTAATACTATCTAAAACAAAGCTTTATTTGCAATGGCAAAGGGCAATTTGGTTTTGGTGCCCCTGGGGGTCGGTGGACAGATATTTAAATATATTTTCTTTAAAAATATTTCCATATTAGTTCAAGTGTAATACATTTGTTATATGTTAAGCATTACATAAAGTTTGTTAAAGTTAATCAAAGACATAAGAAAGTGTCGCCAAATCTAGCCATTTTATATATAGCCTACTGGGGATCTGAATTGGGGAGGGTGTCCTTTGGTCTGTAAAGTAAAAAACAACAACAACTAACACTAACCCTAACTTCCAAAGTGACAGGTGAAGAAAGTATTAAAAATATTTTTTTTTAACATTAATAATATTACAATATTAATATAGCCACATCTCAGTGTTTATGAATGTCAGATGTTTAACTTGGCGCTCAGGTTTCCACATTAGCGCAGCGATAAGCATAATGTTTTGATGCTTGGCAGTGCACTTGTCTCGAGAATCTCTTCCAGAAACCATGTTCTTCTCATTTAGAGGCAGCACAGATCTGCCTAAAGCCAAGTCGACTCATTTGTCTTTGTGATAGCTGCTCTAAAAGCAGTAACCTGCATTTCCTCTCTGTTAACATCAGAAGCATGCGCGTGCACGTGCATGAAGCTACTGCTTGGTTCATTCACAATATCTTGCAAACCCGGTGCACTTGAGACACATGACCACAGCGTGTGACCCATCTTCTCATAATGTCTCAGATGGAGTTGGCTGATTTGCCTGTTGTCTTCTTGTTTACCTTCACTGTCACCGAGGCCTCAAGAAAGCGGTCGGAGAATCAGCCTTAGTGCACACAGTCAAAATAGACTAGTTTGTCTTTTGTGCAGGCTAGACATGAGATCCAATCATCTCTGTTTTCCCTATTGAGAGCCTGGAGATATGAGATGGCGATAATTGTCTTCCTGTAGCCACTCTTAATGGCGAAGAGAAACAACAATAACTTATCAGGGCTCTCATCTGTTGCTTTCTCGACAGGAGAGTTCCTCTACCAGTGGCCTCTTGTTTATACATTTAGCTGCTGCATTGTGTTGGCACAAGGTCTTGAATTAACACACATGAACTCTCTGCCCTTTTTGCTCACACCTTGTGGGTCAGACGAGTTATTCTGTGCAAAGATAAATAAAGATGCGGTGATAAACAAACCCAGAACTGAGCACACAGTCATCTGAGCACCTCAGTATTGATTTAAATGTCCTTATTTGAAATGTTGTTGTTGGCATTATGTGGTGAAGGCACGAGAGAATGAGGTTAAAGCGTTGACTAAAACTTTGAGATATTGGCTGGTTGAGTTCGTACAGGTCTAGCGGAGTTGTGAGAGGAAATGAATATCCAATGGTCCTAATATGATTGAGCACGAGAAAAAACAGTCAAACTGCTTCTCGCTTGAGTCATAGCGCGAGATCAATTTGAGTTCAGACAGAGTTTGGGTGATATTAGTGTTTAGCCTCATAATAAACCTCTGTGGTTCAGCTACTGTCTTACAACTGACGGAAGGTGTAATTTTAGCACAGTTGGCAAATATTTAATCATGATAATGTCTGTGGAAAAACCAAACCAGAGGTCGCAGAGGTGGTTGTTTGCACCAGACGATGCTATGCGATATACAAGAGTAGAGGTTTGTTCCAAAAATTGTGTCCTGCATGGCGTGAACTTGACTCTGTCAAACAGTATTTATGTTTCCATGAAATTAAGCTTATTTACTTTCTTAATCCTGGCTTTATGTGTGACAGAATGATGACAGCGTGAACCCTGCTTCTTGAAAGAAGAAGAAAAAAAGTTGAGGGATGAATTAAAATAAGAAATATCTTGATTTGTAGTTGTTTTAATGCTTGTTTGTCTCATTTTAATTCAAAAAGTCCTATCCTAAATATGACCCGGTCCCTTATTCTTATTCCTGGCCTTCACGGTTCAACTGTGCGCAAAAGCTTGTTTTCATAATCTTTAATCAAAATTTTATAACTTTAAACTGACATTTTCCAATGACATCACAAATCATTCCTATTGCACTGCAAATACATAAAAGATGTTTCTGTGATAGACTCACCATTACTATAGACAATGTTTTAAGATAAAATGGACATTTCATTATTATTTTTCATTTTTACATCACGTAATGTTAGTATAAAAAAAAACTTGTCCACTGTAATGATTTTTTTTTTATTGGATTATTGCGGTGCATTTTACAAATATATAGATATATATGTGTTTTTTTTTTTTTTTTTTTTCTTTTCAGTTTTGATTTATGTTTAAATTCAGTGTTACTTACTTGCCATTTCTTTAATTAATTGTGAAATTTCTGAGTGAAAATTGTTTCCACACCAATTATTTTTTTAGTGTTCTGTATTGCAAATCAGTTTTCAAATAAAAAAATAAATCAGATTAATCTTCGATAGACTTGTCTCTACTTTGGAAATTAAGACATTTTGTGATAATTTTTAGTGTTTGAAAAAAGTATACTTTTTGATACCAAATATATATCAATATCAATGAAAAACAAAATATTTTTTGCTCAGATTGCTCATCCCTATCATTTGAGGTTTGAATGAGCTTGTTTATAGAGTGCCTTAAAATTGAATTCCTTTGTCTTTTTCTCAGAGCTATGGTTTGCCGAACCTAGCCACCAGCCCGCGCAGATGGCAGCACCTGTGGGAGCCATGGGGCCGGAGATGGCGGTCGCTCAGGAGCTGCGGCGCATTGGAGACGAGTTCAACCGTCTGTACTGTCAGGGGGTGAGTAAGACTGAGGTGACACCATAGGATCAAGTGCAGGAGATTGATGATGATGAAATATTTTCACTCGCTAGAGCAACGGCTTTCTTTGTCTGTCCAAGGGAGCCGGTTTGATTGTGTGTTTGGAAGCCGCCCCCTCTCGTATCAGAGTTTAAATCAGGTGTTGCAGAGAGGAGCGTGCGTACGAAAGCGCCATCGCAAGTCTCTGCAGATCAGGGCCTTAATGAGGGAAATGTTTACTCTGCCGCTGTAAAGGGAGCTTTATATTCATAACTTGTATTTCTTAATGTTGCATCACTTCAGCAGCAGTCAAGAAATCAAGGTTCTTCCTAAAGAAGCAAGCCTGATATGGTGTTCACACTTTTCGTCTTTCATCATCTCATTCTCCATTACTAGATTATACAATCATCAGTAACCATTAATTAAGGGATTTAGGATCCCTCTTTGGAGTTCCACTTTTTATTTGGGATTTTATTAGATAAAATAATACAGTTTGTAAAATGCCATGAGAGACTTGAATTAGCACCACTATATATGACATTTTTCCCATCAGAATTAGGTATTCCGCTTAATATTCACACTGCAATTACCATGCATTAATGAGCAATTAATACATTTGCTGTTTGTAATAAAATATGACCTCGTTAGATTAATGTCTAGGGCTGTATGACTCTTCCCACGATTTTATAAGTTATGTTTATGCGTTCCTTATGCAAATATAGCCATGCTAGTATAGTCTGTTCACCTTTGGATATCTATATGAACATTCAAACTTGTTTTCTCTGTTTTGGCTCTGATAAGATTCTGTTATTGTATTGGTTAAATCTGAGATAATTAATACCTCCGTTGAGGAATTATTGCCTTTCACCTCTTGGACTCCAGTACTGTATCATGCTTCCTGTTTGGGCAGCCGTCCAGTTGGACACGGTTCTGTCTGGTAGTATTTGAGTTTATTATGTTGTGTCAGACCTTATGCTTTTTTTTGGAAATTGGCGAATGTTGCTTTGAGGATTTGAAGCTGAACAGTTTCTCATAGTCGCTCTCAGTAGGAGTGTAAACAGACAGAGTTTTGATTGAGGTCATCTCTGTGAGCTCAGTATGCAAAAAAAGCCTTATCTACTCGGGCTCTTGTTGTTTGGTTATTGCTGCGTAAAATTACCTTAGTCATTATTTAAGTGAGCAAGACCTGCAAACCTCATGGAAGATATACCTGTAGGCAAGAGACATGCTTATAAACAGCTCAACAGTACATTTATTAGTGTGCTTGTTAAGGCAACAGTCACTATTTATTGCTCATTCTTTAGGTTAAGTGTCTGAACAAAAGTCTAACATTATCTTTTAAACTTTTTTCATGAATTTCCATCTTCGTATGCACGTTTACACCATTTTTTCATACACTATACCATTCAAAAGTTTTTTTCATGTTTTTGAAAACTCTATTTTTCACCAAGGCTGCATTTATTTGATCAAAATACTAATTACAAAAAAGTAAATATTATTAAAATTTAAAATAATTGTTTACTACTAGAATATATTTTAAATTGTAATTTATTCCTGTAATGAAAAGCTGAATTTTCAGCATCATTACTGCAGTCTTCAGTGTCACATGTTCCTTCAGAAATCGTTCTAATTTGCTGATTTGCTGCTCAAGAAACATTTAATATGAATATTGAAAACAGTTGTGCTGATCAATATTTGAAAAAATAAAATCTTACTGTCCCCAAACCTGTGAATGCTAGTGTAAATTAGCCTGACTTCGTCATACTCATATTCTAGGCAGAATGTGAAATAGCCCATAGCCAAAAAATGTTGTGGGCGGGGTTCGGGCTGGCACCCAGGCTAAGTGTAAATAGAATTTGTTCTTCATTTGATTAAGCTATGTCTCATACTTCACTCTGCCTGTGGAAGCGTTTTTTTTTTCCGCTTAAAATAATATATTTTCCTAACAATCATGTCATCAGAAAGATATAGTCTTAAAGAATGCTGCATGACGCATTTACTGTACACAAGTGCCCTTGATTCATCAGTGATTCATTGTTGCTGGATGTGTCGTGTTTGCCTGGTTCTCCAGACACACCCTGTAGTCTTATCAGAGAGGACGTTAAGGTTTAGGACCCCAGAAGGCCATTTTTAAAGCTAAAAAATAAGCCCTTAGGCTGTTTTGCACCAAGTAAAGTTTTTAAAACCATTAATTTTGGTTAAGAAAGATAGCTAGATAGATTATAATGAATGAAGGGGCATGAGAAAGCTGCTGTTGACCTGGCCAGAGTGTTTTACATGACTTTTCCACGTGTAGAAATACTTAGGATTCCTCGTATATCCAGGTCAGAATTGCGAGAAAAAAAAAGTAAGGATTATGAAATAAGTCGCAGTTACCTTTTTTATTTCATGGCACAAACAAACAAACAGGATTGCAAGATGAAAACTCAGAATTCAGAGAAATTTCAGAATGTAAACTCAGAATTCTAAGGGAAAAAAGTCAGAATTTTGGGATGTAACTCAGAATTCTGAAGGGAAAGGTCAAAATTGCGAGATGTAAACTCAGAACTGCAAGAAAGTTAGTCAGAATTCTGAGTTTATATGTACTTTAATGTTTGTTTTGTCTTATTTTAAAGCATTTTAAGTCATTTTGAGGTCCCCTTGGAAGTACAGCAGGTGTATGATTTTGGCCATTTATTCTTTGTTAAAAGAATGCAAAACTCAAAGTAATCTTGATGTACAGTTAAGAGCGGGTGAGAAGTGTATTCGAATGTTATATCCTTTTAATGAATCACAACAGGCAGTGCTAACAGTACAGGAGCGTGTGCGTGACAACAGCCTCGTACAGCGTCACAGCTACGTTCGGTTTATGATTTTTTTTTGTTAAAGTCTCAGACTAATAGTCCTGGTGGAGCCCTAAAAGGCCGAGGGGTCATCTGAAAAGAGAGAGAGAGAGGAAAAAAGAGGGAGGGTTGCATGGCAGAGCTGTATGTGTCTGGGACGGTTCAGCTTCATTATGTTTACCCTGCGGTTAGGCTCTGGGCTCTAATTATGCAGCGGGTCAGTCTCCTCAGCGCCATAGAGACGCACTCAGGCCGAGCGAGAGCCGCTCACTGTCAGGGTCAGAGAGGAAACGGCCTGCCAGCACTCCAAATGGAGGGGTTGGACTCCTCGCTTTTGTTTGTTTCTCTTCTCACGTGTCTGTGATGTAACTTCGGGAGTTCGTTCAGGGTTTTGGTTGTACTGTTTGTTTTTGTTTGTTTATATTATGTTTGTTTTGTGTTGATACGGTGAATTTTGGAGTAGCCGATTAGAAAAACTGTCAGCTGAATTGAAGTATTTCCACATTTGAGATGTTGGATTAAACGGTAATCCTGAAAATTCTGCAAAGTATCATTAAACATTTGATAATAAACTGAAAAAATATGAATGGTTCTTGCTTCTGTGCTGCTATGTGGTTGCTAGGGTATTCTAAGTGGTTGCTAGGGAGCTATTAAAAGGCTGATGGATAGTAACAAGTAAACTATGATGTAGACCAGTTGTTCTCACCGTTCTGACTCTCCATTGTCCACAACAATATTCAAAGGCATCTGTGATTTTTTTTCCACTTTTTTGTTGCGATTTACTGGATAAGTAAACCCACTTCAGGTGTTTGTTTTGGATTTTGTTGCTCCTGTGTGTGTTTTTGTGTTTAAATCATGTTTGCTTGACCTCTATACAGCAAACGGTGGAATTAATGATTGGAAAAACTGTCAATCAATTGAAGTATTTGCACATTTGAAATGTGGAATTAATGATTGGAATTAATGTTTGTCAGTTTGAGTTTTTTAGCATTTGATATTACTAATCAAAAATTAAGTTTTGATATTTTGCAATAGAAAATTTACAAAATATCTTCATGGAACATGATCTTTACTTTAATATCCTAATGATTTTTGGCATAAAAGAAAAATCTATAATTTTGACCCACACAATGTATTTTTGGCTATTACTACAAATATACCCAGCGACTTAAGAAACTGCTTTTGTGTTCTAGCAATGCATATTACTAAATCCAGGGTCACATTTTAGAAAAGCAAAATAACTGGTTTTGTGCTCCAGGGTCACATTTTAGCTTCCATACCTGTGGACAATATAGTCTGTCTGTTCTAAGCGCAAGCTCGAGCAGGATTGATTCTGATTGGCCGTCAGTGGTTTTATCGTTCAACAGATGGAAAAAATCATTCTGAAAGTGATTCCAACTATATCGTTTCTCTGTGCCTTTATTGTTATATCTGTGGTGTGGACGCTGCTATTCTTTAATATTGAGAACGATTTTTAGAACTATATCTTTATCGTTATCTTTATAGTTATTGTCCTTGGTGTGACCTTAAAGCTCAGAGTGCTGCTATGTGGTTGCTAGGGTGTTGCTAAGTGGTTTATTAGAGTGCAACTTAAGTAAATTATGAAGTAGACCTTTACATGACTTTTCCAGGTCTAGTGCTCACACTTTTAAAATGATGCTCAAGGACATTTATAATATCCTCAAATCTCTAAATATGGTTTGGTCCCTAATTCAATGTAAGTTTATGAGATTCGGTTTGTTTTATTCTTTGCCAGACGAAAATTGTAATTTCGGTCACTTAGAAAAGTGAAATCACACGTCTCCTATTCAAGACGCACATTTTGAGGTATTAGGACGAGTTATGTGCCTAATAACGTCTAACACTTTGTGTTAGAGATTAGAATAAAGCCATAACAGTAAGTATGAGGAATATTAATAATGATGCTTGGCACCAATAAAAAATAAATTAAGAAAAACTTGAGCAATCAATTCTCTTTTGGCAGTCTTGTTTATTAAATGCAGCGGTGCAAGAACCCTGTGCGAGCTTTCCGTTCGAGTTCCTTTCATAAATAGAAAGATAATCAGAAACTTCAGCTGGGATTGATTGGAGACCCTATAATTGTCCTGGATGTGCAGCGTTATAAAGTCTGTTTCCAGATCGTTCACTTCTCCAGCGTTGGCTCTGATGGAGGAGTGCTGGTGTGACATGCTAGCACTCTGTTAGTAAGCACCGAGCTAATGCAGAGCAGATGTCTGGCCACAGAGCGCGCTTGTTGTTCCAGCGCCGCTAATGTCTGCATCTCGCCCTGCAAAATCGCACATGACGGACCTTTGTCAGCTCTTTGCATCAATGCTCTTTTGTTGCAGGCCTCTTTCCTGGAGAACTGGAACAGTTTAGAGTATTGTTACTGGTGAAGTTTCTGTTGAGTCATGCGGCTACCTCTCAGGAGAGGATTGCATGCGTTTATGTCCAAACATGCTGCAAACTTACTGTCTCCCTGAGGGTTAGTGCTGTTTGAGTGACTGGCAGGAAGTCAGAACCTCATCTGCCCTTCCTGGCACAGCTGAGATGAATCGTTGGATGCTATATCAACAAAAAGATGCTTTAGTTCACCTTAAAAGCAATAACTATGAAGTTTTGATTGTTCAAATTTGATAAAAATAGAGTAACTATAATGATAACAACACAAAGAAACTTTATTGTTGGAATCACATCCAGAACAAATCTATGAACAATAAAACATTGACAGCTAATTAGAGTCCACCTGACTTTAAAGAGCTTGAGCATTTAAAGTGGCAGATGACAAAACTGCAGCACGTGCTTATAATAAATAGAATATTATTGTGCATTGGTGTGGACAATACTATAGTTATATATAACATTATAGTTATCATTCTTGATGTGAGCATGCCTTTAGTTGGGGTAGATGTCATACTTAATATGATGTGGATGAAAATGGTGTGCAAGGGATAGAAGTACCGTGTGTTGCACTGTGTTCAGTGTGTTGTGTAGTGGTGCTAAATTAAATAAATATCTGAGATATAAATATCTGAGATCTGAGATGTTAAGTAGATGTGATTTTAGATTTTATAATGGCATAAAATGGCTTTGAATTATTCTTCTCTTAGGAATCAATCATAAGTCCAGGAATGTGCATTAAAAAATAAAATTGTAATAATAAAATTTAATTTTAAATTTTGGTAAAACTTTACAGTAAAGACCCATGAATTCATGTTATTAACTAACATTAACTAACAATGAACACATTTGTTGTGGTATTTATTCATCTTCGTTAATGTTAGTTAATAAAAATACAGCTGTTCATCTGTGTTATTATAGTTAACTAAAACTAATACCGTTAAAAATAAAAACATTTTAGTTGCATCTGAAATATAAAAAAAACTTACATTTATTTTATTTCAGCTAGTTTCCAAGGCAACATTTCTCATTTTTATTTAGTATAACAATGTAATAAAATAACTAAAACTAAAACTGAAATAAATAATAAATACTTATTTGAAAAGAACAACAAAAAAACACAAAAAAATGCTATAATTTAACTTAAGTTAAAAAGTAGCAAATATTAACAAAGTTTTATAGTATATCAGTTATACTAAAATAGCACTGCTGTTCATTGTTAGTTCTTGTTAGCTCAGATTCATTAGATGTATAAACGACAGATACATTTGATTATTTTAATTATGTGTTAGTAAACATTGAAGTTAACACGAACAAAGATAAAATAAATGCTAAGTATTTTTTTGTTTGTTTGTTTTTGTAAATTCATGTTGTTCACAAATGCAAACTTTACTGTAAAGTTTCGATTTTAATTAAATATTGTCATCGGTGTGATTGAAGTCCCAGATTCTGCTTTCTCTGCATCTGTTTGTACGTTTCCCTCTTGTTTTCATGTCATTACATTGATTCTCACAATAATATACATCCCATCATACTACTTGACAGTGCAACTGCAGTCTGACGTGCAGCTAATATAGAGTAGTTTCTTTGTTACTCCATGTTTTTCTATTTCGTGAGTTTGTCACATGCTATTCCTCCACGTAAACTGAAAGCACATGCGCTTGTGTTGTATTACATTAATTTTTACCAGATCTGGCAATAGCAGACCAGCCATCTGTGAATGTATTAGCAGCTCACTACAGTCTGTGAGGATTGTTTTGCTGCACTGTGGCTTTGTTGAGTTATGGCAGCTCTGTTTTTCTTGCATGTGGTTGCTGGGTTTTTTTCCACGCTAGACTCCATTGTCCCAGTGAGATGAATCAGGGATGCCACTCTTCTTCTCCCGTATGCTCTCCCTGTTTGCCCCCCGTCCCACAGTACAGATAGGACTCTAGATAAACACCATCTTTTGTGTCAAGATTGTTTTTAAAGCTAACAGTGATGAATTGATCCCAGATGGAGGGGGCGAGCGCTGATCTGTGTCGACTCAAACCGGGCTGAAATAGTAAATAAGTCTGTGTTTTTCTGCAGCGGCGCATAAGCTAATTGCACTTGATTAGAGGGATGCGCCTCTGTCATTTTACTTGATCTGCAGTGTCAGGCTGGTTTTGAAATTGCACTCACCATATCCCAACCAAGAGACTTTTCATGACCCGCTTATGTTATGCATGCTACACACAACTGCTCTTTCGTAACAACATATGAACGGTTATGTAAACTAGTGATAGACCAATAAATCTGATGCTTTTTGGCTGTTTTAGGGTCATCATATCTGTGTCCAATTAATGGAAGCATTAAATCTCCTTCCAAATTTTAAAACAGAAAGTTCCGACTTGGAATTCTGATTGGGTTGAGTTGTGTTTGAAGCCGTTTTAAAATGTTGACATCGTTAAGGGGGTTTTACTACACCATAACATTTGATCACAGTCTGAAAAACAGTCAGTTGTCCTTTTAAATGTCATGTAAATGCTTTTGTGCAATTGAAATTGTACTAGTCTGGTTTTTGCAAATGTGGACTATAGCAGACATAGATATTATGTGATTGTAGCTCAACTTTATCCAGCATTTATACATGTATTTACAATTATTCATATTAATCACACTACAGGCCTATGCATTGTGCACTTGACATTAGGTAAAACTGTTCAGTTTTATTCCAAGTGCACCACATATGGTGTAAATTCAAAATATCATTGCAGAAACGATGCATTAAACATGAAGACAAGTATTTTACAAACTTGTTTTGAATAATATAAAATAATGAAAATAAATGTTTTGTAAAAATATGAAATAACAGCAGCTTCCAGCCGGTCACCATCATGCAAACATTAAATATCAAACATAGTTCTTGACAATAAGTGTTTTTCATTGCACTGCTTTTCCATTGTTTTTTTCTGTGTAAATGTGCTTGACGGACATGTTTAACATCAAGTATTGTGCAAGCGTCTCATGCATGAAACAGCATTTTTGTAATTTTTTTTCATAGGCGTATTGTCAAGATTGTAACTTTGCTAATATTTTTATTCCAACCGTGATTCATTGATTAAAAAAAAAAAGTCATTGCAAAACATTACATTTGAATTAATTGATACATTCGGAAAAAACACCCAGCCCTACCTGATATGCGCATCTTGCTTCGTACAACAACAATCCAATTCTCTATTTATCACTATTGAAGAACCCATATCAATAAACAGTACTTTTTCAGATAAAGCTTCCTACATATTTAATACAGTATGTGGCACTGCTTCCTCTCTGAAATGCCCTTTGCATTCGGTTCACCTAAACTCAGTGACCTCAGGAGTAATTTTGTTGTGGAAGTCATTGACTTGCAGTGATGCGTGGTTTAGCGTTGACTCACTCAAGTTGAAATGAACGTCATGTGAAAATATGCAGCATTTGAAACGAGTGTTTCTCTTTGAAGCACGTTCGGTTTGAGCGCCTCAGTCCCACTGACTCACGATTTCTCTTGTATAACCACACACACACACACACACACACACACACACACATAACACAGACACAAATACGCAGGGTGAAATCTCCCTCCATTTCATTCCACTTCCTCCTCACCTGTTTCCTCTGGCTGAGTACACAATCCCTCCTTGGACACGTTGTGATTTTTGGCAGGGCTTTTACTGAATTAAAAGCTGTTTTTTATTATTATTACTATTTTATTTTTTTTGCTCTGTCTTTGTTTGTAAAGAAAGTGTTTTATGACAGGGCCTAATTTAGACCCCATGCAGGTCACTTGTGTTCATAGACACACACCTGCCTTGATTCAGTGATTTAGTTCATTAATGTGTACGTGTGTGTTTGATAGCCATTTTATGAAACTCATAAAATGGGTCATATTTCATCCCAAAACCAAAAGAAACAAATAAACTAGATTTTGCATAAAGAAAAAGTGTATTTTAGGGCCTTTTTTTTCAATGTGGCATTATTAGAATAACAATTAAGCATTTTAAACCCCAAGCTTACCATTATGTTATTTATTGTTATAATGAATATTTTAAAAAATACATTTTAAATTTACAAAATATTTATGTATTAAAATTAATTAGATATTATTTAATTTTGTTTATATATATATTTTGTTATATATGTTATATATATATATATACACACACACACACACACACACACAACACACACACACACACACACACACACACACTTACACATATATATATATCTATAATATACTATATACATATTATATATAGTGATATACATTATATATAGAGAATATTATATGAATTTAAAAAAAAAAAAAAATCAACAACAAAAAGCTTTAAAAATAATATTAATCTTAAGATACTACTATTCAAATTGTAAAGTGAAATTACATTTTGGCATAGAGAACATTTTATGACCTTTTGGATATTTTTTGCACTAACTCCAAGCTTATTATATAATAATATCATATATTAATGTTTAAAAAAGTTAAAATTACATTTATTAAAAAAAATTACTGTTTAAGTTGTAAAGTGTTTATGTATCATAGGATTGACATTTTCTCTATGTGTGTTTTTGTATCATATGTTTGTGTTTTTATATATGTATTATTTATATATGTATGTATATATGTATGTGTATGATGGGAACCACCCCCCTCAGTCTGTTCGCTGGACTGTTTGCATTTTTGGAATAACAATTATATAAATAATGTTGTTTATTATATATACTAATTAATATTTTATAATATAACTGAATATTATATAATCATTTTTGTTTGTTTACTTGTATAAATAATTATATAATATAAATAATATAATTTTGTGATTATCTAAATAATTTAGTTACTTTGAAATATTTGTCTTTGGATTGTGAGCTGAAATACCAGTTTTTATGAGATTCGCCCGTCCTGTTGATAGTTGCCATCTCAGAGTAGATTCTTATCCTGGAGGTGAGGGTCACGCCCCGGCCTGGTGTTTTTCATCCTCCTTTCATTCTCTACAGGAAAGGCTTTTTTCTGGCTTGTAGAGTGCGTTTCCTCACAAGTTCCTGCCAGTCTCCTGGGGGAAATGCCCTCGCTGCTTATCGCAGTCATTCAGCACGCTGGGTGAACGCAGCGCAGAGCAGCAGTCCAGAAAAAGGCCACCTGGTTCAGGTCAGGCGCTGCCAAATCTCACAGACTCGGAGATCACCAGATAACCTGACAGCTGCTAGTTCCTGTATTGCATTTGTTGTAGATCTGACTGGCGTAAAGATACTGTAAATCCCTCAAAGCATCAAGGTCTCAACATGATATTTCATGTGTCAACATGGTACAGAGTGTCACCGTGAGTGTCATGTTGAAGGACTTACTTGGGCGGCTCTTTATGATTAGCAGCTATGAGTCGAAAAGATTTCAACGTGTGTGTATGTGCACTAATATGCATACGTCTGTATCTATACACCGCATTCCAAATTATTATGCAAGTGATATATCAATAGGATTTTGGTGCAATAAAGTGTCAGATTTTTGTTTCTGTTGTTTTTCACATCTTTTTAGATAACTGGTATCAATCTCAGACAGGTTTGTTCAATAGTTTGTCAGGTCTTCTTAGCTAAATGGAAACCCTACTTAAAGAGGTTGTTCCACATTATTAAGCAAGTCACAGTTCTCATGAAATATGGTGAGGAAGAAAGATCTTTCTGAAGATGAGAAGTATGAAACAATGCAATGTCTTGCAAAATGCATCAAAACAAACAATATTTTGTAAAAAGCAAATAGAGATTATTGAACTGTCAAAAGATTTGTGAGTGACTTAGAGCACAGGAGATCTTGGTCAGATAAAGATTTATTAAGCAAAGTTTCTGTCAAACAAATGAACTGTATTGTAATGCCAGCTGTAAAAAAAAGCCACTGCTGAGCAGCAGACAGGTGTTTGAAGCTACTGGAGTCTCAAGATCCTCTCCATGCAGACTGACAGTTGTGTGTAAAGCTGCGTTTCAGTCACTGCTAACCAAACCTCACAAAGAGAAACCTGCACAGTGGCTGTAGAAACTCTTTATTGTACCAAAATCCTATTGATATATCACTTGCATAATCATTTGGAACGCGCTGTATGTTAGGAATGGGTCAGATTGAAAAAAAAAAAAAAGTTGATTAGTAAGGCAAACAGTGATATTTTTAGCATTCATCTTTTTAGTATTTATCTCTAAATTCAACCCCTTTGCTAAAAAGCATTTTAAAATCATTGAATTTATAGATGCAAAATAAAATAGTGATAGTGTGCTATGCTTTCAGCTCTAAATAAGAGTTACAGCTCTAGAGTGTCAGCTTAAAATAGACTAATGTCTCTACATTTATGCCCTTTAAAAAAACATTGCGGCTATCAAAACACTACTTTTTGTAGCAATTCCAATAAATGCAATGTTAGCACAGTTAACAAGTTAGCATAACTCAGCTTCCCTCAGCAGAAAGCCAATAAGATTTTCCATTGGCTTTTGGATTATTGTAGAAAATAGGCTTCGTGGCCAAAAAACGTAAAAACGTTGATAATCTTGTCTGCTTAAACAATGCCATTACCATGCAGCTTCTGGCATCTCTTAAATCCCAAGTTACTGATGTATTTCATAGCTTAGAATAAAACATGAAAATATCTTGAGCTTGTGTTAACCAAACACGTTTTTTTCACACATTGACTGGAAGTGCTAAAATGTTAACTCGTTTCCGGGCTACAAAAATATGCCATCCCTGCAGGACTCCTTTGGGGATCTAGCCCCTTTTTCTTGTTAGCTGTCAGCAGCGTTCGTCTCCATTCTTGCAATTTGTATTTGACTACTTGATTTTAAAAATATGACTCTCATTTAAATACATTGTTTTCTCTCACCCTAACAGGATGGGAACAACGGGGCCCAGCTGCGTGCTCCCAACGAACACGCCATCATCATGTGGATGAACGACCTTATTGGACGTGTAGTACAGTTTTTCCTGCGAAGAAGATGATTGACACATTGAACGCCCAGCAGACGTGTAGCAGACATGTAGCATCGTACATCACCCCTTTACCTGACTGTATATATGTACATAAGGAATAACAGCAGTGCTGCTCTTCCGCAACCTCTCCGGGTTACGGCGTACAGTTTTGGACCTTTCGGGATGTGTGCAGACCAGGACGGATACATTAATCGGGAACCCTCGGCCATCCATAGACTGACTCACAGCAGAGTTTCCTGCGTTCACATGGAAAGCTGAGCCATTAGATGCTGTGTTGACGTGGAGGTTTATTTTGAACCCCATGTGGAGTGTGGAAAAGGTGCCTTTACTGCCTGTTTGCCTTTGACACATCTATCTTTTTTGTCTTTACCCTGTCTTCTTCTTCATTGCTTTTATATTTATTTTCACTGTATTTAATTTGTACATTTTGTGTGTAATTTCATGAACGTGGACGTTAGTGGGTTAGTGGTTCTGCCTGTCCCTCATGTGTTCATTGGCTCCAAATTTGCACTTGCATTTAGTTTGCTTAGTCTGTACAAATCAAATGAAATAGAAAATGATAATCCCGTAACAGAAAATGAAGTTGGAATTGAAAAATTTGTAATTGAAGACATGACCGAAAGCATCAACTATATTTAGAAATTTGACCTATGAATTACCCTTCAGCCAGAATTTCTTGGATTTGACGTCGGAAATATATCCTTACTTTGAAGCCAGATAATTAAAGGCCTTTTCACATGACTCATGTCAATCCCAACACATCAGGAAACTTTGAAACTTTATTAACCTTTGGTACAAATGGGAGGGACACATTATAAAACAAAGATTGACTCATGAATATTAAGTGATATGTTCACTTAGTAGTCTATACTGATTTGTCAATACATTGACAAATAGGCGCTTCCCATTTTAGCGCACTGCTGATGCAACCATTTGGAAGAAACTTCTGCTACAGATTTTGCGCTGTGGTGATGCAAAAATTTGGAAGATACTTCTGGCTCTGTGAAATTTCATGGACAAAATCCAGTCATTTCAATAGGAATCCACACAATTGGGAGTTTCGCATGAGGGTGAAAAAGTTCCTCACGCAGATTTCACTCATGTTCAAGTTGGTCATGCGAAATTCGCTGTTTTGACCGACAGAAAGCTGCTTGGTTTGAAAGTGACTTCTGTGTGAGCGACAATGGACAATACTACATAATTTCAAATTATATTAACTTCAACCCTTTTTGCCACTGAACTTTCAAAGCATGTTATATACACAACACAACATCTTGAGCAGTAAAGTTTCGTGAACCTACATTTGACAAGCCATTTTCTTTCACTATTTTCCATTTTTCATACCAAGCAAGCCAAGTAAATTGCTTTGCCGTTATGCCATCTGCAACTCTTTTCATGCAAAGGTCAAAGTGCCGCTTTATGCTTGTGTTTAAAAATGAGAGTCATGTGAAAAGGTCTTACAAACACCTTCAGGTACTCATAAATCATAACTCAAGCATTGCTTTATGTTGTTGAATACCTAAATAAATCAAATTGGACAGGCAAAGGTAGTGTGTATGTGTAACTAATATAGACGTATTTGTTGTTTTGACACCATAAACATTCCACATTTGGTATTTCGGTTTTGTTAGATTCCTTGTTTGGTCTGTTTGTTTTTTTATTAGAGAGCAAAAGTGATATTTTGGGCTTGTAATTGATGATTCCATTAATGTTCAAACAGTATGTAATTATGTCTAGTTTAGTGAATCTAGTTTAGGTCAAGGGGATTTTATTTGGAATAGCTTTCTCCCAAAGTGGAACAAACTGCGTTTAAGTGCCTTGCTCAAAGGCACAGTGGTGATAGTCCAGGATTTTATTCACAGAAACATTGTTTCTGGTTACACCAAATTTGGCATTGAAATTTGCAACCGTTCTAGTTAATTGCCCAAGTCCACATTACAACCACTTTTCAACACCAGCCTTACCCCGAGTCTAACAAACTGGCCTGACTAAATGACCTTTAACAGCCTCAGGGACTAAGGGAAATACACCTGTGTAGTTTTCTTGAACAAACCAGTCTTCCATCTTTACTTTGGCTTGTAGATTCTCCTCCTGGATTTGCCTTTTATTACCGTTGTCCCAGTATTCCTGTAATCAGTTCACAAGGCTCGGGACAAGTCGTCTAGTATGTTGGCATAACAATGATGTGTTTTTTGTAGTTGCAAAGATTTAAATATGAACTGATGTATTGACTACCTACCATGAAAGGTATTGCTGAAAGTTTAAGAAGTCGGTTAGACAAATTCCACGTGTGGAAGACGCATGGCCCTGTGTTATCATATGCATTTGTTTGTATATCAGTCTGTTGCTCTTTGCCAAAATGACAATGTTGAGCTTGTCTACCGTTCCAGGTTTACCACTTGAACCAAAGACCTCCTTTTTCAATGCATAGCACATTGTGTCATTCTGCATGCTTTCCTTCTCTGCCTTTGTCGAAGGATTCCAGCAGCATTCCCGTTCTTTAGCATTTTTTTTTTTTTGGCTCCCCCTGCCCCGCCCCATGAATTTCAGGCCAACCTGTGTGTTTCTCACTGGACCTCTGACTGAGTCTTTTCAGTCCTGTTGCACTGAGCACCCGCATTACCCGATCTGACGCCACCCAAGACCCAGTACATTTGTAGCAAAATGATCATTTGTTTTTGTTTGTTTGTTTGTTAAATGCATCTTTTTGTATTTTGCACTGAACCATTTATGTGCTAATTTGTGCAATACTGCTGTAAATAAAAGCCGCTTTTTCAACTTTCTAAAAACAGACTCGTCTATTTTAACAAGCATTATGCCCTGCAGGTAATTTAATTGGATCAACATTATCTGTAATTCACAGGAAAATAAAGTAAAATCATTTTAGTATCTCTAGAAATTTAAAATTAATCCAAAATAAACATATTTGGGACTGAAAAATTAAGAACTGTACACTGTGGATTGTCAAAGATTGTCAAAATATGCACTGAATAGAGCAAAATAAGTAGATAAATATATAAATGGGCTTTAAATGAAATGGAAGATATAGTCAGTATGATAAATGAAATTAAATAAACATGATAAACAGATCTAAAATGTCAAAAAAAATAGTATACAACTTAAAAAATATGATACAAAGTGATTCTTGATTTATTTAAAAACAAAAAACAAAAAAAAAACATTCTGCAATAAGATACAAAAAAACAGCAATACATGTGCATGTTTTTCCACCAGTTTAACCCATCAAATTAACCTACTTTAAGTCAGTTTAATATGATTTCGCTTGAAATAACAGGCAATATAAAAACTTACTTAAAAACTTAAAAAATTAAGTTGGCTTGAATTTCTAAGTTGAAGTACATAGAAATCTGTAATTGCACACTTTAAAAATGTTTAACAAAAAAAAAAAAAAAAGAAAAAAAAATCTAATTTGTACATAATCAAATTGACAATTAATTTCAATCAATAATCAATTAAACCTAACTACATTCATTGGGTACATCATTAAAAGTCATTTACAGGCCAGATAAGGTACAATTTGTTCTTTCTGCAAAGCTGTTGTTCAATATTGCGACACTCTACAAAGACTTTATTTGTTTTTGAGATCTGGAAAGTCTCTCTTCCTCCAAATGAGTGGCCTATCAGTGCTCTTCAGTAGGACATGGAAAGTACGGTACCTTCCACAACTTGGCATAAACTTTGACATAATTCCATAGTTTGTATTCATCCAATCACCTCTCAGGGTGTGGTCACATGACTGCACGTGCACTAAAGAGGAAGGCTTTGAGAATTTTACAGTTATGTCTAACTTAGCATGACTCGGTTAGCCATGCTGAGACCTGACCTGACCTTGATGTGCAAAGTTTGGGGGAATAAAATGGCTCATTAATGTCACAATATAATCGATTTTGTCCAACATTTGTAAAGTGAAAGACAGCCTTTAATTGTGATTATTACTTCCAACCATTCAAAATGTGCACAAGCAAGTTTAAAACAAATTGCATCAGACAGACTGATAAAAAGCTGCACTTTATTGATCTGTAAGGGAACATTCCCATGCAAATGATTCTCAATACACCTAACCATCAAAGGAACATTGAACTTCGATGCTTTCTGCCAAAATAATATCTGAATTGACTTTATTTAAAGGCACATTTTAATATCAACATATATTGCATTTTTCTTTTTTATAAAATTTCTAAATCGACAGCCGTAAAATTAATAAATAATCTGAAATTAAATCAGCGGACCTTAGGTGTTCTTTAATAGTCATACATTTTTGATCTATCAGACTAAATCAATTAATACAATAAAAATGTTTTTTTTTTTTTTATTGAAAAAAAATTCAGCATGGCAATATAAAACATGATGATAATATAGAAATGAAAAATTATTTTTCATATTACATTAATCCTTATTATGTACTGTTGGGTTGCTTTGCAAGAGAAAATAAAATAAAATAATGGATTAAATTTTATTTAAATGTATAATTGTTATACTATCACATTACATTTTTTTATTATTATTATATTTGTTGATTTGTGTCTCTTACTCCTTGAAGGAATAACGTTTGTTTGCTTTGAAAATTAAGAAAAATTAAGTAAAATAAAATACAAAAATTCCACATAGTGTAACTGAATTGATGTAATTCATTTTATTTAAATGTTCCTTTGTTATACTACTGCATACCGTGTAAAATATTTCACATCATGGTCAGTCATTTATTTCATTATTAAGCAGGATCCACAGCATAAAGTCTTAAAAGTTTCAATGAACATGATTTTCCTTTTCCCCACAGGGAAAAAAAATAATTAAAATCTAGAGCATCTTTCTTATCTTTTGTTAATGTTCTTGGCATGAGGAAGTACTTAGTTCATGAGGGTCAGAGTATAAATTCTTAAACTCACATTATGTCACACACTTCATTGTTGGCATTGTTAGTGAAAGTCTGTGCTGTCAAGTGTGATGTAACGCAAAGAAAACAGATGCAAATTCTGTTTGCTTTGACATGTATCCCGTTTTAAGCTCAATTCATCATCGTTGCACAGTTCTCAAACGGCACGCCGGGTTCCAGCACATCACAGTCCATTGTTGGTTTCCCTTCAGTGTGAAACCACATCTTTCAGGAAATTCAGTGTCTTCATTGGAAGGACACACACACACACTCACAGGTGAGTCTGTCACAGCTCACCCTTGTGCAGAACGGGGGCCGTATGTTCAGGATATTGTGGTTTAAACCCCAGACAAATGTCTTCCTCTATTGACTTCATTCACACAGCGAATTTCCATCATGCAAACACCTCAACATGTTTATCAGCTCACCTGGGAGAAACCTTCATCACCAGTTCATTGCTGATGTTTTCCTGTTTTTTTCTGATGGAGACCACAATATTAGCATTTCATATAAATAAACATAGTATTTATTTGGCAGATGCTTTTATCTAACAATCTAAACACAATATTATAACATTAACACCACTCGTTGCAGATGCTTTTATCTAACAGCACCACTCGTTGACTATTGTGTTGCTACAGCTGCTTTACAGCAGAATTAGTTTGCCTCATAATTGATGATATTTGCATTGCATTGCTGTGACTTTCCTGTTTAATACTGTGAATCTGCTTTGAAACAGTCTATGTTATGTAAGGCGCTATAAAAAATAAAGATGATTTAGAACAACTTCATTAATATTATGCTTCATTAACATGATGTACTTGTGCTATCAGGGTCATCATACAGTATATGCTAAACATATATGTAATTATATAGTAACAAAATGTTATGTTTGTTTTATTTAGAATGACTTTATTGATGTCATGTTATACTATCAGCAGTAAGAATCATGAAAAAAGCAGATATAACCATGAAAAAGAAAAAAGGTAAAAAACGTTATAACGTGCTATATTGCACTGAAATCTGCAACTACTCTGTTTTGAACTATGAAACCCCTCTAAACTCATTTCACACACTTTTATAGTCCTAGGAAGTAATCAGATCAAACTCATCAGGATTTGACCCCAGCCGCAAAGCATGCTGGATAACCAGCAGTGCCACAGAATTTGCTTTAAAAACAACAAACTGGTTAACTAGAAAATAAACAGACTTCCCAGAGCCACATGTGTGTGAATGTTTTAGCAGAGCAGGTTTGATTAGCGGGAGGGAGAGGGGGAGGAGGAGGGGGGGCCAATTAATAAGAAATTGCCACCTTGTAAAATAGTTAAGTTTTCTCGTGAAATCAGCTTGACATTACTGAAATTGTAGTTCCCAGCATGCTCGGATAGCATAACGGGGAGAGTAAAAAATGCTGAAATTAGGTATTATTTTGATTCATGTGGAGCTGATGTACAAGATTAAATCATGTAAATTCAACTTTCATTTCATCAAGTCACTTTCATTTTTGCTGTTGACATTAACAACACAATCTCATGACAATTCATAATGAAGTTTTGGCGAGTTGAGGGCTAATTCATAAGAATTTGTATGTTTCATACAATCTTCTTACACTCAATTAACAGTTTTTCAAAAAATTGTACATTGTAAGAATTCATACGAAATCACCACCCTGTAAAGTAGTTTTTTTTTTTATTAGGTATTATTTTGATTCATGTGGAATCGATGTAGGCTACAAAATTTAATCATGTAAAGCCAACAACTTTTTTCCACTGTAAAGTCGAGTCGATTTAATTTTTGCTGTTGATATTAACAACATACGGAGCCCCGCACAAGGCATGCAGGAAAAAATAGTAGGCTAAATCGTGTGCACAATATACTATTTTGTTCCCTTGATTTATAAATTGTGCGCACGACTTACTAATCCGTTCCCTCGATTTGCTAAAGCGTGCACACGACTTATAAATAGAGAGAACGAATTTGTAAATTGTGCGCACAATTTAGCAAATCAAGGGAACAAAATAGTAATCGTGTGCACGTTTTATTTATTTTTTCTTGCATGTCATGTGCAGGGCTCCGTAACAACACAATCTCAGGACAAAACTAAGTTTTGGTGAACTGGTGGCTAATTTGAATGAATTTGTACAATTTCATTTGTAAGATTTACTAACACCCATGTGACGGTCTAAAAATCTTACATTTTCATATGATTCACATCATGCGAATTTGCACAAAATATATATATATATTTTTTAATTTCATGTTTTTGAATGACTCACATCGTACAAATTCATATGAAATTGCAACCTTGAAAAATAGTTAAATTTTTATTTGAAGTCAGCTTGGAATTACTAAAAATGTATAGTTCCCAGCATGCTTTAGGTTTTAGGTATTATTTTTGATTCAGTGTAGATAAAATCATGTAAATGTTTCACTGAATCTATCATTTAACACATTTTTACAGAAAAGTCAAGACACATTAAGTTTTGTGGTTTATATTACCAACGCAATCTCATGGCAATTCCTAATGAAGTTTTGGCAAGTTGATGGCTAATTCGTTAGAATTAGTATGTTTCGTACAATCTGCTTACATCCAAGTGACGGTTTTCCTAAATTTGTATGTTTTAGTGCGAATCTCACTTGTCCATTTTTGTTCTGTTTACATTCATGTGATGGTTACGTTTGAGGTAGACAAAATTTTTTTATGTTTTCATACGATTCGCATTATAGAAATTCATTGAAATTGCCACCTCAAAAAAATAGTTACGTTTTATAATAAGATCAGGGGTGCATTTCCCAAAAGCAACTATGGTCGCAAGTCCCGTTGTTACCAATAGAGTTCAATGGAACTTACAACCATATTAGCTAACGATGCTTTTGGGAAACCCACCCCATTGACATTACTGATATTCCCATCATGCTTGGATAATGCCAAGTAAATAAATTGGGAATTTATATATACACACTGTATATAGATATATAATGATATAGATAAAATTTTTACTCAGAAATTGCTATTTAATTTCACAACTGATTATGAAAAAAGCAATTAAAGGCACAATATGTAATTTTTTGCAACTAGAGGGCGCATATTCAAAATAAGCAAAGAGTGTGGAATCATGGGAGTTGTGGTCTTCATCCCCACAGCTGACGCAATCTGAGGGGACTCGGAAATCATGTTCATGGATGAGCTAATGATTTATTAATGTAGTAGAATGAAGCAGGGTGAGACTGATAGTCGTCGAAGTGAAACAAGGCAGCTGAACGAGCACGACACACGGCTCAAAAGCAGCAGAGCTTTTATTATGCCATAGTCAACCGCTTCCGCTCCTTACGGTCGCGCGTCGGTGAAATAAAATTTAAACAATAAGCAGCACTGTTTTATCACACTTGATACATTTGAAAGTTCTGTTACAATGCTATGCTGTGTGGTAGTCACCTGTCTAATAAAACGCGCAACATATTTATGTTTATTTGTTTAATATATTAAAGCATCTTTGCTGTTTCCGTGTCTTCTACAAAACAAAACGGCGGCACAATGACTCCATGGACACGGTCCATGTCACTAGTTAAAATTGCTTATTTCTCTGGATTTAAACATTCTTCGAAACGTTTGGGATAATGCAAATACACAAGTCAGCAAAATATATAACACTGGTCTAGTTGTTTTTGGATATTTAAAAAAAAATTCTTACATATTGTGCCTTTAATGCATTGACTTAATGAAAAATTTGTATTCTGAAATGGTTAAAAAAAAAATCTAAAATAATATTTTATTGTAAAACATAATTTTTTGTCTTATTTACATCAGAAAAAAAATGTCATTGTTTAGTTTTGATTTCATGTTAACAACTTAAACATGCCTCAAACACAATGACAACCCCTCTGATATTCCTCAAAGTGCATACTTTAAAGCCAGCGAGTCCCATGCAGGTTAATTTAGGAACATGGGGTTTTGGGAGGAAAAACAGCCTTGTTTTTTGTGGTGGTCATGGCTTACAGCAGACAGTTACTTGAAAGGAAGTGGTTGAAACATGTTTGGCTATTTTCTCCTCCCGTGCCGTCATGATGATGTCAGCTGAAACGGGATGTTGTTTCAGTTGTTGACTTTCAAGATCACGCGGCTGTAATCTACATGAAGGCTGTGGTGAGGGTTGAAGAGGATCTGGTATGTGAGAAAGAGAGATTTTTGCAATAGTTCTGAATGAGATATAAAAGCACACAGAGCGAGATGCTCTTCTGTCAGGCTTTTATCTCAGCATGTGTTTGAAGTGGCAGCCGGTGTTGCAGTTTCCATTACCAGCTGCACTGGAGGAGTTTGCATCAGGCCGTACGCGGGTGGAAAAGCACGTGCTCCAGTATCACAGCAAAGTCAGGATGTGGAAATAAATTCATCATCAGAGTGAAAAATGGATAAAACATTTAAACAGCATATTGTTTTGTTCCTTCTGTATTCTTTACTGTCAGAGCCATGCACAGCGAGTGTATGTGATAGTGACATAATGTGCCAATTTTTCCAATCAGAAACCCCACACTTGTCAATAGCAAACAATTTAAACTCCAATCTACAGGATTGATAAATGGGCTTTTTTTAAAAGGCTAATTTAATTTCTTCATTTTTTTCTGCACCGGCAGATTCGATAGAAATAAATGACTGCATTGTTTGCATAATTTAAAATTGATTTTATTTCAAGTAACAAAAATGTTTTTTATGGTTTAAGTTTTAGTTATCCAAAATAACCCTGATATACAGATGTTGATCACAGGTTAGGTAGCAAGCAAGTGTGCTGCAGGCCGCAGGTTTGCTAGTTATTCTGTCCTGAGTAAAAACACTTTCAGAAGCTCGTACCAGTCCAGCATCTCTCAGGTTTCTAATGTGAAAAGCAGAGTTGTGAGATCCACATCTAATAGCAATATACTCAGAGTCCCAGCAGTCATATTAATAATCTCAGTTAGTATGTGCAAGTGTTTGTTGAAAAGGAATGCCTTAAAACAGTCTATTCAGACATGTATGTCCTACTCCTGTACGTCACTGATGAACATGCTGAGCATGCTGTGTTCTTGATCATTATTATTCAGGTGGTAAATAATCAGAGTTTGCTGTGCTCTTGAACACTGAGACATTATGAGCTTCTGTGAGTTTCTATTGACTTGTTGCCAGCGGTTGAATCACCTCGAGATCTATGCCATGCATCTCTGCCGCAACGCAGAGTTGCATCAGATTTGCAGCAGCCAGTACAGGTTTAATAAGTGGCACTCAGTGTAGTGATTCGTTCGTGGATCTGTTAATGTGTCGCAAAAGATGAACCGAAAACAACAACAACAACAACAACAAAAAAGTTTAAAGAAAGCAATAATTGTGACAGGTCCTGTTCAGCAGCACACTTGAGTTCTGTCACTTTAAAATATTAATATGCTTGTGTTACTGTATACAGGAAATATTTCAGGAAGTATAACAGACTTTCTGAAATCTGCTCTGGTCAAGCACAGACACTAAAGCTACTTTATATATGAATATTATATATATATATAATATATATATATGAATATATTATATTATATATATATATTGCTCTGAATAAGATAGTAAGCTTTGGATTTATATATACTTTATTTTGAAAAATACTAGAAATTAAATTATTTTAAAAATTAAAAAAAAGTATTTTTTCAAAAAAAATATACATTTTTGAATAGATATTTTACATTCACACAGACACATATTTCTAACTTTATTTAAAATCTAAAATTGTTTTTAAAAAATTTATTTAAAATGTAAAATATATACATATTAAAATATATAATTATTATTTTTACATAAATTTTTTTATTATTTTAATAGTTTTTTTAATAATATTTTGTAATTATTTATAACACCTCAGAATTCACCAAATTGCTAATTTACTGATGCCTGTGTTGTTGTTTTCCTTCCCAAACCACATCACTTCCTGACGGATGATGTCATTAAGGAAGGGGCGTTTGTTAGTTCTGTTAGTTAAAGGAAATTTTACAACACAAGATGGAAAGTTATAGTAAGAGAGGAAAAAACATGCATAAACCGATAACCAATTTAAACAATATTCCCCATTAAACATTAAAAATAGTAAAGACCTGGAATATTTCTTTAAAAAAGTTACAATATAATTCAAATTGATTTAAAATGTACTTTGTGTTCACTTAATTGTCATACAAAGAGAAAAGAAAGCTAATGTAATTTGCATCTTTAATAATTTATCTAATAAAGATGGCAACATTGTTGGCTTGACTGCACAGACACTATTGGAAGAGAGCTGAACTGAGCTTGAAGATGACATCACTGGATCAACAATGAACTGACTTTAACTGATCAGCTGATTGTTTTCTATTGTCCTCTTGCATTATCAGCACACGATTTTCCTGTTTAATACTGTAAAGCTGCTTTGACAATCTGTATTGTAAAAAGTGCTATATAAATAAAGGTGACTTGACTTCACGTATATTATGTGCACATAAACATTCACTGCGTAGATCTTTGTAATAGACTGCTATGTAAAACAAAAAGCAAACAAACCCAAATAATGACAAGGAAATATACGTCAGGGAGATGTGAAGGGAAACTCTGACGTGTTTGTATGAGTACATTCCATGTACATTGTTCATCATGTTTTTTGTATATCTTCATGCTTTATGAGAAGTGAAGTAGGACACAGGTCACTCACAGAAGGTGTTGCAGTAGTGCAGCCTCTGAAAGACCTCAAATGTCAGTATCCTCAATGTGAGCCGTCCGTGTCATGCAAGACTTCAGTGCATCTTCCTGAATGGCAGGTTTCAGCAGTGCAATGGCTTTTAAATATATATATTTTTTTCTGAGCTAAAATGGACATGCATCTGGTTCTAAACAGTTTTGCTTGATAGTGGGTCATAAAATTATAGCCATGCGTGGTTGTCTTGACAAGGAAAATGTGATGTAAACAAAAAGCTCATCAGACAAATATGAAGTTGTACTAGTTCTTCTAGCTGTACAATATTAATCAGGGTGGTGACAGACTAATAGTTATAGATGCATGTGCATCAGAAGTTGGAGATATAGATGAACTGCAGTATTGATATCAAATTTGCCTTGTTATTCTCTCATCCTCATGCACCTACTGTATAAGGCTGAAAATATACCTGAACAGAGGAAATTTGCTGGTTTAATACATTACACCAACCTATATTTCAAAATGTATTTCAAGGGCAAGAAAATAAAGGATAGATATAATCAGGATAGATGCAAATATAGAATAGCCTAGGATCAAAGCTATTAGATTTAGATTTAATTACTAGATTTGACTTAATTATTAAAGAGAGAGAGAGAGAGAGAGAGGTTTTTTTCTATGTATTTTACTTCATTTAAATGTTCTTGTCTTGTTTCCTTGTCCATATTGTATGAAAGTTACTGTGGTTTACCAGATGTAAGTGGTCATGACAGGAGCTGAAATATAAATATTAACTATAACTTTATACACACAGACAGTAAGCGATCCTGTCATTTCAGCCACAGTTTGATATGCATAATGTTTAAGTCTAATGGCTGAACTTTCGAAAGCGTGTATTTTAACATTTATGCTGCACTACTTCCATTGTGAGGTTATCAACATAATAGCAAAATTTGGTTACATTTAAAACTTCTGAAGGCCAATGCATTAGACAAGAAAATGTTAAAGCAAGTGATGAGCAAGTGATGCACAAAAAGACATTTGTTTGAATTATTACTAAATAATTTTAAAATTGTAAAAAATACTAACCTTTCGTATATTACAAGTTATCTTTAAATATGCACTAATTTGCATTTTTAGGAAGAAAGTGCTGTATAAAATAAGGCAAATGAAATATGAACAAACCTAAACCTCAGTTAAAAAAAAAAACCCTCAGTACAATAAGTAAAAACCTTCAGAATATAGATTAACTGGAAGTTTTGATGCATGTAAGTGCTTCATACTCATGCAATAAAATAAACAATGTGTATTTTGGATGTTTTCTTTCCACTTATCTGAAAAAGCAAAAAAAGCCACAGCATTAGATAACAAAATATGAAAGCAAATGGCATTTATTCACAAGATGACACAAATACACTTTATATGCACACACACACACGCACACACACTCATTCAGTTTTGAGTTTTAATATACACAGTATATATAAAATAATGTATATTTGAACAACACCTGTGCAAACTTGAGGGCAAGTGTCTTCATACATCCACTAAAAAGTCATCAAAACACCAGGTGATTAAAAGACAAAAATACTGAAGTGAAAAGATGCTTGAATGCACATGACATTTGCTTGATATTTTGTAATGTAATACTTTTGGGGCCACTGTACACTATGTTTCATTTGAATATGAAGTGTCAAAAGTCCCCAAAAGATCAGGCACCACAACTGATGCGGTATTGCGTAGCACATTCTTTTCTCTCTCTCTTTTTCCTTCTGATCTATCTTTCCTCGCACGCTTGCAACTTAAAAAAAAAAAAATCCCCTTTAAGTCACAAAGCAGCTGCACATGCAGATCTGCTCTGGGATTCATTTAGTTGTTTAATGGAACAAACACACCATAAGTCAAAAGTATCTACCACTGAATAAGACAAACAGAAGCAGTGCAGCATATTCTGCAGTTTTACTTCCTTGTGTCGAGACAGATGGGACAAATAAAGATGTACCCATCTATGTCCATTAGTGTTTGTATATAGAATGTGATTGGGCCACACAGCAGTGTGGTTGCATTTATTGTAGCACGTTGGATTTTAACTCTGACTGGTGACTTCTCTTGGTAAAGTGTTAGTGGGAAGAGAAACTTAGCGCTGCTGGTAATCCAGACCAAAAGCAAATAAATTCATCCAACCCTCTACTTTATTGCCTTCCTTTTTTTCCCCTCTCTCTCTCCGTCTTTCTCTCAGCATGCAGCTGTTTCCAGAAAGGGGGGGGGGCAGCAGCTACTCTTTCTGAGCTCGTCTCTATAGAGGGCAAGGAGGACAAACACATGAGCTGGCCACCAGAGTCATGGAAAATGTGTGTCACCCAAATCCTTCAGAAGAATTGCCATTATTGGACTGCTTTACTCTAAAAAACTTGATTTGCAACCCGTTTGGAAGATGCCACCTGTAGGAACTTCTGCTGAAAGTATAATAAAAGATGCATGATTCAAGAATGCAAGACTTCAGATACTTTCACAGTGCTTTAACAGATTCTTTTACAGTGCTAAAAAAAATAAAAAAGTAAAAATAAATTTTATATTACGTTTTCTGAAATGTTGTATAAACACAAAAACAATACATTACGTGATTAAATAAATGTGCTAATCTGCATAGATTTTGGATTCCTCTTTTTATCACTCAATGAATCAGAAAATAGTGTCAACAGCCAGAGAAAATGAATTAGGAATAAAATGCTGTAAATACTACATATATAAATCAAAAACCTTAACAGTACAGATAAGAATAAAACTGGTGTATGTAAGTGCGGCTGAAGTAGAGAAAAAAATACTTATGAAGATGGCCTATAAAGATATTTATTGTAGTTGAAATGTACTTACACAAACAGATGAAGTGCAATAAACACATTCTTTCCACTAATCTAAAAAATAAAAAAATAAAAATAGCACAAATGGCACAAAATCTGAAAACTGACCAGTGCATGAATAAACAATGTTTTGTTTTTGTTTTTTCCTTCTGTAGTGTCTTGCCTTAAGAATAAAGTAAACCATACAAGCTTGCAATGACATGAAAATGATATAATGTTCATTTTTGGCTGAACTAACCCCACGTGCTGAACAAACATTAACTGTGTAACTTCATAAAAGTTCAGGAAGTTATCCAAAGGCATCCACACGTGCCATGCACTGGTTTTTAATTTGTGCAAATACAATCCAAAGATTTCCAGCTGTAGACTCCATGGGTAAACACTATCCTAACCCATGCCTCATCCAGGCATGGTTACCTCCCGCTACACCTGTGTTCCGGCCCCTCACCCTCCAGGAGTTCTGTGTACTTTCCAGGGTGAGTTAGTCATCCTATAGGCTCTTTCACTTGCTTGAGTTCAACCTCTCCTGAAAAATCCCCTTCAGGAAGAGTCAACATGAACAGAGCTCTGCCTGAGGGCGGCCAAGACATTTACACAACACCATCTTCTTTACCATTTACTGCTGTGTGAGTGCACACTATAACACCAACAAGGTTTCTTCCTCATCTGCTTTAGCATCTTATGGGTGTTTACTTTTGCTACTTTTCGCTTGTAAAGTTTATTCTTCTGCTTAGCAGAACTGCTGCAGGAAATGCATCAAAAAAGGTTTTAAAATAAAGCAACTATTTTAAACGTAGACCAAAATGAAACCAGACAAAACTTACCACAACATAATTGCACAATAAAAAAAATACAGTAAAAATAGTACAAAGGGCTAAAAAAAAATGTAAAAAATAAATAAATAAATAAAGTCAAGTGAATTTTCAATTGATTAATTTATCTTAAGAGAAAAAGTAACAAGTAAAATGAAATTGCTTTTATTTTCTGTTTAGCAAAATTGCTGGAGAAAATGCATCAGAACATGTAAAGATTATATATGCATCACATGTAAACATGTAAATATTAAATGTCACAAGTTACAACAAAATGCAACCTCACAAAAATCACCACAACAAAAATACACATTTAAAAAAAAAAAAAAAAAAACTTGATAAGAAGTCTAGATTAAAAGTGCTATAAAAAAATAAAATCAACTGAATTTTTCAATAGAATAAATTACTGTATCTTAACAGAAAACTTAACAGATAACTTGAAATAATTTTAAATAGGCATTTATTTAGTGGATATGTATCAAATTAATTTTGAATGTATTTTTGCACATTATTTTTTAGTGAATTTAAAATGTACATTTTTTTACCTTATCTTTTATGTTTTATTTTCCCCTTCATTTTATTTACACTATTTATTTTCTGTATTGTCTGTTTCTGTACTAAATGTATGGTAGACATAGAACTGTAGAACAGAATTAACATGTTAAACATGTTAACAATGTTAAAAAGCTTTATGACTCCAAATTAACCAGAACAAACTGAGACTAACACAAAAACGGCAGCACATGTAAATGCGTGTACGTGTGTGTGGCCGGTGACTCATGAGGTGTGGCTAAGGACAGTGTTATTTTGAGGAGGTATAAAGCAAGCTCAGGTGAAACTCACTCTCAGAGAGGAAACTACTACTGAATAGTCAAATGTCTCTGGAATATCCCATATGTCTCGCTTACTGGTATAGAAAGAGAACTGTGTCCCTTTACTGACCTGCCTTCACTCACCTTGTACATTTACTGACATCTTCCTCTTTTGTGTTCGATAACTTCCCTTTTTATATTTACTGTGATTGTTAGAGAGTTTATTATTAATTATTTTCCTATACAGTGACCACAAAAAGTAGAACACTTAAGTCACACTTAAAAAGGAAAATGGTTTTATAATTCTAAGTTTAAAAAAACAGACATACTGTCCAGAATGAAGACAAAAAAAGTTTTTCTAATGCATTGACATTAACTGCAGGAGGTGAATGCATGTAAATAGACTATATCATGGCAGGGCCCATGGTAAAGACAGACGAGTACAATGCTGGCAGGCCCATCCGAGCGTCCTGCAGTGTGAGTCATCACAATCTGTTAGCAGGTTGATTTCACAGGAGCCACCACATTTCAACACTGACATTTCGTTTCTCCTTTTAAAATGTAGTGCAAATCGCAAACCCTGTTATGCATGAAAGCAACACATAAATAAATGATGCAAATAATTGAAATTTCGTTTCTAATTTTAATATGTATTGCTGTTCGTGAAGCTTGTTTTGAATAATTATGACTGCTTAGATTTTAATTAAAAAATACATAAACATGTATACATGTATAAGAAACAATGTTGTATGAAATATTTTATCCATATTTAAAAAATAAAATACAAACCAATAAAATATTTAATGCAACACTGTTACACACACACATACTGACATAGAGAGAGAGAGTGTCAATGAAATATGTTTTACATTAATGACACAAAAAGGCAAAAACATTACCACTATCTTTTTAAATCTCTTACGTAATTCACAAGGAAGACTTGGTTTATTTATTTCTTTTCAAAAGTTCCCAGTGTCAATAGAAGGTAAAGCTTGTTTCTCAACACAACAAAGTCACGGCTTCACGATCTGGGAATATAAAAATTCCACTGTATGGTACTTTGGAAAAACCATCAAGCCAAATGCAAATAAATCAATATTTATCAAACTGCTACAGTGTTAAAACTTGCTTGGAATAAATCACTGATAGTAGGGAGAGTCGAAGGGCTGCTGTTCCAGTCTGGTGCCAGTCAGAGATTGTGTTGTCAATTCATGATCCTCCGGTTCTTAGGAAAAAGTAAAGGGCTGATGTATCTGATAAACCCAGGAGGCTGCACCTTTAGACACATCACAACCCGCCAGGACCAAAACACTTTGTCCAAACACTTCCCTTATCCGACTGAACCCTGCGCTAAATGTGCCAGCCAGCATCACACAGCTCCTTATCGTCACGACCCAACCCTTCACCTACAACACAGGCTTCCCTCAGAGTCCTGAACAGGCCTGTGCATCTCAACATGATGTTTGTCTATGGATGGATGACACAGCACAACAAACATACAGAAAATGTCGCCTGCTATCAGCTACTGCAATCTTATGATGAGCACTAACAATTAGTCTGTGAAACAGTTTAAAATCACATTACAGGATGGAGGCGGTGATCCACAAATCAGAAGAACTTACTATCGAAAATGCATGCATTAAAATTTATTTTGAATGTATTATTTTTTTTTAACTTATCTTCTTGTTTTATTGTCCCCTTCATTTTATTTACTCCACTTATTTATTTTCTAGTTTGTCCATTTCTGTATTAAATATACTGTAGATATAGAACTGTAAAACAGAATAATCATTATAAAATATTTTAAGGTTAAAACAGCAGCGCACGTAAACGCGTGGATTCAGTACTTGTGCGTGTACGTGTGTGCACCATATTTTCTGTTATACTAACAAAAAACTATTTCTGCTCTCAGTAAAAATATGTTGTGCACATCGACATTTTAATTTAGTTTAGCATTTAAAAGCATTTACAAAATAAAACGGTAAAGTGAAAATGAAAAGTATTAACATAAAAACTGATACAAAATGTTAAAAGCTATAGTGTCTCAAAAATATTAAAATAATAATACTATTTAAACAACAACAACAACAAAATATTTGTATTTTTTGTCTGTAGGGAGTGTTATTTGCTTTAAGCAAACTGAACAATCCGGTTTAAACCATGATTTTCGATTAGACCAATATAAAAAAGCAGTTTAAATAAATGACATGGTCATTTGACTTTTATCATTGTGGTCCAGGAACAACATTGCTATCAACCAATCAGATCTGTGTGATAGTATAAGCATAAGGGTTGAGACTTTTTGTTTGACACAATTGTTGTTCAAGGACCAATAAAAAGATGTTGATCTAAGAACATGTTCTGCTCTGAGAACCCACAATCAGTGTTCACCGATCACCTGCCGGGGAAGTCTGTGTCGTATGTGAGCGGCTGACTCATGGTGAGTACAAGCAACTTAACCTGAAATAAAAATGAATCAGTAGTTGTGGATGGCTGAATGTGGCTTGAATGTGAATCATTTCGTTTTAGGGGAATACAAAGGAAAAGCACTTGAGTGCTTGTGGTTTTTTCTGTCCCGTCGGACAGCATCATGTGTTTGATAAAAAAAGGTTAAACACACTCGATATTGAAATCTGACTTTTCATTGACATTTTGATGTCTTGGGAAATCTGAGCACAGTTTAAAACAATAATGAGATCTCTGTTAAAGAGAAGCAGAACCAGTATTTCTCAATGTGAGATTAAATGGAGAAACAACTTCAGCAGGTTTAAAATTTGACTCATCTTAAACTTCTCTTCACATCAAAGTGTCAACCTGTTTTCAACCTTTGAATTTTTCTTTAGAGAGAAACGGCATGAGAAATGCCAGAGTTTATATTATCACTGATATCTGAGCTTGAGACATTGAGATCTCACCTGAATCAAAGGAGACAAAATGTTCTCGAGAGAAGCAGAACCTGTTGCTTTCTAGGAGAAAGATCATGGAGAGATTGACTCATCTTAAACCTCTCGACATCAAAGAGATAACTGATTTAACACATATCAAGTATGTTGGCGGTAAATGAATGTTTTTAGGTTGATTCAGTAATATCAAGTAATATTTTTGACTTGAGAGTCCAGTTAGTTTAGATGTTGCCTTTTTAATCAGAAGAGATCTAAATCAAAAGACTTTATGTAGAATACATTTTTATAGATACTTTATTTTTTATATCTTTTTTAATATTATTCACATTATAATATTAAACTTTGTTTCTGATGTTAAAGCCAACACATATTTCTAGGGCTGTAAAAAACCTAGTAATAAAAAGGTATTGAATATTACTTTATAATATAATAAATATTTTTGAAACATAATATACATAAATATTGTTTTTGATGTCAAAGCCAGCATACATTTCTAGTGGTGTAAAAATGCGTCTGACAATTAAAAACATTGATTACAGAATTTATTGATATTCATAACAGTAATATAGCAGTTGCAGGTTACCACACTTCGCAGTGTATTGGGGCTTTTTTGTCCATGAGAAAAAGGGCAAAAATGATCTCATCTGTAATTTTGCTTTCATGTGGCTTGAAATTTGACTCATCCTGAGCGTCTTTTCACATTGAAGTGTCGACCCTTTGATTGAGATCTCTTCTAAAACTAGAGGAGACACATGTGAGACACTAGACTTATTTCCATGAGAAAAAAGGGAAAAAGTGTCTGGGACTGGATTTGCTCTCCAGTCAATGCCTTCATGCATTTTAAATGCATTTAAATGTCGACTTTTTGATTGAGCCCCTTTTGAAACTAGAGGAGACAGATGTGAGATACTAGATCTTTTCATTGAGATTTTGATGCCTTGGCAAATCTGAGCACTTTCTTCCTTCAGAAAAATGGTCAAATTTGCTATTTAATGCCTAGGAAAAACACTTGAGACATTAAAGAGATTGGACTGGATATGACTCTGCTTCTACAGCACCAAAGGCGACACGATTTACTCCTGCTTGATTTAATATCAGCAAATCAGCACCTGATTCCACAGCTTTTGTTTACACAGAGCCGGACAAAGAGCGGCGAGCTGCGAGAACTGCAGCGGAGCGACATGTCAGGGCGTGTCCCGTCTGCATGCGTAACACCGAGGAGCCTTTTCGCCCGCGGCACACGCAGGGCCCAGATGGCAAACTTCTCTCTCACTGCATTTGTGTAGACTACATGAGAATCAACAAAAGGCAGACTGCTGTTTCATGATAATGACCACGCCTCAGACTAATAAAAGCCCAGAACGGCGCAGGGGTAATTGGGGCCGAGTTGTCATGGTGTGATTATAACCGAGAATACTAATATCAGTGAGTCAGGTCCTGTACAGTACGTAACAGACGTTTCAGTTTCAGGTGGATTAAGCAGAAACACGAACACACGGTCCCTCAAGCTATACGACATCAAGTGAGAAACACAAACAGAGTTTTGGGAGTGCGTCAATACTTCTCCATGACTTCACATTTTCTTTATGACACTGTATTCAGACGGCTTTCCTGGAACATGTATTTAAAGGATGATGTGACAGAAATGAACTTTATTATGGAATAATTTTTTGCATTCCAGAATTATATCTCAGGGCATTTTTTCCTAATTGAGCTGATCACTCTCAGCTGTTGCGTACACAGTCCAACCAAAAATAAATAAATAAATAAATAAATAAAAACAATAAACAATAATAATAATAATAATAATATTCATTTTTACTTATTCATCAAATGAGCTACACATTCAAAAACATTTACTGGACATTTTACATCCAGTAAATACAGATCTGATGTTAAAAATTTTGGGATCATTTATAAAGATATATATAAAAATTGAAAATATATTTTAAATATTCATTATTAAATATGATTAAAATTATTTGTTATTAAATACATAAATATTATTTTAAGAAATGAATATTTTTATTGAGCAAGGACGCATAAAATTGATCAAAAGTTGACAGGAAATGCATTTCTAAAATTACTAAATATTTCTGTTACAAAAACACTGTTTTACTTTCTATTCATCAGAGTCCTGAAAGAAAATTTAATCAGTTTACACACAAAAATAAAGGTTACTTGAGCAGCAAATCGGCATATTATAATAATATTTGAAAGATCATGTGACAAATAATGATGCTGGAAATTCAGCTTTGCATCACAGAATAAATTACATTTTACAATTTATTCAAATGGAAAACAGTTTTTTTATTGCAATAATATTTCATAATTTTGCCATTTTTACTGAATTTTTTTGTCATTTATATACATTCATGGTTGGTGGGAGGGAGTTTTTTTTAAACATTTTAAAAATCTTACTGAACACAAACTTTTGAACAGTAGCATTTATAAACCTAGAATAAGATACTATGAAGCATAATGTTAGATAGCATACAAAAACTAATTCACTACAAAAGGAAGTTTTTGCATCCACACTCTTAATATCTGTAGTAATTTTGCCACTTTTAGTGGCATTTTTGCACCCAGGCCTGTTAATTTCTGCCCCTGCTGTTTAAATACATGAACTGGAAGCATTAAGGTTGTTAAATGCAGGAGATTCGATGGTCTGACAGCTTTAGGCGCCGACGCTTGACTTACAGCCCCAGTTGAGGCGAGCAGGATCTGGACGGCCGTGAGTCACCACAGTCTTTGTGAAGTGACTCTTGGTGGCCTGTAAACAGATATTCATCATATCTGTATTACACATGCTTTCGGCTCCAACATGTCTGTCAAGCTCTTTTATGCCTCTCGTCTTCTCATCGTTCCCCCTGTTTCCCGGCTTTGGCTGACCTTGACTTCTCGCCTCTCACTAGATAAGATAATGGTTATGACACTGGATTGTGTTTGTCTTATGCTTTACATGATGGTGCTAAATGTGCTTAGAACATCAGGAAAAATTTTGCCAAAGAGATTTACAGTAGCATGTGAAAAAAAGAAAAACTGGGAACAGTAAGTAGGCGTTGTGTAATGAAACAACTTCCTGTATTTTTTGCTGACTCACAACAGAGGGTGTGGTCAGGAAGACACAAGTGGGCAGAATGCGCTTGTGAACCAGGTGCTTATGATCCATATGCTTGCTTTTTCAGTTTTGTAGTTTTCAAATTATATATAGGGAACTATGTCAAAACAAAAGATTTTCTTGCTTCTAAGTGCATAAGACTAAGAAAGAAAGACTAAGACATTCTGAGTCATACTAATTTCAATAGATTTTTCATTCAAATTGTTACCCTGACAGTATCATTTGTAATAAAAAAAACTAGAAAATGCACTTGAAAATTTCATTAGTTTATAAAAATATCAATATGTTTTGGTTTACTGCTATAAATACATTTTTTAGATAGTGGTGTGTATACATTAACATTTATGTGAAAGATATTAAAACAAAATATAGATACTGACAGTATTTTCAGGGACAAATTGTGAAAGATATTAAAACATAAAATATAATCTCTGTATGATGCTGACAGCATTTTCAGAGGCACATAAGACAAATAAAAATACTAAAAAAATTATTAATCATGTGTGATTAATTTAATCTAAATGTTCACCGTTCTGGGCTTTTAAAGTGAATCTCAGTTTATGCAAATATTCAAATGTTTTGTTTACTGAACAAAAATATTAGTACATGGTATATTAGTACAGTACATAAAAATATGAAATACTGAAACAAAATATAATCTCTGGGTGATACTGAAAGTAGTTTTAGGGGCACAAATAATACAAACAAAAATACTAATAAATTCATTAACCATAATACATCATTAATTTTAATTACAAAAAAATACTCAAACGGTCATGCTGATATTATATCAATAAATTTTAACTAAAAAAAATAAAAAAAATAAAAAAATTATTCAAACGGTCATGCTGATATTATATCAATAAATTTTAACTAAAAAAATAATATATAAATAATTTTTTTTTTTTTTTTTTTTCACAATATATCACTTATACATTTTAAAATGTGAGGTGAATTTCACTAGTCTATAAAAATACCAAAATGTTTTTTTTACTAACCTAAATTCCATCTTTAGGTACTCATGTATACATAAAACTATGCATGTAAAAGATATTAAGACATATAAAATATAGTCTTTGTGTGATCCTAACAGTATTTCAGGGGGTTTTCATCAGTATTTTCCCGCACGTGTCTAATTTTGCCCACTGCGAGAGATGTTTCACCAGTACCTCTAAAATAGAGCTAGTTCCTGATTTTATTTCAAGTTTCACGTCAAACATTGTGTTGCAAATTACTGACGCTGGATAATACACCTGCAATAAAAAAGGCCATTTCACATGCTTTTGATTTAAATAAGGCACTGTAATTCTAAAGCAATGCTGTAAAGGTATGTTTCTCCTATCATGCATGTATAAAATACCCAAATAATGTAAAAGTCAGATAAATGTCAAATGAAGGTCTGGGGTCATTTGCCTATAACCTTTAAGTTGCGGCAGCAAAATCTTCAAATACATCTGAGCTTCAGGATGACTGCTACAGCTGCGCAGTTTCACCCTCTCCTTGCAAAATCTGCTCTGCACCTGCTGCTGGAGATACAGTATTAAAAACAATTTCAAGAAAAAGTATCAGATCAATCTGCCCACATTTGCTGTAGAATGAGCAGGCCTGTCTGCAGGATGTTTTTGTCTTGAGGGTAAGCAAGCATGATTACAAGTTTACCCATTTCCTCGTATGATTCGAGTAATTACTCCCTCAATTAAACTAATAAACTTCCAGCGCTGGGGTTCACAGTTTGTTTTTCCAAGGAAAGCATGGGAAACAAATGTTTTTCTTAATTTTGGTGCCTATTAATTGACACATTAATGATTACATCAATAACTTCACTTAGAGAATTAAAAATGAATAGTGCATACAGTGATGTGGGGGGGGGAGTTTTTTTTTTTTACATTTTTTTATCAGTTTCAGCTTCCTACAGTAGTTCATTAAAGGTCAGATGAGTTTTCTGGTGTGGAGCAGCACCTGTAGCTCTATATGCAGTAAGTGTGAGGTTAGCTTGGACAGTGAATGTGAGCGGTTAGAAGCTCATGATCCTGGCAAAGGTCCAGAGCCTTCATGTCCTGAGGTGACCTTTAGAGTGACCCAATCTGAACCCCTCAGTGCTGAGACCCTCAGTTACACATGCTGCTTATCACTGAACAACATCAGTTTATGATGTGCGTTGACATTTATGGGAAATGTCAACATCAGTTATATGATATGACTGTAATATGCATCAAAGCATTCAGCTGGGTTTATTGGGGTTAAAAAAAAAAAACTAAATAATATTATGTAAATAATATATTTTATTACATTATATAATAAAAGTAAATTTCATGTCAGATTGTGGTTTATATAAGATAAATTTGTGATAAGATAAAAGCCGGAAAAACAAAGCTGAGAAGATAATCTAAGAAAATCAATAGCATTTTATTATGTTTTGACATTAATATTATCTAATATACATGTTTTATTTATAAATTATATATAATAAAACAAAAGTAAATTTCATGTCAAATAATTTTTCTAATCATAGATTGTGGTTTATATAAAATTAAATTTATGATGAGAAAATACAAAAACAAAAGCTCAGAAAATAAAATAAAATCAAAGAAAATTCATAAGTTTATGATATGTATTGACATTTATGGGAAATGCCAACATCAGTTATAGGATATGACATAATATGCATCAAAGCATTCATTTGGGTTTATGCGAGTTAAAAATTAAATGTGTACACATACACACACACATATACATATAGTATATATATATATATACATATATATATATACATACACACACACACACACAGACAGACACACACAGAGAGAGAGAGAGAGGGAGAGAGAGGGAGGTTTCATTTCATTATCATTTAATTTTAAATCATAGACTGTGGTTTATATAAATTAGATTGTGGTTTATATAAAATTAAAAATTTTAATAATTTAAGCCTGAAAAAAAAATTATAGAAGATTATAGTTTATATAAAAGTTTAAAGTGTATGAAATATTTTTAGGAAAGAATTTGTTTTTTTGTTTTTCTTTGAATTATTTGCTTTTCAAATATTATTCTGAACCTCAACCCACTTTCTGTAAAACACTTGTGTCTTCACCTACACATATAATATTTTTAATCACCTTACTAACCACCGATTAAGAACCAATGACTGTTCTTATTTTAACAAACAATGACTCACTCTAAAGTCACAAATATTTTGGTGACCTTAACCCATAAGCCTGTATCTGACTTATAGCATTTATGACAAACTCATGATTCAACCGCTTGATTTAACCGACACCCATTAGTGTTAATAGTGGGAGTGGACTAAATTTGACATCTGCATAATCCAAATTGTGCAAAATGCATGCACAAACACATCTGCAAAATGAAATTTGCAGATATGAAAAATTGCAATCTTAAATCAAGATCTATGTAAAAATCAACTTTTTTTTCCTTTTTTCCTTTTTTTTTTTTTAGTACATCTAAAATGCCACTGCACAGTTAGATAGAATTAATTGCACCATGATTTACTGGTTAATACAACATATTCTTCCTGGTAACATGCTAGTCGAATAACAAAAACAAAAACAAATCTATTATTAGTCACACTCAGGAAATGCATCCTTCAAAAATCAACGCAAGCAGAAATGCAATGGCACAAAATGTTGTCTTTATGTCAACAACATGAAGCTTGTATCTAATATGTAAGTGACATTTTAGCGTGTTACACGTGTCCTCACACACAGACTCTGGGAATGCATGTAAACCACAACTCAACCACTCTGTTCGCGACTGGCAGACAGATCGTAGGAGGACAGCTCAACACAAACACACCGTTAAAATAAACAGTCACAAGTCTGACCACAGAAAAAGACAAATGTCAAACTGATCGTGTTTTTCAGGGAAACATTTATTGTGAGTGATAAGTGTTCATGTTACATGGCTGTGCATCGGCTCTTTAACAATCCTTCAGCTAGTTTGGCAGTGCTGCTCAGTTGTTTGTCTTTACAAGTCCACAGTAGCTTAGCTTGAAAATAAATAAAGCATGCTGCCTTCAAGTCATGTCAGAGTCATATACACCATGATGGTTAATTATTAAAGAGACTTTTTGTGTAGGGTTCGTGTCGATGATAAAATCACATTAGAAGCTAATGGCTATAGAGCACAACAGTTGGGTTCCAGAAGTACAGTCCCATTCATCTTCTCAATAGAGTTATAGCATTATTGTATAAACCTTTCAAGACAGATCCACATGAGCTCCGTATAACATATAATCATCTACATGAGACGTTCTTCTGTGTAAGTTAATGATTTCAAGGCAAATTTCATGGAATGAGAGTCCACTTTCTCAAAGCAAATTTACAGAAAGAGATAAGGAAAGAGACTGATGCCATCAAAACAAATGTAAATTAATCTAAAATAACAAATTCAATTAATAATAATTAAAAAATAATAATCTAATTAAAATTAAATAAATTCAAATTAACTATTCAAAGATTTGTATTATATTTTATACAAACAATATCTAATAAACAAGGAATGACTGCACATCAAGAGTTCTACATAATATTTTATAGAGTATTATTTCCAAAAAAAATTAAACTACACCGTCTTGTACTTTTGCCTTTTTCTCAGATTTCCATACATTTTAGGAGCAAGATGTAAAGTTTGTGATTCATCTTCCAGCTGGTTGGTCTTCATAGTTTAAAACTCAAATGTTTTCAAGATTAGAATAGATAATGGATAATAGAATTATAAACAGATAATGAATGAGAAAAATACTTGTGGAACCAAGGGTGTGAATGTTGATATAATGTAAAACTAATTTGTAAACATTTTGTGAAATACATTTTCAGTCATTATATGCGGTTGCACAAGAATGATAAAATATATATTTTTTACAATTCATCTTAAATTGCACCTAATGTGCATAATTTCTTCTTCATTTAGACTAAAAATGCATTGTAAGGTTCCCAGCTAACAAAAATGTTCTAAGAACGTTTAACGTTACTATGCATTAAGTTATGAAAATATTACTTCTGACAAAAGTGTGAACATTCTAAATATCTAAATGTTTCAAAAACTTTTTTTTTCCTTCTTTTTTTTTGGGGTTATGCAAACATTTCATTTAATAATTTTGCAAACATTATGGGAACGTTACTTTCGAATGTTCTCTGAACATTCCAAAACAATGACACACATTAGATAAGTGTGCATCTCACGAACTTTGAATGAACACTGTATTAACATTCTAACCAAGTTCTGTGAACATTCCCTGTTAGCTGGGTTAAAGACACATAAATATGCTCAACTCATCCGTATTATTTCAAGCCAAATCACTTCACATCATAATTATGACTTCCGAACTCTTAAGTAGGAACTTCCCAGGAGGACCTGAAGACAGAATAAACACTGTGCGCTGAGTGAGTAGCTGACCTCAAGTGCTACGGCCCACGTCTGACGCCATTCTGCTGGACGACAGTCTCTCCTCGCAGTGACCTGCACAAAACAACACAAACTTCAGTTAACAGAGCTCAAGCAGCTTCCAGAATCACAACGATTAAAGTAAACATCAGGAGAGAGGGAGCGCCGCGGGCTGCGGCACCTGTCTGTGAGCGTTTCTCTGCAGACGTGCAGTAATAGCAGGGCTGAGGTTTCAGGGCCTGAGGCCGTGCCCTCAACAGCCCCCGTTTCTGCTTTTTTGTTTTCTTTTCCACCCCCTCCTCCCCGATCCACAGCGAGTCATGAGTGAGAGAAGTCTCTTTGTTCACAGAGCGAGCAGGCAGACTTCATTACACACAGACTCAAGCACCGAAGTTAATGACCGCCACAGATTCAACTTTTAGAATATATATATTAGTTGATCTCATTTGCTTTTGAAGGTCAAAAACAAGATACATTCTCAGAGTTTGGTTAACGTTCTTACAAGGTTCTCTCAAAGTTACGAACAAATGCTCTTCCATTGTTAATAGAACTGTTCATAGTTATCTGGTCTGTAATAGTGTTCTCAAAATGTTAGCACAAATTGTTCATGGAACATTTTATTTCTGAATAACACTATTTCGTCAAATGTTTTTTATATATATATATATATATATATATAAAATGTTAGCACAAATTGTTCATTATATATATATATATATATATATATATATATATATATATAATATATATATATATATATATATATATATATATATATATACATACATATACATATACATATATATATATATATATATATATATAATTAATGTTACTATTTTTTTTTAGAGTGTTCAGAGAACAACATATACAAAATTCTAAAATGGAATGTTCCCATAACATTTTCGTAAACAAAAAAAAAAATTAAATTAAATAAATAAAAATGTTAAACATTATTATGTCACGTCAGCACATATAGAAATAATGCCATCTGAGATTTTAGGATTTTCATCAAAATGAATAGGGCTTTGAGATGATAATCTAGTTAACCTCACCAAAAAAAAAAAAAAAAAATTGAGAAAAATTTTTTTGGAAGGAGATTTAATGGAGTTCCGGTTTAAGTAAAGATGTTTCTCCTACATTTGTTTACATAAAACAGAAAGCCAGATACAGTATAAGTCAATTGTTGGCATATAGTAAGATGTTTTATACAAGTATTGTTCTAATACTCTAAACGAGACATTTGATATTAACTTTTTCTGCAAGATCATAATATGAATGCTAAAAAGTCTCATTTTGATCTTTATTCCCACAAAACCATGTAGCTATTAAAACATTATATTTTGGATTTATCTTTCCCATAGAGAAAAACAACATGGTCTGAACACATTTGCATCAAACAGTTTTTCGAAAAATAAATATCACACCACACTTTTTTTCAATAATCAAGGTGGCAAAAAGCAAATAGTTTGCGGCAATCACGATTCAGTGGAAAAGCAGTGGTGCAACCTGTGCTAGAAAATGATGTCAAAAACAAATACATTAACCCACACAGTGCTTAAATTTGCATTGTGCTGAGCGACTGTCTCCCTCACAACTTCAACCACAGGATCTTGTGTTAATCCCCCCTCTGCAAAGTCATTGATCAAGGATGTTGTTGGTTAATGGCTGAGAAACGGATAAAAGCCCACATCCTTGAATAATACATAAGCTATGACAAGGCTGAGAGATTTAACAGGAAAGAGTCTGATTAGAGTAAAACACGCTATCACAATAAATATACATTTAAAAAAAATTATATAAATAAAGAAATGAAAATAAAGAAATTAACTGTATTAATTAAAATAAACAAATTATGAAAATAATAAATAAATAAATAAACAAATTATGAAAATAATAAATAAATAAATAAATAAATAAAATTAATTGATTTAAATAATTAAAAAATATTAAAGCAAAACAAATTTATTACATTTATTCAATTAAATAAATATTTAATTGATTTAAATAAAGTAAAAAAAAATCTTTAAACAAAACTTAAATTAATTAAAAAAAAAAAAAAAATCACATTTAAGAGAACAAGTCATATATCTGCCCAAAATGAAAAACTAGAAATGCAATATTTTCTTCTAGACCATAATGAGATTATATTGTAGAACAAATGGAGATGTTTTCGCTTCTTTTGTTTGTCCTGAAAATAAAAAGTGCACTAGTAATCTTAAAGTGCGCTCAGTTTTTGAATAGTAGCAAATATTGCAATCAAAAATCTCAATATTATCTAATCAATATAATCAACTAAAGTAAATAAAACCTGCTCTGCAATCTCTATTAAGTCTCCCGAGTTATAAAAGTCCTCAGTCTGAGCAATAACCTTGACCTAGTGCTAATTCAACTGCACAGTCTTTATTCAAAAAATAACTCAAGTGTGGAAAGAGCGCGGTGTGAGGAAGCGTTTGAGTAGGAGTGAAGGCGAGGCTCGCACCCGTCTCACTGTCAGCGCTGGAGGGGACGTGCTGCTCGTGACTAAAGAGATAACAGCCAGAAAAGCCTGATGGGAAACCCGACACTGTGGCCGAGTGTGCCTAGATACTTACACACACAGGCCCACACAGAGACTATGTACACATGCAACCAGACCAAAAACACAATATACACAACTTCATGTGGGGCAATTTAAGTATCGTTATAAAACACATGCATCCTGGATGCCGATAAGCAATACAGTTAGCTATGACACAAAACACCTGTTTGCTATAGCACCTAAAATATTACGAACACAAACTTTTATTAAAACACCTATTGGAAAAAATGGTGCAGAAACAATTTTCCCTCAGGAACTGCTAGTAAAATTCACAAATAATTACAAGAAATGGCAAGTAACACATCAAATTAAACAAGACTGAAATAGTATTTTCTTATTAAAAAAAAATCCATGTGCATGTATATTGCATATCACTTTTGAGTCTGGTTTTGCTTGAGGTTTTTTTCTTTTTCTTTTTTTTTTTTAAACCAGAGTATCAACAAGAGCTTTACTGCAATACGACCACAATGGATATACTTCCAACAAAAAAACAAAACAATAGCAGGTTACGAGAAACTCCTGACGCCAGCACTCACACCCTTCAACAACACGGCGTCCCTGTCCATGAAATATTCACGCCGCTCCGCAGGTTACTGGCGAGCGAGTCTTTGACCTGTTAATTGATGCGTGAGTGAGATTAATGTCTCTATTTCTCCTAGTGGTTATTCTTTAAAGATCCAAGTGCCAACAAGCCTCTCGGTTTCAGCCTGCGCTGACGAATGCTGTAAGGAGAGACATTTGTATGGGTTGAGTAGTTTTTGTGTATATTTACTGATGCTTTTGATCATTAATTCTGTGCATGTGGATGTGCATTAGATCTAATATATAAATATTTATATATAAAAAAATAAGTGAATGCAAAAATGTCTGTTTCACCACATGCATTTGGATTTTTTGTTGTAGTCACTGGCTAAATCAGTCACCGATTACTCCTTCCTTGCTGAAAAATACAATATAGAAACAGATGTGGCATGAAGGTACAACTTTTAATAGAAATAATAATAATGGTACAAGAGTCCATGAATTGTTTGAAACATTGGGCTCTAGTGCTCACCAAGTCTATATTTATGAGATCAAAAATACAGAGAAATTATGAAATATTATTACAACTTAATAACTGTCTTCTATTTGAATATATTGGAAAATGTAATTTATTCCTGTGATCAAAGCTGAATTTTCAGCATCATTACTCCAGTCTTCAATGTCACATGATTCTTCAGAAATCATACTAATATGCTGATTTAGTGCTCAAGAAACATTTATTATCATCATCAATGCAGAAAACATTGTGCTGCTTAATATTTTTGTGGAATACATTGTTGTTGAATACAAAATTCAAAAGAGCAGCATTTATTTGAAATAAAAACCTTTTGTAACATTATAAAATGTCACTTTTGATCCGTATAATGCATCCTTACTGAATAAGAGTATTCATTTCTTTGAAAATCTTTTGAATTGTAGTGTACATTATGAGTCTCTAATTTTATGAGATATAAATCCTGTTTCAACATAGAAAATAATTGCATATGCACATAACACATACTGTAGGGTGTAAAAATTCAAACAGCTTGAACAGGAGATTTAAGAAATATCCTAAAATGACTGTCATCGCAAATGTGTAATGTTTTGCTCCGAAAATGCACTTTACATTAATAATTGCCATGCTATTTGTGTTCCGGATGACGTAATAGCAAATATGCAGCTTTATGGCCGGGAAGCACGGCAGCGGGAATCTATGGACACTCGAGGGGAATATAGGCAAACATCCGGGCGCGTCTTTGCTGAGCTCTCATAACCTAATGTGTGTCATCAGCGTGTGATCGCATGCTGACGCAAGCACAGACACCTTTATATCATATCTATTACTCTAGGCCGGTTAATAAATGAGTTCCAAATTAGAAAATGGTGATTAGTTACCGTCTCCAGCATAAGCAGAGGAAAGAAGGCAAGCTGTGTGAAAAAGCACCAGTCACGTAGGTGGATGGTAGGCGAGTAATTTCTTCACACACAAAGGTTCCTGCCAGATATCAATCAAAAATGTGTGCTTTCTCAACTGGATTAGATAGAGAAGGACAGGTTATGACACACACTTTTTTCACAAAGGAGACAAAGTCAAGTTTACACTGATTCTTAGTCAAATTTGTGCAGTGTCTGAATTAACTCACCACAGTGCAGTACAGGATTTAGTCAGACAGTGAGAAAGACAATACGCGGTTTCCCATCGCCTTCACGCCACTATAATTCACCGAACACTGTTCTGTCTGATGTGCTGCATTAAGGAACACTGAGCAGATCACAATCTATTTTCTTCTAAATTATTTATCAGCTCAATAGGTTTCTGATAAAGTTATAGGAATTATTATTCAGACAGTCTGCAGTCAGTTGTGGAGGTCATGTGGGAGCTGGTAGACTTCAGAGGCGTTGTGCTTTTCTCTCAATCGAGGTCAAAGAGTATTTGTCAAAGGGAGCATGAGAATTTACATTTGTTTTATTCAATGCAAAAATATCAACAAGGAGAGAAACAGCACACAAGAAAGTGTCTGAACGGCCGCTGCTGAGAGGGTTAAAAATAGCACCTTCAAATGGTAAACAAAACAGTTTAAACAGGAAGTGAGAGGCTAATATCTGTGTGCGTGTGTGAGGAGACTGTTCATGAGAAAACACCAAATTCACCAATTTAAATTATTCTGAAAATCTCAATCTCCATATATTGCTGAATATATTAATGTGACCTTCAGGTGACAAAAAGGTCAAAACATGAGGCCTAAAAAACAGGTCTTAAAAAGAAAATGCATGATGCACTTAGAGTGTGTGTTTCACTCTACTTAAATTAATTTGTTTAGAAATTAGGCAGGTTTATTAACCATAACTAGAATTAGAACTAAAATGAGAAATGTTTCTGATTTAAATGGGCCACATGTAAAAAGTTTAACATGTGCATGAGGTCTCTATTAATTCTGTTTAGTTGCTGTGACATACACTTTCAAAATAAGATGGAAAGATGAGCATTATGAAGTGATTGTGTCTATAGTGATTAAGCTGGATTGTATCAAATCAAATAAACAATAATAGCCTCAAATTAGAATTTTTAAAAAATGAAAAAAATGCTCAAATTTAAAACCAGTAGCTCACAAGCAAACTTTCAAAGAAACTACTCGTGTAGTAAGTTCACCGAAATTCAGTCATTAAATTTGTAATCTCTAAAATACATCCTAAAACCATCTTCAACAAATTTCAGCTGTACACCGTCCCAATTTGACACCTCGAAATGAATTTATGAAAGAAATATTTAATCAGTCACTGAATCGTCGTAAAATCGGTAGTTTCAAATGAGAGAAAACTGAGTCATAACCAAAATGAATATCACAAATGGTGTCCTTAAGATGTCTGTATCAAAACACTCATGGCCTGAAAAACAGACTTCTCTCTCTCTCTCTCTCTTTCTCTCTCTCTCTCTCTCTCTCTGACTTTTTGATGGGCATTTGTTGTTGCTGAAAAGGTTAAAGATTTTTCCTACCGAAACTGAGTGGGTTGTGAGAGAACAAGCTCAAGAGGCAAATTTCCCCTTAGTGTCTCTATAATATCACCTAAACCCATCAGTTTCAAAATGACTTAAGAATTTGTTTATATAAAAACAACTACAAGACAAATGTGTCTCCAAATTAAAGTTTGCACAATAATTTTAAATGTATCATTTTAGAGAGAAAAAAACCCTGATGTAAACAACATGCAAAAGCACAAAGAACTATTTCTTTAGATCTTTAGGAGAAACCAAATATACCTCACTAAAGCATGTTTAGATATTTCTATAAAATTAGCCAATGAAGTGCACAATTTAGAAATAATTTAACCATGTTCAGATATCAGTGTTTTAGGGGGTTTTAGAAACCAAAACAACCCGAACCCTCAATCCAAGAACTTTCATCCAACAACAGAAAATCTCAATATCTACATTTCGAAAAAAAAATATGACGACGCTCTAAAAAGGGACACGGTTTACACTGCATTTCTACTTTATCAGAATTAGTCATTTGAGGCAGAGAGGAGAACAGAAGTGTGTTTGATGATCTCCGTGGTTAGGCAAAGAGGAGCAAAGTGTCGTGGGCAGAGTGTCGAATCCACTCCTGTAGTTCTTGTCCTACGACGCAACAAAATAAGAAAAAGAAGATTACAAAAATATGTGAAAGCCTGAGAGAAGCAATTGGTCATTAAAGCAGTAGTTCAGACATGAGTGCTGCACACATGAAGGCAGTGCTGATGCAGATCTTCCTGAAGAAGATCAAAACAAATGTAACAGCACTTTTCTCATTTCCAGCTCTTTCATAGCATATCTTTTTTGTTGCGGTGAGCTTCACACAATTTAATGCTTTATAGTGTCAAAATATAACATTTTTCACTTTCATGCAAACTCTTCTAATCTTTCTGCACATATGTTTGCATTATCATCTAACAAACCTGCTACAGTTTTTACCAAGAGCGCACGCAAAAAAAATCGCCGGAGCCCGAACGTTATGAGCAACACAGATGATGACAACTCTAAAACGTATAGTTTGAGTAAAATCATACGCTGTTTTTGACTGCTGATAACAAGTTACTCCTACACACGCTGACAATTAATACTGAAACTTTCACAGTCAACACAGACCAGCCTTCGGCACAGCTCATCCACTCTTACCCACATATTTTTTTAAAGTATATAATTAAATTCCTTATTATTCTTCTATTAGTCAACACTGACTTGTCTAAAAGGACAGCTAAAAGATGCATGTGAAAAATGTCAGAGAAACACAACTATAATAATCAATACTATGACCAAAAGCAGTTCAAATATCCATAAAGAACTTTTTTTGTATTTATAAGTGATTTATTTGATAGCATAAAGGTCATTAGGTGAAGGCAAGACATTTATGTAAGCATGGAAACTTTGATGGCATGCTGTTTGCTCATTTCCTTTGGCTAATGCAGAGTGAAGTTTCAAAAATTAATTATAGGATAAACATCAAAAGCAAAAACAAAAAAAGGCAACAGTTTTAGCAACATTTTAGAAAGTACTAACGTGTCCACTGTGTGCAGCTGGGTATTTTTTTGTTCTTTTTGCTTCATGTGAGAGCGTTTGAGACTGCTGTTAAAATGTCTGCAGCCCTCCTACTGTCTGAGCAAAGCGGCACACAACCACAGGTGGGAGTACACACACACACACACACAAAAACAATACACAGACATGCACATTATACACTTCACACAGGCATAAAACCACTAAGGTGAATTTTGAAATGTAACATTTAAATGACAGATCTTGATGTGAGCAGATGAAATTGAAATGTGTCACTGAATGTATTTATACACAACTTTGGCCCATTGGCCTGTTTTTTTGGATCATAGACATAGAAACTAGTTTTTAATGTTGACCCTACAGCCAGATCTCACCTGAAAATGACTTTAATGGTCATTCTGTAGAAATAAAGGTCAAAGGAAACTATATTAATCTTATGGTTTACTAGTGATATTTTTTTCAGCTGCACCATGTGAAATATTTTGCAGACATGCTTAAACTGCACTATTAATAAAAGTATAAAAAACAACATTTTTGAATCTGGATCATCACTTAATCCCATATTTATCCCAGAATATCATCTAGTTACTAAAAGTGCTTTAATTAAGTGATTAATTAAAACTTGGATTTCTGTATTGACAGCGTATGCACCAAAACCCACCCAAATGCATCCGGATTATCAATTAATCCTATTAAACGTGGGATAAGCATTATTAGTGCAATCTGATCTGTACCTCAGCTGCATGTGTGCATGATACAAAAACGAATAATACTAGCGGAGAACAGTCCGTAAATTGATAGCTAGGAAGAAGCGATTGACACGTGCAACAAAACCCAACATAAAGCCCAGAGCAAGAGGCTTTCTGAATAACGCTGGCGATGTTCAGTGGAGGTTCCTGGAATGTTTGTCTTAACACAAAGATGATGAACTTAAAGATAAACCAAAATTACGCCCGAAAAACAAAACTGAAAAGTCTTGTGGTTTTCACTGAAAAAAAGAGAGAGAGAGAGAGAGAGAGAGAGAGAGAAAGAAAGAGAGAGAAAAAAAGTCAATATATTCAGGCTGAGACCGTACTATATTTTGTGGAGGATATGGTATTTTAGCCTGACATTTAAACATCCTATGCATTTGGTTAGCGCCATCTGTGCATTCAAAACCAACCCACGCACAACCAAACACAGCTCTCTCCCCTATTATCTCTCAGCAAACTGTTTTTAATATTAAATGTGCATAACTTCACTGTCAGAAAATGCATTTTATCTTTGATAATCACTGATCATCTGTTCCAGAATGCTGTTCAGACAGTGTACATAAACAAATGCCAATATTGTAGCTCATGAATGCAAACACAAAGACTGTTTATTCCGCTCTGCACAAAAAGCTGCAGAAATAGTCCCTTGTTGCGAGTAGTAAGACTAGTGCAGCTGTTCTTCAAAGAAACAAATAAAAGGTTAAAGGTCACAGTGAAATAGGCCGTGCTTCCCAACAGTTTCCAGTGAGGGAATTAAAAAAAATCATGAATAGCAAACAGACTAAGTCTTTAAGACTTAAGCGGACAGATGGTTATTGCACTGAAGAATTCACATTCCTAAAAACCCAGAAGGCCGGTTAATTCATGTGTACTTAGTATGGTTGGTTATGCAGTGTTTTGTGTTGAATTTCGGAGTACACCGCATGTAAGACGGTCTTGTATCAGCAATGCAATTATTTATCATTTACATTTATGCACTAAGCATACATTTTCATCCAAACCAATTTACAAGAGGTGCAAAAGCAAATTTGTTAAAGAACAATAGAATCATTAAAAAAATGGTTTCAGTTTATCTAGTTTATATTACATGCATGGTTATTCAGTGATGCATTTCCGTGTTGTAATAGTAACAGTAAGTTCACCTAAAATGTGAAAATGTTCATTCTAAAGAACTTTGTATGAGCCCATTACGTATTTCCTTGTCACTGCTTAAATACGAGGCCTTGCTCAATTTCCTCGCTCAAAGCAAAACAATTGTGCCATCGGACAGCTTTCAGATAACTACAATGTGGAAGTCAGCTCGAGTTTCAAGTTGTCTCAGACATGTGCAATTTACAATACTTCTTTTACAGCATCTCTGCTTTCAGGAGCGACAATCTGCTCTTATCTTCTGTTGTCATCATCTTGTTTTCATACTGTAAATTTGCGAGCCCTCGACAGTTTTCAGTCCATCATGGGAGAAGACTGCGATGACTATGCAGTAAAAAGCCCAAATACAGCTGCTTTGGAACATTGCATTGGTTTCACAAAGTGCCTAATGCACATTAACAGAGCTAAACATGAAACCACGCTTTTCCTTATTTGATGGACGGCAGTGTTCAGAGCAGAGTAAATGCACTCGTCTTAAAACAAATGCTCACTTTTATCTTTTACCTGAGTGTAAACTGTACTATGGTACTTTGTAAGCTTTCATCTGCATAATAGCATATATCTCCTACTGTGCTGAATAACATGATAAACTCTGATAAACCTCCAATAGGCTACACATTTTACTGATACATAAAGGCACAATATGAAGGACAGTGGAGGTGATAAACTGGTCATGTGGTCATTTCCTGTTTAAAAAATACATCTTGTGAGTTGGTGCTGTAATGGGTGGGTTGTAAAACAAAAATGGGTCACAGGTCTGTTTTGATCACAGAGAGCTGAAAAAAAAAACAAAGCTAAATGCAAATAATAAAATGCAACTAACCACACAAAAATCGAGCACAGTTTGGAAAATAGAATAGGCTTAGAAAACAGACTAATATCAAGCTGAGATGAAAACACATCCTCTCTCAAAGGTTGTGCATCAAAATTAAACTCCACAGTATTTTAGTGCCAATTAATCTGTTTAAAAATATGCATAAGGGGGGGATGCATTATGAGACATTTTACATACTGCAAATAGTATAAACATGATTAGTGGTTGATAATTTGCACTGGCTACAGAAAGCATGAAATTCAAAGGAATTGTCCCAAGTGGCATGTTCATATGTTTATAGCAATATTTATACACTCCAATTTGATATTAAGACCATTTATTAACTTTTGCATGGTAAACAATTTTAGAATGGTGTATAAATCAGAGTTCTGAAGCAATTTTAGATACCAAATGGCACATTCATGTTTATAGCAGTAGTACACACTCAAATGTTTGATTCTGAGGTCATGTATTAATTTTTCCACAGTAAACAATTTTAGAATGATGTAAAAATCTGAGTCCTGAAGCAAAACCAGAACCACTGATCCACGGTCTTTATCAGCCAGCGCAGTCAAATCGATGCTTCAGAACAAAGAGAACGCATGTCAAAGTGCTTCCTTTACACTCAACACACACCACGAACAGTCGCACACACATATATTCAGGCATAATCAACCTCCCTGCAACAGAAATACCCGGCACGCAAACAATACAGTCATATTCATCATATAGACACCCACAACTACTAACGCGCACTTTTCTAAAACACAACAGTCATCTCAAATATCCCTAAATCCAGCCTGAGCAAATCTTACTTCATTCCCTTAAAAATAAGCCATCAAACCAGCAGTTGTGATGGAAAAACAATTCAAAAGCAAACAACTCACCCGTCATTGTTAATTCAATGTAGACAACAAACATTTGACAATCTTCAATTTAAAGCTGATCCTTTATATGCCATTCTATAACCCTGCAACCGTTTCCACTGAGTAATAATGAAATAGTCAATGTGATATCATCTCTTATCAAGCTGTCGGTCCATTCGAAATCTCACTAGAAACCCATATTGAATTATAGTCGACTTTATGGAACACAACACCCTTACATCTGAAATTCAAACATTTTCTTCATCCACCCACAGTGTGTGAACTAGAATGTCATAATTAAAGGCTGCAGCCTACAGGCGCACGGCACACAAACGGCACATAATACAACGGGACTGCATTGATACTCCTATAAATCACTATTATTAGTTAACGAAGACAGTTAAAGATAAGATAAAATTAAGAAAAAACAAAACAGGTCTGATGTTGTAATAGCAAACAGGAAATGGCACACCATGGCTGCGTGAGAGAAACACAGAACCAAATCTAATACAGGTTTCAATGTTGCAAATTAAACAGCTGATGCACATTAAAATCTAAAATCAGCTTATTTTTTATATAAATTAAAGCAATTATTTTCCACACTTTGAAGGCAGTTGTATTGAAGATGACTGGATTGTGGATAAATACTCACCTGACTCATTTATTAAGCATTAAATCTGGAAACTTTTATGCTAAGTGTGTATTACAGTTTTTGTGTTGGCTGTAAATATAGCTTTCAACGCCCAATGTGTGTGAAACTCAAAAAAATCTGGGGTAAATGTGTGAGGAAACTCCAGCATGGGCAGCATTTGTTTCTTTATAAGTCATATTAATTGTGTGGCTTTTTGTATTAAGCACATGCATTTTTTTTTGCCCTCATTTTATACAATATGAAGAAACTTTCTGAAGCCTCTCTCTTAGTATATTCTTATTAAATTCAAGGAACTGTATTTTACTTTTTGTTAACACCAGAGCTGGACAAAAGTCTGCTTTAAAATATATACATTGTTCATTTTTCACTAATTTGGAATATAAAGAAATTATATTTGTGATGTAGATCGGAAGCCAGTTACTCATTTCCCCCCCAGCATCTTCTCTCAGATATCAATTTCAGTTCTCACACATTTAAGCTGAAGAAAAACTAAAATGCTGACATACAAAAGCAAATTCAAGAGGTTTAGATAAGAGGTGTAGCTCAGGAAATAAACGCCCTCAGAGGATCGGACTGCAAATGCAAATCTCCTTGTAATTCGGTTTATTTATATATATATATATATATATATATATATATATATATATATATATATATATATATATATATATATATATATATATATATATATATATATATATATATATATATATAAATAAATACAATGAAACATAACTATATAAAAAAATAAATAAATAAGGCCTTTGATATGAAAACATCTATTCTTGTAGAAGTGCAGCATATCCTACATGTAAAAAGCATTCTGTCAGGCCTAAAAATTTGCTATTTTTGTGATAACATCCAAATTAGATAATTTGATTTAGTCAAAATTATTATAAAGAGACTGAATCAACCAGAATAAATTAGACTATACCTATTAAAGTCATTATGAAGGGTGAGGGGTTGAAAAATCTCCTTAAGATAACTACACTGTTCACTTTTTAGTGTAAACTTATGACAGTGCTGGAGTTGTATAATTAAAATAACACAGTATTATTTTAATTATGCCTTTAGTGTACATTAGTGTGAAAATGAATCATCTTGAAAAAAAAAATTATAAATCAAGCTCCAAAAAACATGTAAATGAACAAACAAACAAAAAGGTGCTAATATGTTGCCATTTGTGAAAACTAACCTTTGGGTTTATGTTAATCTGGATATTTAATCACATTTCAGAATGTGGTTAGCAAAAGAGACAAATACTGAAACCCAGTATGATGACATTTAGAGATCAGATTAATATTTCAAAAGGCAAAGTAAGCCTAACAATCAAAATAAATTAGGTAAATCATCATTTAAAAAAAAAATGCTCATAAGGGACTGTTTTACTTTAATAAAAAAAAAGTTTAAATAGCTTTAATTTCATCAGACTGACTCAAAATAGCTCCAGGTGCTCTTTTAAAACAGGGAAATACCGTGTTAACTGGAGCAAAGCAGCACAGGATTCCACAGAAACCATAAGAATATTTAAAACCGTGGTTGTTCATGAGTAATGTCGCAAAAAAGCTGTCATCTAAATAAAAGAAGAGATTGATTCGGGACTTTAAATGTACCACCGCTCGACGGGTCTTGATCACAATCTATGCAGTGTCTGTGCTCTTCATCAAAATGCAAGCTTTTTTGTGAAATACTAAAGATCACACGTTTGTAAATGAAACTCCGATATTCAAGAGAGTTCCCTTTGTTTCAAAATGACTGACTCATTTGTGTCATATGGGGAGAGATAGCTGCGCTGAAACAACTCGATAAGAAAACAGAGCTGCAGCTTCAACAGGTGTTTGGCGACACCAACTGGCCGCATGCGGCATTACAACAAAATTAATAACCAGACTGCGGCTGTTCTACTTTTGCATAACTCTGTTCTTTGTACGAAAGACTTAAATGTTTGGAATTAGAACAAACTTTTTCCATTTGCAAATATATATCAAAAATCTGCTTTTAAAATTCATTGCACTCAAGTTTATTTGATCAAAGGAGAAAAAAGGCCTCTTTCCCACCCCTCCTTTCCCCTATTTTCTCCATTAAGCCCAACAAAAAGCCCCAAACAAATAAAATAAATAAAAGCCACAGAAGATATGGCAGATCAAAGGAGGAAAAACAGATGAAGATTTGAGAAAACATAATTTTTTGAGGGCTAGCCAGACACTTCTGTGCTCTGGCAAGTTTACACTGATCAGCCAGAGAGCTTTAAAAGCTTCTGGGCACCAGAGCAGCTGCAAACAATGAGCACTGCTGTGCTCTGATTGGTGGAGGAGAAGGAGTGGGCGGAGACTATAGAAATCAAACTCTTGTGACACATCTATCTATCTGTCATCTCTCTATCTATCTCTGCAGTCTTTTGACAGAGTGGCATTGCTTTCGTAAATTCCTAGTCACATAAGGTCGACTGAGTTTAAGAGTTGTAAGCGGGAAAATGACTGAAATCAAGAGTAGTTGTACACGTGCATAGCGGTTGGAGTGAAAAATAAGTCACTCATTTCAAACCGGTCAGATTGACCTTCCAACAAAGGGAAATTATACAGTTACAAGGCAACATCTCTGTTGCTGATATTAAGAACTGAGCAGAATTAAAAAGCACATCTCAAAATGACCAAATGCCATTCAAAATTCTGGGCTCAGTAAGATCAATTTGATTTGTTCAAAGAAATTAATACTTTTATTTAGCCATGATGCATTAAATGCATCAAAAGTGACAGTGAAGACATTTAGAATGTTACAAAAGATTTCTATTTCAAATAAATTCTGTTCTTTTGAACGTTCTAAATCATGAAAAAATAAAATGATCACGGTTTCCACAAAAATATGAAGCAGCACGACTGTTTTCAACATTGATAATAATTTTCAAATAAATTCTGTTCTTTTGTGGGTTATTGATGATGAAAATTCAGCTTTGATCACAGCAAAAAAAATACATTTTAAATTACAATAGAAAGAAGCTAATTTAAACTGTAATAATATTTCACAATATTAGTGTTATTACTCTAGAGACTTCTTTCAAACATCTATCCCACCCTAATCTTTCGAATGGTTGTGTACAAGGCTGGCTAAAAAGATTCTGACATCATTTACCTACTGGCACGTTGTTCCAAACCTGTATGAATTAATTTTTTTCCGTGAGGCACAAAAGAAGATATTTAGCAGAATGTCTAAGCTGCACATTTCCATACACTGAAAGTGAATCAAGTGCCATAAAGCATCATAAAAGTAGCTCATATCACACATAAGTATAAAAATTAAATTTATTCATTGAAAATCTTGCTTTAAACATCTTGATTTACCATTCACTTTCAATGTATTTAAAAGAGCAGCTTATTCTGCAAAAATAAATAAATAAATAAATAAACTAATGCAACTGTTGAAATTCGAAAATTATTTCTGACCGAGAGGACAATAATTTAAGCATGTATTCAGACCACAAACTATACTAAGAGAACTATACTAATAGTGAGTCATTCTCATCACACGGCTCTTTTATCCAAACCGCCCAAGCATGTAGCTGATGGCTAAATATCATCACCACCGTCATCTCGATCAGCAAACATCATCAATTTTTCCTCATTGCACCACACACTGGATCATCATGCATGACCAACCACATGAAAATATTTACAGAGAAAAAGCTAAAATGCATATACTATTTATTATGTTATTTGGTGTGTCATGTCCCAAAATGAAGTCATGCCTGTTCTGATAAACTGCAGGGAATAAACAATACTATATACAGGTATTAAAATGCGACTAAACATATAATCAGATATCAAAATAAAAAGGTTTACCTTTTAAATGTGAAGAGAAAACACTTCCTATATGTATTTGTCTGTTAAATCACTTACAAAATGGTCCTGTTCAGTCTATTTCTTGTTTATACTTTTGCATATTGTTGGGCAAGTATATTTATACATTTAAATAGTGGATTTTATTTTGCTTTTGTACAATAAACAGTCGTGCTATTGTGTGTGTAAAATCACGATAAATTGTTTTCGACTTGTGGTGAAGTGAAAGTTTGTAACAACAGCCCAAATATGTGAGATGCCTTACCCGTGATGAACTGATAAGCAAAGAGTTAACGCATTTACAATCTGCAATCTTGAGAATCTGCAGCACTGACTAAAAGCTGTAGAAAGTGGAGGGCCAGGACCACGCGGTGTCCTACTGTCATCGCGCATCAGCCAACGTATTCTCTGCACCCGTCGAAAAAATGTGCTGAATCGTACTACTAAAAAGAGAGGCCGAACGAAATGACTAAACCATTTCACAAACATTTCACGGCTTCTAATTCGGTTAGTTCGGTATGATGATAAATCGAACTGAAACCAAGCTCGGATGATCAAATAGGCAATTTTAGAGTCATCTAACACCTGATTCTACTCAAACAACTGATACTCGTCCTTTTCCTGTGACATTAAGATGACATTTAGCCAGCTTAACATCATCTTTACCAGAAATCATAACAACTCATATAAACTTATTTAAAAAGTCACCTTCTATCAAGTCTTTATGCAAAAATCTCAACCAATTCTATAACTGAGCAGATAAGAACACAGTAGAAGTAAAGTCTGGCCACATGAGAAATTATCTTTAAAAAAATATTTAAAAAAATCCAATATTTGCATTTCAAAGAAAGGGAATCATATTAACTCTCTTTCTCACCGGCGAGGTCAAATAAATCAATTTTCTATGTTATGCATTGAGTTAAGGGATTATTTTACATTAAACATTAATGCACATGAGCTAGGACTTGTATTATGTGTTGCATAAAATATTAATCTTCACTATATAATATCAAAAGGCCACAGCGGTCAATTATGGTCAACAAATGACGTGTGTAAAATCTGGCGGTCAAGTCGATTCAATAAATGACGTGGACCAGTAAGCTGTCAAGTGAAAGCATTCCATTCATTGCCAGATTTCATTGAAAAAAATTTGCATTAACTTGTTAACCATGCAAAATTTATTTATATTATATACGTAGTATGCAACATACATAACTGAACACAATGCAAAGCATAAACGTAAAAGTACTGTCCATATGTAAAGGTTTAAAATACTGATGCAGAAGCTAAATGCATCAAAAATTCTCCTACAACAAATAGAATTAACAAGTGCAACAATTCAATGCTATCTTTATGTAAAACAAAATGCATATACATTTAGACAATCTTATACATACGGGACACACAGAAGAAGTCTTAACCTTTTTTTAAAGAAAAATAAATCACAAAACAAACCTGCAATTCAGTTTACTCGCTCTCCGAGTATCATGTCTATGAGAATGTTACGCTCTAGATCAAGATTAACGTTAAAGACTAATCAATTTTTTCTTCTTTTTTTTTCCCTGCAGGGTAAGATTGCTGACTCATCTCTGTCATAGCCGCCCATGCACTGCTCAGTGCATCATGCTCCCTGGAGCCAGTGGTTTACGCTATCAGTTCTGACGCTCTCCGCTTACTGTAAATGGTACACTAGTGTGGGGTACAAGCCTCCATGAAGGGGTTATTTTAGTCTGTTCTGCATGGCAATATCAAAACAAGACCTCTCACACTTCTGCAAAATGTGCTTTAGCATCAGAGCCAGAAGCTGAGCTACGGTTTGGTGTGTTTTGGACACTCTTCTGGGTCATTTTCTCAATTTGTTCCGAAAACATACAAACAAACCTACACCTAAATATTTTAAAGCTAATTTTTTAAGCGAAACAACATCTAACAACCACATATTACAACAAAAAATTATATGCAAGTACTGGAATATGTGCGCAAAATATGCATCTTCATACCAACTGCTCGAGTACTGTTTGTTTGCATGTTAGCATTAGCATGTAGTGCATTATTAATCCTAAAATATATTACTACTTTATAATTATGTTCACATTTGTTTACTTTGGCTTTCATTCCTTCCCAGTTTTATGGAAACCTTCACAAACTGCTCCTCTTCTGTAACTTGTCATGTACGGTTTATGTTTGCAAGTTAGCATTAGCATGTAAAAAAATATATAAATATATATATATATATATATATATATATATATATATATATATATATATGTGTGTGTGTGTGTGTGTGTGTGTGTGTGTGTGTGTGTGTGTGTGTGTGTTAATTATTGTTTAGGTTCATATTTTTCCACTTTGGCTTTGCATTCTTTAATAAAAAGCATCACAAACAGCTCTTCTTCAGTAACTTGTCAAGTAATGTTTGTGTTTGCAATATTAGCATTAGCATGTAGCATAATTATCTTAAAATGTATTATCACTGTATGTTTAGGGTTATAGGTTAATTTTGGCTTTGCATTCCTTGCCAATTTTATAAAAACCATCACAAACCGCTCCTCTTCAGTAACTTGTCGAGTACTGTTTTTGTTTGCATAGTGGCATGTAGCATGCATATTAGCATGCATTTATCTTAAAATGTATTTTTACTTTACTTTAGATAGCACACGTACATCTGCAAGATGTCTTTAAAGATCACTTCATCTGGAAAGCACCTGCTGTGTACAAACATCTATTAGACATCTTTAAGATGTCAGCTTTACAAACATTCTAAATCATAAACATCTTACAGACATCTTCTAAAAGTCTATTTGACATCTGATAGGAAACGTCCAATAGATGTATTGCAAATGTAAACGCAGACATCAAATAGACGTCTCTGTGATGTACGTGTGCTATCAGGGTATGTTTAGTCTCATATTTGTTCACTGTGGCTTTGCATTTCAACTAACTATGATTAGAAATGCACACATTTAAATCTTGTGAATCGTTTAGTAGAGCTACTGTAGGATGTGAATTGGGACCTAGCCAGTGTTTCTCTCAATGGACTACACAGCCCTGCCTACAGTGAAGCAGCTAAAGATAGACCGGAGAAGGGAACTGTTTTCCCACACTATGCTGGGAAAAATCCAAATGGTGCCTGGGAAATGAAGAAGGTCACACAGACTTCCTTTCCTATTTCTACATACGCATGGAAAATAATATAACGTGCAACAGTTAACCTAGTAGGATAATACATTTACACCAGTTGACACATTAAGTTGAATGTTCATTCATATGTTTCTGTCTAGTTTTGTATAGCTTTCCTCTTTATTTGGTGTTTTATATATGTATATGTGTGTGTGTGTGTGTGTGTGTGTGTGTGTGTGTGTGTGTGGTGTGGGTGTGTGTGTGTGTGTGTGTGTGTGTGTGTGTGTGTGTGTGTGTGTTGATTCTTGTGTTTTTGTTTTTGTGTTTATTTGGTGTTTTATATATGTATATGTGTATTCATCACTACTTTTATATATTATCATAGTTTTTGTTAATATTTTGAATTAGAATTGATTTTAATATTTTCTAATTTAACTTTAATTTTAGTGAAAGTTTCAGCACTTTTTTTGTAATTATTATTATTATTATTATTATTTTATTTATTTTTTAGTCATTTCAGTAGTGCTTAAAGTTAAACTAAACTAGCTGAAATTTAAATTTGTTTTGGTTTTTAGTTTTTATATTTTATTTTTTATTTATTATTATTTTAATAATATTTTATTAAGTTTTTTTTTAAGTAACAATTTATTTTATTTCAAGTGACAAAAATGTTTTTTTTAATATGGTTTTAGTTGTAGTTAGCTAAAATTTCCACTAGTGTCTTTAAATGCACAGGACAGTAACAGGAAAAAATGGGCAAAGAATCTATTCTACATTCATTTTAAGTAAAAAAAAATGCATCAAAAGGTTATTTTGCTGGCCTTCTACCTGCATAGACACATAGCAGTAAATACATGACATGTACTAGAGGATCTATTGTTCATAGCTTAAAATACACAGTCTATTTACATGATCTGCGCAACAAGAACATAAAACAAAACTTTGAATTATTCAAGACAAATAAACAGAAGGTCTGATGGCTGTCTGCCATCTGAGTGGAACAATATGAAAAGCTTCCAGTGCGTCTGCACCAATTAGACTGTAGCTAATGAATCACCACAATCATAGCACAAACAGATTCATCGCCTTAAACTAGCAAACTGACGCACAGGGCCAATATCAAAGTGTTACTGATGTCATGTGTTGTAATATGTCAACACACCACAGACCTTGAGGTACAATTTACAATAAACTCTTTGCAAATGTGTTTAATGTTTGGTAACGTGCCAACCCAGTTCTACTTTCACAGTGAAATATCTCGGTTACACGACTATGCTGTGATATAACTATATTTTTTAAACACAGCAAATCAGAAGACAAGACCAAATAGAAGGTAAACACAACTTAATCAGAAACATTCCCCTCGCAGCTGCATGTCATAAGGCCGTCCAGCCTGATGCCATGCTGTAAGTATTGATTAGATATTGACTTACCATTCACTGCTTCTCTTGACAGTCGCACTAAAGACACTGAACAATACAACGGAAGAACAAATGGACCAGAAACAGAGGAACGCAAGCTTTCCTCCCCCTCATACACACACCCATCTCAAAGGACCACAGGGATCTAGATGACTCAAAGAGCTAAAGAGAGCCAAAGGCCAACGGAACGGAACGATTCATGAGGCGCTGACTCACAAACCACTGCTTCCTCTCCACCACATGCCTCTCATAACTGCACAGATGACTGGTCAATGCATGCATGGGAGGGCAGTGAGGGGCCAGAGCTCCGAGGAGACACATACTGACCCCTGACAGACATCAGAGAGTGTGTGTGGGAGAGAGAAATTGCATTAAAGTAAACCGACAGAAACCAGCCCATGACAAGACTGCAACATCTGTTAAGTGATCTCCAACTTGAGCAGATCTTTGGTTTAATTGGTTATCAAGCAGTATTTTTGATTTGTTTTCCTTTACAAACACTCTTACATCAAGATACATTAACTTGGGAAGGAAAATCCTAGATGATAAAAAATATGTTCTAATTAAATTTTGCTAACGTTCTGAAAACGTTACTTCTGAATGTTCTTGGAACGTTCAAAATATCCAGTTTTTTAAATATTTAAAAATGAAGGGGAACAATGACTGATCTATAATAGAGAACTGGATTTCTCATGATGTCATAAAAGTTATAAGCCACCCCGGCACCATATTGGTATTCCCTAGTATTCCTATACATTATACTGAATTCATAGGAAATTGTATGATTTTAATGAGAAAACAGAACCTAACGAGTCAGCGTTTTTTTTATCTGAAGTATCTCTGTACATTCTTACAACGCAAACGTCATATGCATGTAAATTTGGTTATTTGTTTAATGTCAGGAATTTCCCCTGCGTATTAAAAAGGTAAGTATCATATTCATTACAGTAGTGAACATCAGATAAACATGATGAACATCAGACGAACGAGATCCTCAGCATATATCTTATAAATGACAAGCTGCTCATTTGCAAATCTGAATGAAGATTTATGCTTTGTGTACCTTAATCGCCCTGTATTCACCGTTTGTAATTGTGTTGTTTTATTGTTTTAATTTGTACAGTAGACTAACTGCAAATGTTTCATTAATGATTTCATAAACAGCATGTAGTTTGAAGCAGTTCATGATTTAAACATTGGTCAAATTAATAATTAATTAAATATAAATGCATAACAATTTACTCCCATGGAAACTGTAACGACTGTAAAACGCCATTGAGTTCACACGGTCTTGAAGAGTTTGAAATAGATGTTGCTCAATCAGGACAGAAAAAATAATTCTGAGAAATAATGCTGACCACGTACGGTACGTGATGCTTTATTTCCGAGACGATGCATGGTAATCTTTGAATGTCAAAACAGTACAGAGCGATATAGTAACAGAGGCTTGTATTGTAATATTTATTGTATATTCGAACCAGTTTCTGATACTAATACCAGACATGTCTTCATGTTTATTATTTCCTGCATAATTACGTACATAAAGAAATATATTTTGTGTTGGATCAGAATATTAAGATACTTGTAATAAAATGCAAAAAATATAAAGGCCTATATATAAATCTTTTTTTGCGGTGTAAACACAATTCAGACAAACTCTTCATACATGACGCAATCTGATTTTTCAAAAAAATGCAATCATGGTTTTTATAAGATCATGTGACTGTGAAAAAATGAAGCTGTGATTCTGGCCTTCAGATGAGTCACATTCTACAAACAGTTTCAAACTGCACTTTAAACTATTTGGTTTCTGTCTGAGAAATAGATTAGTGACTACTACATGAAACAGCAAGGTTTTTACATTTTCTGAAGAAATCGTGGGTGGTATTTGGATGCGCATGACTTGCAGGCAAAATGCATGGGTGTTGTGAGTGGTAGTTAGGGTGTTGCTATGTGGTTGCTAGGGTGTTCCCGGTGGTTGTTTACTGGCCCAAGAGTCCTGGCCCAAGTGTCTGAGATATTCAGATCTCTAGATATGACTTGCATCCCTACACTCAAATGTAATGTTTAAAAATTAAATAATTAAATATATAAATCATTGTACATCAGGCGAAAACGAAAAAAGAAAAAGTCTGATCACTGATCAGAAATAATAGCACATCAATCCTCAAAAAAGCATGAGGTTTTTAAGTGTCATTCACACAAAAACAACAAAAACAGTGTGTCATGTAGAGTTATGTAGTGAAGTTGAATACTTGGGGTTTTGGATTGATAAAATATAGAAATATATAGACATAAACAGAGTATATATATATATATATATATATATATATATATATATATATATATATATATATATATATATATTTATTTTATGTGTGTGATTTTATAAATAATTTTATTATATAATATTAAAAAAAAAAAAAATATATATATATATATATATATATATATATATATATATATATATATATATATATATATATATGAAAGGATACATACATCAAAAACCTTTTTCTGTTTGCTTTTTTTTTAATGTGGAAAAATTATGTGACCTTTTTTGAGGAAAAATCTTATTGTCAAATTGTGACACTATGACAGAAAAAATCCCATTGTGTATATTTGAAATTAAATGTTAGAAACTATGAGGAACTGGCAAGACGCCTCACATGCAATTTTTTTTATCGTGACAAAAAGGTTAATTCACTATTTTATGTTTGCACCATGTATGTACATCCAAAGCCAGATTTAGCAACAATACTCATTGAAATAATTGCTATTTCTCTTGTACTGTTTATCTGCTAGCATTTCGGACCATCTTGGGTTTATCTGGCAAGTTCAGTTTTGTATTTTGAAAGGAATCTGAGATGTATATCAGTCCTCAAATAAAAACAGAGCAAAACAAAATGTATAAAGCTGAAAAGAACAACAGAGAGAAGGCTAGCGTAATACCAGTCAAGCTGTCTATTTGATCGCACACATTTGAAAAGCTGCTGTGCAGTAGTGAGTACTGTACTAATGACTCATTATGATACAGCTTCTTCACCCCCCCAATGATCAGACCTTCTCTGTTTCATTTTCACATAATCACAGTTATATGACACACCAGAGTCATTTAGGGTGAACTTTTACAGTAGACGTACATCACAGATATCACCTCGCGCTGAATCGCTTAATCTGGAAATACTAACTTTGAATGAATGATGTTATAATCAATGAATTAAGTATCTCACCCTAGTCTCATCCTCAGACCAACTGCTGGCCATTCACTGACTGTCCTTTACTGAACAGAAAAAAATAATAATAAGCACTTTCTTGATCTGGCAAGCTCTAATCTGATTGGCTGGTTTTATGTCATGGGTAAAGTGGTTTCCAATTTAAGGCACATTTGAGGAAGAACTACTCACTGGATTTGCTCAGTTTTGCCAGATTAGTAATTATCCCCGACTGGCCTGAAATGGCTTTAATATGTAGTCTTGTACAAAACTATTTGCACTGATTAATTGTGTTGGTTACATTTTGTTCCTTTGTGCAGTGGCTCAGGAGATCAATCTTTGAATCTGTACAAACGTCAACAAGCTGAAAAATAAAACCAAAGTGTTTTTTTTGTATGTGTGTTTGTGTGTGTGTGTGTGTGTGTGTGTGTGTGTGTGTGTGTGTGTGTGTGTGTGTGTGTGTGTGTGTGTGCGGTAATGTAATCTTCTTAAAATGGATTTTATAAAATTGGTATAAAAAAAAGTATCGTTCAGGATTGGTATCGAAGTCAAGGTATCTGTATTGATATCAAATATATGATACCCAGCCCTAATGGTGACATCACCAACATAGGCTCATTGGGAAAAAATGCCTCTACCTACATTTTCGCAAAACTCCAAAAACACACCTATACTGTACATGTATATACAATTCAATGCAGTTTCCACTAGTGGCAGTAAAACACCAACAACGTTCATTCTTTTCACACAAGTGAAAATGTCTTAATATGTATGGCTTTTCTGATGTAGTAAATTTGCTTGGGAGCGCACCCGGTACAGCACTGCGCTTGCGATGCGAATACAAGCCATAATAAAAGAGCTCACACGTTTTTATCTCATATTTGCTTTTCTTCACATTATCAGTTAGGTTGAGGGTCAGTTTAGTGTCGGTGGTGCATTATTTTCAAACGCAATAGAGCATTAACCTTTTAATGCCACTCACTGGACATTTCATTTCCAAACTACCGCGATATGTGAAACAACCGATGTAATAAAATGTTGCCAGATTCAAGTTCATCTGTTTCATATATATAACAGAACATGCTTTTAGCACCACTCACTTTACATTTCACTTTGAAAGTGTTGCAATACATGTGAGAAGCTCCATAATATTATTTTGCAGAATTGTCGCCACATGCATGTTTCTTCAGTGAATTTGGGTTGGAAATGGTATAGAACAGTTTAAAAAAAAAAAGGTTATGAATAAATGTTCTTCCAGTAATGTTAATAGAACGTTTGTTCAGAGTTACCTGGCCTTTAATCAAACTGTTAGCACAAAAAACTTAGCTATACATCATTCATGTAACGTTTTATTTCTGAAACATTTTAGTTGGATGTTCAAATAACGTTTTTTTAAATGTTACTACTTATTCCTGAATGTTCAGAGAACATTCGAAAGTAACGTTTCCATAATGTTCCAAAATGGAATGCTCCCTTAACGTTCACATAACACAAACAATCTTTTTTAAATATTTAACATATTGAGAACATAATGTTTTCAAAGTAAAGGGAACGTTGCCAAAACGTTCTTAGAACATATTTTTGTTTGCTGGGTTCAGGCTAAGCATAAAATCCAACACTAAACTTAACCATCCTTTTCGTTTGATCCAACTCTAATTTTCAAATTTCACATTTTCATTGTCGTGAGACTGTGTTGGTTTGCACTATTTGTTTAAGATGCATAACTCTCTTAAAAATAAGGAAAAGACCTTAAAACAAAAGCTAAAAGATCTCAGAGGCAGCACTCCAACATGTGGCTTAGTCCAGATCCCATTCCTCTGTCACGATGAAAACAGGAAGGCCAAAAAATATTACTTTCTGAGTGTTCAGAGATGATCACAGAGTATCTAAACGATCTGAAACTCTCAAGGTATGACAGCACACAGGAAAAGATTGGCTAGTCAGGAAACGAGTCATAGTCTCTTAATGCTTGATTCCCATCATGTTTTCAGATCCATAACTACTGAACTTCCTGCTCTGGGCAGCAGAGAGTCTGAAAACAAACAAACTGAGGGAGGAGGAAATGAAGAAGAGAAGTGAATAAGATCCATCATTAGTCCGGATCCTGCAGACATCTGGGAGGAAATGCAGAATCTGTGAGTCACAGGCTGCTAGTTTTATCTTCGATTTAACACCGTCTTTCTGTCAAGACACTGAAAGTCCCCTTAAATCAGATCACTGTAAGACAACTCAAGGGTGAGAAGTGGCACCAATGATCACTAATGGCTCAAAGTTGAGGTTTTTGGTTAAATACTTGAAATAAGGTCAAGCACAAGATATTTTCACATTTTATTTTACAACATAAAATACATCAGTAAAACCCCACTTGTGATTTTTAAACTTGAGGTGAAAGGTGAAAAAGTATCTAAATGGGACGACAGAGGTTTTCGGACATTAAACATCATCACACCGCTTTGCAATTCAAGTGTTTATTTGTGAAGACTATCTTGATGAAAACATGAAAGAATCATAAACTTTGGTTCGTGAGCTCATTTTCTGAATAAGCCACAAAGCAATCTTATTGAGTTTTTGTCGAGTGCTGCCCCACAGAGGTGAAATGCAGTAACTACACTTTTTCGCAAATCTATGCTTATATACAGAGGGAGAGAGAGAAAAAAAGAAATCAATTAAAATACTTTGTAACCTACCAGTCGTTTACTTATAGATTTCTCTGCATATTAAGGCACGAAAAAATGCATAGTTTTTTAGTCAATACTGAGATTTTGAGCTTTTTTGCTTCTGCTTTCAGACTAGTGGAAAGAACACATCCAAAACAAATATTTTAGTATTTATTTTATTACACTTCATCTATATATATTTGCATATGTAGATTTCAATTACAATGCATCTTTTTCTCCAATCTGGCGGCACATGCATACACCAGACTTTACAGTTTTAGTTCTGTCTATATTCTGAAGGTTTTTACAGAGTGGTTTATTCATATATAATCCACCTAATTTATATAATATTTTATACTATATATATATATATTTTTTTTATACTATATATATATATTTTTTTTTTTTACCAACAAATTGAAACAATTAATTTATCCACTGTTCATATGTCTTGTGAACTTTTAGGTGACTTTTAGTTTGTTTGTTTTTTTTGTTTTTTTGTTATATAGAAGTTAAAGGGATAGTTCACTCAGAAAATTCTGTCATCATTTACTCACGTTGTTTCAAACTCGCATGTATTTCTTTCTTCCGTTGAACACAAAAGAAGAAATTTTGAAGAATGTTGTTAACCAAACAGTTGCCGGTAGCCATTGACTTCCATAGTATGGGACAAAATACTACGGAAGTCAATGGCTACCGTCAGCTGTTTGGTTAACAACAATCTTCAAAATATCGTCTTTTTTGGGTGAACTATCCCTTTAAAATTTTACCCTGTTTGCCTGTAGTAAACCTGGGATATGAGATTACGATTTTAACACTTAACGAACTGCCTTCACCTTTAATAAATCACACTAACATGATCTTTAAAACATCCAGTTTCATCTGCTATCGAATGCATCTGCTCTCAACTCCTACCTCTCATAGTGTACCTGGCAAATGGTTTTAAAAGTTTATAAAATGAAACTGGAACAATTTGTGGTGACACTTCTACTGACTAAAACAAGCAGCATCAATTACATCAACAGGAACTGAATATCATTTGCATCACAAAACAGGTTGAAGAGGATTTTACTGTTCTTCTGGCCTGTGAGAGACTGCAAGCCTCCTACACACTAATGCCAGTGCATTCTGCATGCAGGAATGTCTATAACAAACTGAAAACAAATGCACAGTCAATAAGTGTCAGTAAAGACGGCTGGGTCACATTAAAGACACGTCCTCTTATGTCCCGCGTGCATCTGCTGAGATCAAAACTGTGAGAACAAACTCTGGATTCATTCTCACTGCAACCCACACAAAACCTCTGATCAATACTCTCCTGTTCCACACTCCTCTAGGGACACGGATACTCCAGAGCGTCCCATCAAACCCTGAGAGCGGCCTGTCAAACACAATAGGCTCTCTCCGCTACAGAGGACCTCTAAAGACGATCAATAATCATTTGGGTGAGCTCATATGACCGCTGTATTTAATCCTGCAGCGCTTTCAGAGCAGCGTGATGATTGATAGCCGTTCCACACGCAGGTTTGCTGGCTGTTGAGTGGGAGGGCATGACAGAGTAGGTTTACTAGTGTAAAAATGTCACTGTTGGGCTGCATGAATGAACGCATTATGAAGAGAAGGAAAGAGATAATGTATTCAACTATGATTGACTGTGTTTTGTTTGTCTTTGGTTTTTATATTCAGACACTATAACGTACTCCCGACCAAAAAAATAAAAAATAACACGGTAAAATGATATTCCAAAGAACATCAAACAATACCACACTTACAATTTGTACTTTTTTATATATATATAATTTTTACAATTTACATAAAGAATAATATAATATAATATAATTCTATCATTTTATCGTAGTATGTTTACAAAAATTATTATATATATATATATATAAATATATAAATATATATATATATATATATATACATTAAAATTATATATATATATATATATATATATATATATATATATATATATAATATATATATATAAAATCTGTGTAATAATATAACAATATAATTTAACATAATAAAATATTATATAATATAATACAAAAGGTATTAAGTTTTTACAAAAACATCTTATATTTGTAATAACTTTTAATTTATAAATAAAAATATATTAATTATTTTAGATTACAAATTTGTTATATATATGTATGTACTGTATGTGTAATAATATAATATAATATAATATAAAACAAAATGTACTATTTTATAAAAGCATTTTTACTAAAAATTATATATTTGTTAAATTATAAATAATATATACATTATTATTATTATTAATATTATTTGAAATTACATATTTATGTGAAATATATTATTATATTACATTATTTATAATGTATATTTTATTTTTTTGTGTGTGTGTGTGTGTGTGTGTGTGTGTGTGTGTGTGTGTGCAATAATACATTATAATATAATATAAAACAAAAAGGTTTTATAATAGCATTTTTACAGAATATATATATATTTTATATTTGTAAAATTATAAATTATATATGGCTTGTCCTCTTCAGGTTGGTGGAGAGCTCCTGCATGATTTGTAGGCGCAGCCAGGGGCCAGAGGGTTGATCACGAGTGAGGGAAGGATGGAGTGGGAGATTGACAGGTGCAGCTTCTGCAGTGATGCGGTCAATGTACCTGCCTGTCGTGGTGAAGAAGGAGCTGAGCTGCAAGGCGACGCTCTCGATTTACCGCTCGATCTACGTTCCCACTCTCACCTATGGTCATGAACTGCTCCAGGTGTGTGTTCACGGTGTGTGTGTGTGTGTGTGTCTGTGCACTTGGATGGATTAAATGCAGAGCACAAATTCCGAGTATGGGTCACCATACTTGGCCACACTAATATAATATAATATGGCCATAATATAATATAATATAATATAATATAATATAATATAATATAATATAATATAATATAATATAATAATACAAAAAGGAACTATCATGGTATGACAATCTGTCACTGTACCTTTGCACTACCACATACTTTTATATTACACTAATATATACCATATTGCTGTATAATTACCATATACCATATAATTTACATATAATGTTTACATAGTAAACACCTCTAACAATACCATGTTACTATAAATGTTGGGGGAAAAAATGATGTTATGACCATGGTACTACATTCCAAATGCTGCAGGACGTGCAGAAACATCAATAATAGTTTATGATTAATAATCCTTTCTGCAGTGATTATTAACGGAATGGCAAGTTTACTTTACCAAGGGCCGTGTGTCCGGAATGTTGTAAATACTGCCAGCTAGTGGACAAAATAAATTAGAAATAAATTAGAAACTACAGCTGCGTCTCAGTTCGCATACGTCATCGTTAAATTGCAAAGTAAAAAAAAAATAAAAAAAGAAAATAAATTACAGTATTTTACACCTCACAAGGAGTAACAGTGAGTTTTATTGTGGTTACTTTTCTTAAATAAAACATCCTCACTGCTGATTATTCACTGATAAACCATTAACATTAAACAGTAGCTATACATACCGTTTTATGTATACATTTATTTATACATAGATGTTTATAGTTTCTCAACAAGCTAAAATCGTCAAATAGGCTATATAAAATATATTTGTCTATATTTATATTAGGCTACACTGTACATAATTACAGTATTTAAATGCCTTTATTCAAACTGAACACAATGTCTATAACCTACTTCTATGCCCTAAAATAATATTTCTGTGACATTTCACTATTAGATACGGTAGTAGATCAAAATGCTTGGGTTTTTATAAATATGATAGGTGGACTGTTTTTAAATATCGGAAATAATCACACTGCTTTGACAATAAATACTATGAAAATAGTTCAAGTTAGTTGAGAGAAATGTCCACTAGGTGGCAGTGAAACCTAGGAGAAAAATGAGGCCCTCAAAGTTCATCCTGCTCACACCTCAGCAACAGCAAATGGGCCACATGTCTAGCTTTCTAATCGTCCGATATCTATCAGATCTGATGTGCACAGTTTTACAGATCCGTGCATTCATCAAATCTTTTTTGGTTCCTATTTCTAATCTGACTTATCAGACAGAAATCAGGCCCGGTGGCTGAGAGGCTTCCCTCTTGCACACTCAACCTCAGAGCCAAAGATGAATTGCATCAAACTTTGAAATAATATGAGGCGTGATCTGGATCCCCTGAACCACCAAACTTACTGTCAAACGGTGTCAGATCACGTACAGTCATTTCATTCAAACCCATCTGAAACAGAACAATAGACACAGCGAGACTTTTTTATGAATGCAAGTTTCATTGCTACCACTTCCGTCTCTCTACGGCCACCAGTAACAGGTTTTACTGGAAACCAAAGTTGCCTAACTAAAAGTAGACGTGGAGGCCGTGTAAAATGGTACAAATGTGACCTTAAAAATACACGATGACTTCTTAGAGTGCTTACTTTCAGTTCAATATCTAGTCCTTCTTTCACTTCAGATATGTAAATGATCATGAACACGGTAAAACTAGACTGTAAATTGTCATTGCACAGTCATTTAAAACAACAAAAAAAGCACTGTGGCAGTAGGTACCACGTTACTTGTGATAGTATATGGTTTGGTATTCTGATGTATACCATGGCACTGAATGTCCATTTACATGGTACTAGTGCAGGGGTCTAAAAACTAGTGCTTTTTGTGAGTGCTATAGTATATAGTAAGCTATATAAGTCTGCTAGATGTCTGTTAAAGCATCTGCTTTGTACAAACATCTGATAGATGTCTCTAAGATGTCATTCTAAATCATTAAAGACCTTTTCTAAACATCTATTTGACATCTGATGTATTGCAGATGTGCAAACGCTCTAAAAAAAAAAAAAAACATCTTGCAGACGTCAAATAGACGTCTCTGTGATGCACGTGCGCTATCAGGGATTTTAAACCAGTTTTGGCTAGTTTAAGATGTTTTTAGAGCTTCACTCATTATCTAGATGTAGCTCACGTTTGTTAAATGATGTGAGAGCACTGGAAATCACCTCTGTGTTCACAGTTTGGTCGGTGCATGTAGTACAGACGCGGGCCGCGGCTACTAAACCACATGAATGGGCGATGAGAGGAAGTTCCATAAGACGGTTAAACATGACAAGAATAAGAGGGGGAAACAGCTTCAAAAGTGCGGGATTGCAGCGCTTTCTCACACTAAAAAGGTCAAAAGTTGATTTCAGGTTCGGTGTCAAACGTTTCTGGGCGCGTCACTGTCTTGCGTCGCGTCTCGTTTCTATGCATGCCTGTTTTTATTTCCATTCGGCTATATTTAAGTCAAAACAAGGAGAGAGAAAAAGTGACTGGGCTTTTGATGTGGTTATAAAGACACATATATTCATGGAGGCAACAAAAGGCACGCGTTTTTTAAAAGTCAACCACAAACTTCTACCAGAAGTCTGCTGTGTGCGCCCTAGCTAGTTACCTAGGAAGCCAGCACTCGGGTTGACACACAGCCAACACGCGCGCGCGCTTTTCTACCCAGATACAAACGCTTACACCAGGCGTCGCGTTGACAGTAACGGGTCACGCCCCCTCAATGTGACGTAGCTACTAACTACGTGACTCGACACAGTAACTAACCACAGAACGGGCCTCGCGTAACGGGTCAGACTCTGCGCAGCTGGATAACAAATAGTTTCTTACACAGGGACTCAGTTACAGGTGAAATACAGAGTCGTTTACATTAGTCCAGACTCGCCATTCCACGCGAAAACAGCATATATGTACACTTGCCATATGGAACCATAGCTATTCCAATTAAGTGTATTTTTCTGAAGAGGAACAGGAAGTCAGAAACACTATCTCATGCTTGCACCGCAGGCTTCCTCTCATCTTTATCGAGCGCCCAATAAGAATAAAATGACCCGAATAACTCCATGCATCTTTATGTGAGAAAGCCTGTAACATTTCTTCGCCAATGACAGTATAAAATAATGTATACTGTGTAAGCATCGATTAAAAATAAATAAATAATGCGAGGCGTATTGATCTGACAGTGCTTTAGAAGATCTACAGCCTTGGTGATGGGAGGAACGCAGCAGTGCACGCTCAAATTCTGACTCATTTGTATACTAGAGTAGAAGAGTGCATCTAACAGTAAAAGGTAAAAGATAGATATAAAATGCAAAAGATATTAGCAAAAACATACTTTTATGATGAGATTTTCCCTTCCTGAGTAAATACTCAATATTTAAGTGAGTGCACTAGTGAGTTTGATGAGCACTTACCCAAAACTGCTTGAGAATGGAGCTGCACTGGTGCGCAAAAGTTACCAAGTGACTTTGGAGAGACTTTGCGCAAATGCGCACTCAAGTTCCACTGCGAAAGTTAAAGATGTCCCTTCTTCCTCTTCTTTTTCCTTTGAAATAGTGGTTTCACGCGTGTTTCTTCACTTGAGTCATTCATGTAGAGTCACAGGTCCACACACAGACTTTCTCTTAAGCGCTCTTGGTGACGCCCACTTCACCAGACACAGTTTGCCGCAACGATTCAAACTCTCTCTGTTGGTTGTGAATGAATAGAGTCTCAGTTAACGCCTTGACAACGCTGACTTCAGTTTCCTGGGTAAAACAATCGGTTTTAAACTCCATGATGCATTGGGCACAATGAGCTCATTGTGATGTGTGCCAGAAAGAAAAGAGTTTTTTTTTTCTTTTTTGGTTTGGTTTAATTGTTTAGTTTTGTTAACAGGCATGTAACTTTTAGACTTTCAAAAATACAAGGAAATGCACACAGCATTGGTTAAGTCAACTACAGGTGGGTGGGTGGCATGACATGATAATATGTTCCATCTAAAACTATCATAAGCTGATTGATTATTTTGTATGAATTATGACTTAATTATGGAACTTCACAAATTTCTCTTAAACACTCAATTTAACTTAAGTTTCAACTTTAAAATTTAAGTCAAAATCCATTTTGGTCTGCTACCCAGAACTAGTTTTTTCATGGCAGCATTGTAAAGCGTGGGAAAAAAAATTGGGCGTGTATGAGAATTTAAAACACGATGCTGCCTGAAAGCCTGTTCTTGCATGTTTTAAATGATTGTCAAATTC